>NC_042618.1:322576085-322903658 GCF_901001135.1 Rhinatrema bivittatum
GCATTGAATTTTTCTTAGTCCTCCTTGACACATCTGCAGCATTTGACACCTTCAATCATGGCATTCTACTCATGCGTCTCCATTCTATAGGTATCTCTCCTACTTTTCACAAGTGGTTTTCCTCATTGTTTTTGATATGTTACATTCAGTGGTATCAGATCCCTGCCTGTTCCTATATCTATGGCTGTGCCTTAAAGCTCAGCGCTTTCAGCCACATTATTTAACTTTTACATATTTCCATTGTGCAAAGTATTAAACTTTGATGGAAACTATAATATTTACATTGACAACATTCAGTTTTACATTCCCATTTCTTCTTGTTAGGGATGCCCTTGTCAAGATATCCAATGGCTTTCAGCTATTATGCTCTCTTAATCTGTCTAAAACTGAAATAATTCAGTTCGGTCATCACTCCTCGGAGAGGCAAGTTTGCTTGCTGTAAACGGTGTTTTCTAGATAGCAGGATGAATAAAGCCATGATCTGTGGATAACGCCATCTGGTGGCACTGGATGGAACTGTCTCTCCAAGCTTTAAGAGCTTTCAGCTCTACTGGGCATACATAGGAGTTTCAATATGGACAGCGTCATCTCAGTTCATTCCAAAGCTGTAAAACGAAGTGAGAGTCTGCTATCGAGGGAGGAAGGTGGGCATCTCATGGCTAATTTATCCTATCTACAGAAAATACCATCTACACTAAGCAAACTTGCTTTTTTCTGTCGATAACCAGGGCTGAATTAGCCATGATCAGTAAGGAGTCCCTTAGCTGAGGGTTGCAGCGAGTTGCTATTGCCAATTTTTTTTTTTTGCAACCTGGACCCCTCAGTGGAGAGCAGACTACCTGGACTCTGAGTGCCATAAATGGCATGTCCCACCGCACTGTCCACAAAAGCTAAAGTTCCAGACAGTAGTAGGAAGTGAAAGTATGTACGGATGACTAGGTGGCAGCTATGCAGATGTCCCCGATGAGAACTTCCTTCAGGTACACTATGGATGCAGCGGTTGCACACACTTGGTGAGTTCTGACTGAGTCCGAGAGGTCAAAAACAGCTGCTGTGTAGCATTTTGGATACAGAAAGTTATCTAATTAGAGTTTAAGTATTGCTATGCCTGATCTGTTTGGGTCATAGACTTTTGGTACGCTTATGTATGAGGTTTATAAGACAAAGCTCATTTACAATCGAGCGTGTGTAGAAGTTTTTTTGACTTCATGTGCATGAGGTTTTGGATAGAAGGTGGGTAACCTGATAGACTGGTTCAAGAGGAAAGCTGAAATCACCTATGGCAGAAACTTAGGATGTGTTCACCAGACTACTTTGTCATGGAAGAACTGTAAGTGGAGGGGGGGAGGGGGAAGGTGAACTAGTGAGTGAAGTTCACTCACCCGGCATGCAGATGTGACCGCAAAAGTCAATAGACAAGGTTCCTGTCTGAGGTCTGGAGGTATGGCATTCCAAATGGTAGGTCCCGCTGTCAAGAAAGCCCTGGAGTCCAAGGAGGGGCATCCTCTTCTGAAATCAATATTAGTTCTCCTTCAAGTGGTTAGAAAGTGGGCTACAAGAGGAGAGAACATGCCCTAATCAGAGGGGGTGGCAGATGAAGCATCGGGTCACTCCTTGGAAGCAATGTCATAATGTACCCTCTGGTGTGGAAGGCAAGCAGGAGTCCCCTCACTGTGATCTCTTTGACGCTATTGAGAGGGACGACAGAGTGAAAGGGTCTGGTTCATTATCCGAGCTGGTTGTGGCCGAGAAGCCAGCTAACTGACAGTGGCTGGAGAATGGGAGGTTATCCCTGGTGCTGGAGGCGCCAATGGTTTGGCAGCCTTTTGTGGATGCATCGTGAGCTTACTTGGCAGGTGCTTTGAATGGCCTTCTTTGTATGTCAACGGAGTGGGGGTCTGTGTTGTGCATGTCAACTTTGAGGAGGTGCATTGTGTCAGCTTCGTGTCTCAGCTGTTTTAACACAGAGCATGTCGGGTGTTTTAAGTGCTTCATGGATCGATGCTGCGTCAATGAATAGGGCTTCTTTATTTGCCCGGGTGTCACTTGTGTGGAGGCCTCCTCATGCTTTTGCTTACGGGGTCGATCAGTCACTTCCATCGACGCACCATGCAGTGGAATAGATTTTGTTCGGCTCTGTCGGCCCTGCTCTCCCCTACAAGAGGTGCTGACTTCCAAAGACTTAATTTTGCCAATCCCTGAGGTGGAAAATGAGCAATGTCTGAGTTGGGGCCAGAGTGATTTGATCGTTGTCACCCTTGCTCTTTACGCCCATGGGGATATGCAATCACAAGCAGGGCAGTTGGCCCCAGGCAAAGTTGCAGTGGTCATGGCAACATGATTTGGCCAAAGGAGCAGGCCTTGAAGCCACTGGCAGATCTTTTCAACATGAAGTCTGTTCTTTTTCTCTCTCTCTCTCTTTTTTTTTGGAGACTCTCTTAATGGGAAGTAGCACTGAAAAGTGCTGTTGTTGGGCTTGCTTAGCAAGGAAAAAAGGGGAAATAATGCCCAACATTGTAGAGATTGATTCACCTTGAAGAGCACAGACAGAAACAGACTGAGGAGCTGATATGATGCTTGCACGGGAATTCCTGTGCATGGCCAGTAGAGATGAAAACTCTAATAGCTTGGGGAGACAATTCCATCCAGTGCCATCAGAGGGCTTCATCCACAGATCATGGCTAATTCAGCCCTGCTTATGGACAGAAAATCCCAGATCCTTGTTTGAGGATGCTGTTATTTTGATTTGTGATCAGGCTCGAAATCTGGGCATCTTACTTGACTCTACATTCCACCAACATATAAATACTGTGGTGAAAAAAGGTAGACATAGTATCTGGTTCCTCTTTACCTTTAAAAAATGTAAGAGGTATGAATTATTCATTCAGAATTATTTTACATTGTTCTGAATTATTCTTTAGACTTAAAAGTGATCAGTGCACAAGTTATTTTTAAATGTAAAACAGATCTAGTTCTATTATTTTTTTCCTTCCTTTAAAGAACTGGGAAATTAGCCAGTGCTCTGTATCTCTGTGATTAATGACCTAAGTATGGCAGAGTTCCCAGAACTTCTCTCTCAAGGTAACACAGGACCTGAATAAAATAAATAATGAATTATATTCTTCTGAACTTAAAATAAATATATTCACTACATCTTAGTACTGCATTTAAACATTAAAAGTTTTAAGAAGCTTGCAGATTAGGAGATTATGCTCATCCTATGTTATGCTTTGGCATGTGAGATCAAATGTCTTTTTGTCAGACTGATGAGCTATGATCAGATGTCTTGCCGTATGTAGATCTGATGGAAGATCAAAGAGCTTCTTGACTAATACATGTAGCAATCAGAGGTTCTAGGTTAGTTATTCGAATTTATAAACCATGATCTGCAACCTAGACTAAAGGAATAAAAACAATGAAGTCCAGTCACTCAGGGCCGTTATATTATTTTCAGTTTTCCACGCTGGAGGCTTGGCTGTTCTAACTCATATTGGAAAGCACCCATTTGATTCATACTTATTATTGTATCATGACCTAATTGGACAAATTAACTGATCTGACAATTTGTTGAGATTTGATCAATTAAATTTGTCAATTGAATTGTATACTTTTCTCATGTAAAATAAAAATTATATTTTTTGAGAACATCTCTCTGATAGATTATTGTGGTCATTTTGATCTCATAAATAATTATCTGAGCTCAATATAATGCATCATCCTTAGTGGCACTGATGTGTTAATTTATGTGACATGGTATTCTAAAATGTCCAAAGAGTAACCTTTAATGGTACCCCTAACTAAAGTCTCTCTACGTAGAATTGCCTATCAGAACGGAACCGATTCAAGGTGAAATTTAAAAATATACCTGTTCATTTCCTTTCCTTTAGTACTAACAAACTAGTCCCAAAATGTGGGTTATGCCCCCCCCCCCCCTTACAGCAGATGGAGACAGAGAAAAAAAAAACCTTAAAGCTGATTTTACTTCCCCTACAGGAGTCTGGTGCTGTCTGCAGCTTCTTCAGTATTCCTCTGTTTCCAGCAAATGGTGCAGACACATGAACTGGTGCTTCAACTATGAGTAGGCCGCTCCTGGGAAGGCATTTTAGGCCCAGGTTCACGGTGGAACATGGGCAGAGTCTTGGGGATGCTCTGGGTAATGGTCCTGGTAGGACTGATTCTCCCTTCCCCCTTGGGAACAGACTCAGTTGGGGTCTGAGTTCCCATCCCAATGGGTCAAAGCACCCAATTGGTGCTCCTGGGTGACTGTTTCCTTGGTGGGTCTGGCAGCAGGAGCTACTATCAGTATACTCTCCTTGTATTCTGGGAGAGCAACAGGGAGGCAATAATTTAAAAAAAAAAAAAAATGCTTGCAGCACAGCCTTATCTCTGGACTGCCTCCCAGTCTCCTATGGTTTTGTGCCGGATTTGGATTATCATGAGGGTCTAAGATGATCATTCTCCCTCCCTCTGCTGGCTTATAGTATGTCAATAAAAAGAGAGAGGCAAGATGCTGCAGATAAGTCACAGTGGCTCAGTGTGTCAGCAGATGCATTCTTGCCTGGCTTGTAAGTAGGCAGGTACCAGGTGAGTGGGTGCGAAGTACTATTACTACTACTTCTTAACATTTCTATAGCGCTACACGACATATGCAGTGCTGTACAAACATACAAAAAGACCGTCTCTGCTCAATAGAGCTTACAAACATACAGGACAAGAGACGGTTAAAAGAAAAGAAAGTCAAGACTAAAAGCAGACAGACAATCAGGCATAAGATTTAAAAGAAGTTTCAAAAAGGTGGGTCTTTAGATGGGATTTAAACATGGCAAGTGAGGGAGCATGACGCGCCAGTTCAGGAAGACTATTCTGCAGAACTGCAGTGAGTCAGCCCCCTGCCATGAGCAAAACTGGGTGGGTTCCCCAGATCGAACCCTAGCCTCTGTGGTGGAAAGCAGCGCTGTAGTGCACATGGAACAGGGCCTGGTTGGCAAATTTTGGTTGGATTAGCATCCACTTTATTGCCGCTTCGTGCCAAAAATAAATAAGTTAAGTATGCAAGACTCTTTACCTCCCTCTTCTCTCTGATAGTCAAACAGGGAAGTGGTCCTAAATATTTTCCCTCAAGAACAACAGAGATTTCATGACTCCACTTTTTTTAATTTTTTTATTTATGCATTTTAATTACAACAAAGTAAATGGTAAAACAGACAGATAATACAGTAAAGTAATTCAATTTACATTAAACCAATTATTTTTGTCTGTCTTTTCTAATAGTTAGTAGTAATAACCAGGAAAAGATTTATCAATTGAAGCGATTAAAGAAGAAAACAGGGGGAAAATCCCCGCTGATAACAACTGAAAATAAGAGAAACACAACTGTTTACTTTTTCTCTTCCTCGAGTTCCACAGTTACAATCTCCTGGGGGTTAGTTGCTAAAAAGCTTTGCAATTGTGATGCTTCCAAAAAATAAGTATTTCTGGTTTTGCCAGACCACTTCACATTTGCAAGGGTACTTTAGAGTCATTTTCCCCCCTCTCTTTTCCACTTCAGACCTTAATGTTATAAACTTCCTCCTCTTTTCTTGTGTTTGTCTGGATAGGTCTGGATACATCCAAACCTTGTCCACATGAAATAACGCGGAATGGTTTCTCATAAAGAGTCGGAAGACTGCATCTCTATCCATAGCAAAAGCAAAGGAAACATGGAGAGTAGCCCTGGAAGTTATTATTGTATCTATAGTAGCCTCAATAATAGCTGTCAGATTCATTGAATCCTCTTCTGGTCTAGTTGATGCTTCTATTTTTTTATTTTAAAGGAACATAATAGATTTTAGAGATAGCTGTCATTGTTTGTAGGGGCATTTTCAATATTTGTTGTACATATTCCCTAAACACATCCTGAGGTGCTATTAAGTGATGTCTCGGAAAATTTATAATCCTAAGATTTAAGTATTTCAGGGTGTTTTCTAAAACTTCTATTTTTTTGGTCATATATTATTTCTGCTCTAGTAGATTTTTGTTGCCACCTTTCACAATTTGTTAATCTTTTCTCCATAAAACCTACTTTTTCCTCAGATTTATTTATAGAGGACTCAATTTTCTGAAAACGATCATTTGACTCTTTGGTTTCCTTAGTCAAATCTAAAATAGCCATCTCCAATGCTTTCACTGCTTGCCAAACAGCTTCTAAAGTGATTACAGATGGTTTATCAACGAGAATGGAACAACTACTTAAAGCTCCAGCTTCTAAATCCCCCATTGTAACCTGGTTCCTTTCACCTTCATCTTTAGAAGGTATTTGAATTTATAAGTAGTCCTTAGGAATTATCTGAGGAGGTGGAGTAGTAGTCGGGGCTCCGGGACTTAAAGATATTTCAGCCAAGGAGGTTGGAGCTCACTCTGCACCAGGACCTTCAGCGGCTTGATCAACCGGAGTTAATTCAGTTGGGGGAGCGAAAAAAGTAGTTATCCGTGATTGCAATTGTAATGGTTCAGGTACAGGAGATGAAGTAACCACTTCCCTGACCTTTGCCTTACGTTTAGTATGATGGCTCCACTTTTCTACCAAGTTTTTCAGCAGGTGACCTCACACACATGTTGCAGCTCCTCTCTCCTGCCCTCTCTGATAGCTAAGCGATGGAGGGAACAGAATGCAGAAAGGGTTCTCTTCCCTTCTACACAAATGAAGACTCCCAGAGGGTCTGATATGGACGATAAGGAACTGTTTTTTTTTCAAACTGCGTCTTCTTTGAGATCTATGACCTTTCATTAGCGACCATGATTCCCAGCTGGTTATATAATTGTCTGTTATTTCCATCTTAGATTAGTGCAATGCCCTCTAACTAGGTCTGCTGTATACCACTTTGAGGATGTTATAAATCATTCAGAATACTCCTCCTGCTGTTCGAATAACAGTTGGTGCCCTTATACGTGAGCACATTACACCCATTTTACATAGGCTTCACTGGTTACCTGTCACTTGGTTGTCCAATTCAAAATCATCATAACATATTAAGCTCTCGATGGCCTTGCCCTTTGCTGCTATAACGCTGCACTAAAGATATACTGTACCATCCCATTTGAACTCTGCATTCTTTTAGAAATCTTCTTAACATACCTTCCCCAAATCCCACCAAGCATCTGTTCTGCTTGGCTGGCCCCATGCTCTAGACATTGCTTCCTGATGAGCTTAAGTTTGAACCCTCATTATTTTGTTTCAGAAAGTTACTCAAAAGCTCATTTCTTCTTCTACATCTGATATCTAGCTTCACAGCCACCCTATCGGCGTCAGGCTCAGTTAGGCTTCTTCGGAACAGCAAGTGCTGCCGGCTCCGTTTACTTGGTGCTGCATAAATTAAACAGAGGTTGCTGTTTGTGTCATTTTGCAGCCTTGGACGGTAACTTTGAAAGCGGTGCACTGGCGCGCATTCACCAGCCTGCGCCCAAAAATGCGGCTACTTTATAACATACGTGTGTATATGTGCACATTATAAAATAGGCTAGCTGCGTGCATAAGCGTGCCCAATTTTAAGTGGACGTGTGCCTGTGCGTGCAAAAACCACTTCTACACTTAAATGGAGGAATCTTAAAAGGGATGCAGGCCGATGCATTTGCCGGTTTTACCAGTTTGTTCCCAGTTTGTCCAGTCAACAGAAAAGTCCTCCAACCTCCCCCCCCCCCCCCCCCCCCCCCCCCCCCCCCCCGGTTTGATAGTCTTCCTTCTCTCCCTAGTTAGGTCTGGCTCTTAAAACCCTGATAATCTGCCTATTCTTCCAATTACATGTCAGCCATAGCAGAAGTAAAGTTAAGCAGCAGGGGGTGTGGCGGAACGCCCAAGAATTTATGCGCAATTTTCTGGTTAAAGTCTCGAAACGCTCATGCCCTGCCCAGACAATACACACACCGCCTTTTTTTTTTCTTTTTAAGAAGTTCTAAGATGTGTGTGTTGCAGGAGATATGCGCGTGTTGGGGCGGCTTTTAAAATCCACTTGGGTGTGCCAGCCCAACCTATTTGCATGGCCCCTAATTGATGCACACATTAGGCTTTTAAAATTCACCTTTTATTGACTTATTGTCCTTGATTTTATTTTATTGTTGTTGGTACCTGTGGTGTGGCTTATAAATGCTTTGTGTTGTAATTAAGCTGTACAAACTGAATTATCTATTTTCAATTTGTTACCCAAATAGAATTGCGAATAGGTAGCTTAAGTCTTTTAAATAAATACATGTCTAGTACCTTATCTTAGACTTTTTAGATTTCCTAGATCCTTCTTCATCAGCATCAAACAATGACACATCTTCCGTTTCATCATTACTGTCCTGAAAAGGAAGAATATTTAATCATGCATTATAATATACCATATTACCAGCCTTTCAAATGAACAGAACTATTAAAGCACAGAGCTATAAAAACAGACAACAGTGGGAGCTCTGAAAGGTGAGGATCACCTTGCTGGTGGCTGAAGAGAATCAGTAAGTACTGCTTTGGGAAATTTTAGAACTTAAAAGTTTTGGGGAGAATTAACTACTGGGGTATATTCTTTAGTGTGTTTGTGTGTCTGTATTAAATAGCTAGTCAGAAGCAGGCAAAAGCCAGGAGTTTGTGTGTCTAAAGAGGTTAGGGCTATTTAGCATGGAGAAGAGACAGTATATGATAGAGGTCTACCAAATCATGAAAGTACTTGAACAGGTAAATGTTAATCGATTATTTACTCTCAGATAATAAAAGGACTAGGGGGCACTCTATGAAGTTAGCAAGTAGCTAACAAACTAGAGAAAATTATTTTTCATTCAATGCTTAATTAAGATCTGGAATTCATTGCCAGATGATGTGGTTACAGTAGTTAGTGTAACTGGGTTTAAAAAATGTTTGGATAAGTTCCTATAGGAGAAGTCCATAAACTGCTTTTAATCAATAGGGAATAGTAGCTTGGGATCTATTTAATGTTTGGGTACTTGCCAGGTACTTGTGACTTGGATTGGCTACTGTTGGGAAAAGGATACTGGGCTTCATGGTCCCTTGGTCTGACCCAGTATGGCATGTTCTTATGTTCTTAATGTCCGCAATCCGTCAAACATTATGTGACAAATCATTTAACCTCAGTTTGTTGAAACAGATTTATACACGCTCTTCAAGGCAGAAAGACCATACGAGAAATATAACACCTTGCAGTGTTATGTACAATACTTCATAAATAGAACCAATGAAGATATAGTAGTTGCATAGTTTTAATTTATTAAAATTATACATTACTAAAAAATGCAAATATGAGTTATACAAAATGAGGCCAGTATTCCCCACCACTTTCCCAGATGTATGGCAATGGCTGAATATCCGGTTCAATTCAGTAATCAGCACTTAGCCGGTTAAGTACTTAACAGATTAAGTGCTTATTTGGCTAAGTGGCAGGCGGGAAATGGGCATTTCAGGGAGGAGTTACTTATCTGATTAACTTGGCCGGATAAGTGCTGATATTCGGACTTATCCAGTTAAGTTGGCATGGGCCATCCATTGCTCCTACCATGTGACAGGGGCTGACCAATGGCACCGGTAGCCCCTGTCACATGGTAAGGGCAAAGAGCCACTGGCACCATTTTGATTTGTGGCAGCCGACGGCCCAAGAGGGGGAGATCGCTCCCGGGACCGCGCTGGACTACCAGGGACTTTTGGCAAGTTTTTTTTGGGGGGGCGGGGGGGGGGGATGGCAATTAATTAAATTTGAAGGGTTAGGGTGGGTTTGGGTTTTGTTTTTTTTAATGTACCCTTTCTCCCCCCCAGAAAACGATAAGAAAACCACACAAAATTTCGTGGGTTTTCCTATCGTTTCGTCAGCCCCCCAAAACGCAACAAAATAGGAAATGTCTTTATTTTCTGTTTCGTTGCAAACTAATGCACATCCCTATTTGGCAGTACTGAATTCTCCCTCCTACTAGAAAAGCTGGTTGCTGAGTTTGTCAGGTGATTAAAAACTTTGTCCAGATTTGGGCTGGACTTATTGCGTGTTTTTTGGCTGATGGTGTTATGTTGCTTGGGACAAGATGGAAGTTGCTGGTGCTACGGAAGTTGAGGCAGCATCCAGTAACACTGGAACTGCCGGAGGCGAGATCTCTGAAAATATGGCCTTTTATAAAAGTAGTAAGAACACCTTACAGAAGGCGGCTGTTCTGGTCCTGCTGAGCTGGATTGGACTACTATAATTTTGTTCCTTAATTTTTGCCACCCAGCTGGAAGAAAGGGCTTCAGCTTTTGATTACAATCATGTAGCGGATCATGTAAAGTTGGCGAGTAGAAATTCTTGCAGTTAAGCATGAAGCTTTGATACATCTTTTTTTCCAAAATTGTGTAGAGCTGGGGCTCCTTCCTTGGTAGCGTATTTGGGCAGGCAAAGGTGAGGGTGAGGGAGAGAGAGACAGAGAGAGAGACAGAGAGAGAGAGAGACTGGCCATAATGTCATCCCCATAGGTAGGTATTTGTATCCCTATGGGAGGCCCACCTAGTGACTCGAGATGGCGATTAGGGTTGAGTGTAGGGGGTTAGGGGCCACTTTGACATTCTACGTGAAACATACGAACAGAACAGTGGTCTCTTGTGAAGATTTGATGACCTTCGGAGTGAGGAAACTCACTCCAAGATGAGATTTGGGCACTGTTCTCTCCACCTAGCTGGATGTTACCTAGGTAGAGAGTCCATCAAGCTAGGTTGAGAGAACACTGCACAAATCTCATCTTGGAGTGAGTTTCCTCACTCCGAAGGTCATCAAGTCTTCACAAGAGACCACTGTTCTGTTCGTATGTGTCACGTAGAATGTCAAAGTGGCCCCTAACCCCCTACACTCATACCTAAACCCCTCCTCCAGTCACTAGGTGGGCCTACCATAGGGATGACATTATGGCCAGCCAGTCTCTCAGTCTCTCTCTCGAGATCTCGATCTCTCTCTCGACCCTTCAATTCACCTCAAATAGGCCTTACGGGAGACATCACAAAAGGCGATGAAACCTTACCGCACAGTCACGGCAGCTATCGCACAGCCTAATGCAATTCAAAGAGGTGTAGTTAAAATCGGCATTACGGCTGTGCGATAGCTCTTCGCAGACAAGCTAACCCAGCCCACTCTCCGCCCCTAACTCCTCCTATTTTTGGAATTTGCATCGCACCATACGATATGGTGCTATCGCATGCGGTAAGGGCCTATCGCATGCGAAAACGCCTTATCGCATTTTGATAAATGACCCCCTTAGAGAGAGAAGTCCATTCGATGACACTACCTACATCTTATGGCTAATTCAGTCCCATTTATGGTTGGAAAAAAGAAGCTTTAAACATAAATTCATTCAAGACTTAAATGTAAAATCAGTGACCAGAAAGTCTTGGGATTTTTTTTTCACTCTGGAATACAAATACCCAGTGCAAATGGTCACCCATGACTTCAGACAGCATTAATCTCCCAGTTTTAAAAAACCGAAATCCAAAAAAACCCAATAACAATGCAAAAAACAATTCTCAAGCCAATGCAATATTGGTGTGCGTTAAAAGGGCGCTCATGATTAAGCGCCCGCTCCCTTAACATGTGCCGAGCCACTTCTCCCAGGTGCTCAATTTAATATTTAAATCGGGTGCTGCGGTAAAAAGGAGGCGCTAGGGAAAATTGCGCACCCCTAGTGTCTCCTTGGCAGTGAGTGCCCAGGAGAGGTGGTTATCAGCTGGTTAGGAAAACGGATGCTCAATTTTAGAGCTAATCTGTGCATAGCCATAGGTTAGGAAAATGGACGCTTGTTAATGGAGTGTCCCTTTTCCTAATCTGTCTGCCGGCACCCTTATTTTTTTTCGGGACATTCTAATTTTTTTTAGTTCTTCTGATTTAATATCACCACGATATTAAGCCAGAGGAAGTACAGAAAAGCAGTTATTTCATGCTTTTCTGTATACTTTTTGGGATCCTCCAAAAATAACGCCTTCTCAGGGCAGGCGTTAATTTTGACGAGTAGAAATGTGTGCGGATGCACTTTTTTTTTTTGCATCAGGGGGAATAGATAATAACCTCATCAACATGCATTTGCATGAAATGAGCGCTATTACCTACGCGCGCAACTGGACAGCTGTTTTGGATGCACTAACCCCCGTTTTGCATCAGGGGTTATGGATGCGCGTTCAAAACGCATGTCCAATCGCGAGTTAAGCCTTGCACTGCAGCCAGCGCACAGTATAGCATCAGCCTGTCTGTGCACACAATATTTTAATTTCTATAACCCTTCTGACACAACTTGCCAGTAAGTCCAACCTTCATGACATGTAAACTAAGGGAGAAACAAGGAAGTCATGCTTGCTTTCCCACAAGCACATGATATTTGTCACATTTCTTTCTTGTGTGCTTTGAAGGCATCCACAGCCCTGACAAACATCAGACTTTTAATTAGAAGAGAGTCTGGAACTGAAGCTTTGCCAGTGGAGCCACTCCTTCAGCTAACAGGCACCACAGCTACGTGCCATTCTGCTTCTCAGGGAGTGAAGTGACAGATTCTTCCACATATAGTCACATCAAGCCAATTTATTTTTTAACACTCATATTCTCTTTCACTTGATAACATGTCAAGTCTAATGTTACATTGGAAGATCAAAGGTAAAAATTGTTCTTACCTGATAATTTCTTTAGAACATAAGGACTGCAAGGAGGGTGTGTCCAGACACCGAGGATGTCAGCGAGCAGGATGCTCAAAATTTAAATGACTGTTATATTTAAAGACACGGAGGTAGATACGGGAGGTAGACACGGAATCTTATTAAGCAGTATATTGGGAAGAATGATCGATTTAAGAATTTAAAGGAATAATTTCTGTGCGATCCTGTAGCCAGAAGCATTAGGACGCAGCTTGATGGAGCAGTATGTAGAATCGCTGGATGAAAATGTTCCCCTGAAGAAGCCCAATCGGGCAAAACAAGGGACTTTGTTGGGATGTAGGGGACATTTGAAGTGGAACGCTGAAGTATTAAAAAAACATCTATGGCATGGAATTAAATGAAATTAAGCGATATTCCAACAGGGGTGAAGAGTTTGCACTTTAAGACTCCATTCATAACAAGTTTCTGGGGAAGATGTTTCTTATTGGATGAGTCAATGGGTTTGATGTTTTTAGATATATTTTATGAGTGTGAATGGTAAGTGAGTGTATGAGTGAGAAAGTGTGTATAATTCTATACACAAGTTAGTAAAGAATATCTAGCAATGAATATAGATTTGAGTTTGTGTACCTTCTGTCTAGGCAATTTGTATTTTTGATACTTTGTCACAAGAATTTTATAATTGAATTATGTAATAAATATGTGAAAATGTATAAGTACATTTTGATGTAAACTCTTTACCCCCTGTGGCTGATGACTTTGAATATAAGAACTTGCCATACTGGGTTAGACCAAGAGTCCATCAAGCCCAGCATCCTGTTTCCAACAGTGGCCAATACAGGTTACAAGTACCTGGTAAGTACCAAAACACTAAGTAGATCCCATGCTACTGATGCCAGTAATAGCAGTGGCTATTCCCCAAGTCAACTTGATTAATAGCAGTTAATGGACTTCTCCAAGAACTTATCCAAATCTTTTTTAAACCAAACTACATTAACTGCACTAACCACATCCTCTGGCAATATATTCCAGAGCTTAACTGTGCACTGAGTAAAAAAGAATTTTCTTTGATTAGTTTTAAATGTGCTACTTGCTAACTTCATGCAGTGCCCCCTCTTTCCTTGAGGCCTGCTAGACCAGTCCATTATACCTAGGATTCTGCCGCTCCTCGGCTGCTAGAGACAGAGAGCACACCTCCTTTATGATTTCATTCTCAGCTCTTAAGAGGGGAGTGGCTATAGGCCCTGGAGAGTAGCCTATTGTCAAAGCAACTTGACAAGGATCCATTCTTACACATCTTGTTCCTTACACATTTTTACTATTATCCCTCGAGGTTCCTCCCCTCTTGAGGTATAGCTCAGAGAAAACAGAAAGAAAGAAAGAGAAAGCATGAGCCAGATTATTCTACGCATCTCTGCTTATGGCCTTTGTGATCCTGAGTGGGCCCTGGACTGGTCTAGAAGGACTTAGAGAAAGATCAAGTAAGAACAATTTAGCCTTCCTTTTTGTATTCTAGACCAATCCATTACACTTGGGACACACTAGGCTACCCTTAGGCTGGGTGGGAGGAAGACAGGGCTGCCTTGAGGACCCCAGATCCAAAGGTTGACATCCAGCCTGTAGGGCTTGGAGAATGAATACAGGGATGCCTAAGTGGTGGCCCTGCAGATCTCACTTGGGGAGACAGACAAGGTTTCTTCCCAGTATGCTGATTGCACTCTTGTAGAATGAGCACACAGCTCCCCTGGAACTTGTCTGCCATTAAGCCGTTTTGCTGAGGTAACTGCTTCTTTAATCCATCGTACTACTGTGGCCTTGGAAGCTGCTTCTCCCTTACTTTAACCCCCAAACCGCCTATCTGATTTTCTGAAGGGATCTGTCACTTACAAGTACCTTATTAGGATTTGATGTATGTCCAGGAGGTGCAAGATCTTTACCTTTGTATTCCTTTCTTTGAAAGGCTGGTGATGGCACTATCTGGTTGAGATAAAAGGGTGACGCTACTTTTTGCAGGAATGAAGGTACCAGCCTAAGGGTGACTGAATATGGCAAAAGCAGCAAATATGGTTCCCTGTAAGAAAGGGTACTGAAATGCACCAGGCTGAGCAGATTGCAATCAAAAAGGTAGCTTTTAAGATCAGATCCTTCCCCCTATGCTTGCCTCAGGTGCTCAAAGGGGGTACCTTACTAAGGCTCTTAGGACTAGATTAAGGTCCCACTAAGGAACAATGGGTCTAAAGGGTGGACGCATCACTTTTACCCCCTTTAAGAAGCATGCCTCGTCTGAATGTGCTGCTACCTGGGCTTCTCTAATTCAGTTCCTGTAGCAGAAAATGGCTGCTACTTGCACCCTTAGTGAACTGAGTGTTACACCATTATCCAGGCCCTTCTAAGATCTGTGAAATGTCTGACTTCCATAGTGATGGAAGTCAGACATTCCATACCGGTAATAAGCTTCAAATAGCCCCCAAACTTGTATGTAGGATTACAAGATTAAGTTCCTTTGGGATTTTAGCATGATCATCACAATTGCTTGGGAGTAGCTAGCCCCTACCTTGTAGCCGCACCCTCTCAAGAACCAAGACAGAATGAAGCTAGGTCTTCCATTAGTATTGGACCTTGCCGCAGCAGCCCCTGTGTTCTAGGAAGCTGTAGTAGGATCCTCACCAGAAGCCTGATCAGGTTTGCGTACCAAGGTCTCCTTGGCTAGTCTGGGGCCACTAGTATCACCTTTGAGGGGTGATTCTGCATGCCCATCAGGACCAAGGTGGAAATACATACAGCAGTGTCTCCTTTGTCCAGGTACGTATTAGGGCGTCTATCCCCTGGATCCTGTTTCCTTGCACCAACTGGCATTGACTTAAGTCGCCATTAAGTCCATTTCTGGTAGTCCCCATTTTTCCACTATCATGTGGAAGGCCTCCTGGCTGAGCTCCTATTCCCCTATGTCCAGCCTCTTTCTGCTGAGAAAATCCACATCTGTTGACCTTGGTGTTGGTCAGGGGCACCATTACTTCCACACCCACTGATCCACTACCATTTAAAAAGCCACCAAGCTGAGTTTTCACTCTCTTGGGTTTTAAGTGAATCCTTTTATGACCTAAGGATGACTGTACATGAAACTAAAATAAAAGAATTTTGAACTTGAAGTAATACTTTAAAAGGAACATTTTAAGTTCAAAATTATTTTATTTTAGTTTCTCAGAGCTTCATCAGTGTTCTATCACTGCTGGAAAACTGACTGGTTTGGTGCTTTTTACATTGTTCTCCCATCTCCTTCCTCTCTCAATCTCATAATAAAGGAAGAAGGCACTGGTTCAATTAAATCCAAACCATATTTTTTCTTAAAACCATTTTTAGAAAAAAGTGGCACCACACCCTTCCTTTATGGCAGTTGGATTTTGTCTAAGAAGAACACACTGCTACTTTAAAACCAAGAAACATTTGTTATATATTAAAAACAAAGAACACAATTGGGAGCAATCAAAATTATTTTCTGTATCTACTGTTCATACAGGAAACAGATAAAATCACCGCAAGAGTTTTTAAATAGGAAGCTACAAGAATACAGCTTTTGACTAGCACTGATCCAGGAGACTGGCAATTCCTGGAACATGTGGCAATTAAATATAAATTGTTTAAAGAAATATCTTTTACCTATACAGTTTCATGCAATACAGGATAATTTTTTTTAAATAAAAGTGCCACAAATGATTTTCAAAAATTCCATGAAATTTACAAGTAGGGACAATTATGTATCACCAAGGGCCTTCAGAGTCAAAATGATCTAGAAACCAGCAGAGATTGCAAACAATCCTTACATATAGTAGACAATATTTCAAGATGAAATTCACAACAACATTATGCTTGTAAAACTAATGGCCTCAAATTTATCAATGACAATGCAAGCTTTCCTCACAGTATGCCTCAAAGTTGCTATTAGAGGGGGCCCATGTATAAGAGTATAATTCTTCATGCCAGTGCAATCTTTGGCCTCTCTGCTGAGACTGTCACAATGGAAGCAACCTTCTCTAGATATAAAAGCTTTCTTTTAGCGTTGTAGTCACATTTCAAAAAGGGGCCTGAATCATCTTGAAAGCTCGACTACTATAAAAACCTTTTTGTTAAGACTTTTAAAAAGAACCTATCCTACTAGGGCTCCACTTTTCTTCATGTCCAACATGATTATTAGAAATCTAAATATCAATTAGTGCCAAACTGAAGTGATGACCTGCTCACTAGGAACTTGACAGACACCACCAATTCTTTTATATAAACCATGAAACGGCATCAATTAGTAACAAACAGTGAAATTTTAAACAATTATCTAGACAAGAAAGCCCTCTACATACAGCCTTATGCCAATCCCTTGAGCCATCCAGTTCACTGCATGGGGTTATTTACCATCATTTTGCCAACTGGCTGGTCAAAATGTTAACAGACTAACCAGCATTTGCAGAGAATAACCTACATAACTACTGGGAATGACTGACACCCCCAAAGAATGTGTTATATACTGTGCTAGAGAATCACTGGCACTCATTTACTGTTGAGAATGTCCAAGCACACCTTAATGTACTACATTTTATGAACTCCTGAAGGAAGCTCTCTTTGGTACAGTGCAAGTATGAAGAAGGGCAGTAGAAATAATTGAGAGATTAAGATCAGTGAGGTTTATTCATTCCTATCATGGTATGCGTAAAAACTAATCCATTTGAAGATATTACACTTTTAGATTTAAAGCAGCAGTGCAACCTATTTTTATGTAATAAAACAAGTATTCAATGAAAAGTAAATGTGTAGCAAACAATATACTGATCGATATCTCTTAATATAGAAATTTTAATTTTACATACAATCACCAATGTGGTACATGTTTCTAAATATACAGTCACAAATAATATAAAACACACAAGGGCCCACTTGTGTGTTTTATGTATTTAGAAACATCTACCACATTGGTGATTGTTTGTAAAATTAAAATTTCTATTTCGTTAAGAGATATTGATCAGCATATTGTTTGCCACACATTACTTTGCGTTGTATGTTCTCTGCATGTGTGTGCTGTTTACTCCGCCCTCCTTGTGTGCTTTCACCCAATAAAACAATTATTGACATACCCTGGAGGCTGAGGGGGAATGCGAAATTAATATAATTCCCTGCTTGTTAAAGACAAATGAGTAAATGTTAAGACGAGAAGACACTAACAGCAACTAGCCAGTGACGTCCACCCACCCTCAAAAGTTTGCTTGGTGATTTCTGAGAGGGCATTTTCTCACAATTGTTTAACTGGAGGTTAGATGTCAGCCTTACTGGTCCACTTTAAAGAAACTGGAGATGAAGAAACGTTTTACCTTTCTGCTCCGCTCTGGCCCTCCAGTCCCAGTTTCTTACTCTCTCTCTCTCTCTCACTACAAGACCGTTGGTTTGGAGAGGGGGGGGGGGGGGGAGTTGTTACAGCGATTTACAAGTGACGCTGTCATCACGGGGATAAGGGAATGTCAAATTGCAAGCTGCCAGCAGCACAGAGACCTCCCCAGACCTGACTCGCAGACAGGCTGTCCGTCCGTCCGCCCGCCCGCCTCAGCCTGGCACCTGCCCTCTACCCTCTCCCACCAGAACCCCCGAGACCCGAACGACGACAGTGCACCCCAACCTTACCTGCCTCAACATCTCTGCCGCCACGTCACTTCCCGTTCCACGCAGCTCCTTCCGGTCTGCCCCTACCCACTGCCTGCTGGCAGCGATGTCAGTCAGGTGATTCTGTCGCTGGATCCGTGGATTTTTTTTGAACCCGATGGAGATTTTAGAACTGTGAACCTGACGGAAGCGACTTTATCACTCCTCTAACATTTCCACCGGATTTCCTACTCGCAAGCAGTCTGGCAGCAAGAAAATGAGGCCCCCAGGAAATTGCAAGAAGATGAGTCCTCCTCTGGCTAGAGTGCCCCAGGAATGTGCAAGAGAATGAGACTTCCTCTGGCTAGAGTCCCTTCTGCCCTCTGTCTCTCCTCAAAACAGGCTTTCCTGTCTCTCTCCCACTCGTTCCCAGGATGCGCTAGAGACCTACGTGAGGTCACGACTGAGCTCTCTCTTTCTTCTGCAAGGTGAAAAAAATAATTACAGTCAGGAAAGAAAGCAGTCTTCACAAAATTATTAATACCCTATGAGTGACAAACTGACAGCAGTAGTCAAGATTTTGTTTATTGTGCTGCTAGGATCTTCTCCCCTCTCACAGGGTACTTTCTCCCTGAGCCCGGGGAGGTCTGGTCCAGGTTGAACCTTGCTCCTGGCTTTCCCACTTCTTGCTTTTATTCTCTTCCTATTCTCTTCCTCCTAACTGTGACTGCGGCAAAGGAAAGTGCTAAGTGCTTTCCAGTTTCTTTTCTTTACAATCTCTGAAGGAGTGCAGGGTCAGTAGCAGTAGATTTTCCTGATTGTTAAAAAAAAACAAAACAGCAAGAAAGGCAATTGCAAGTAGTATATTAGGAGGTGGTTGGCTTTGGTATTGGGGCATACAGGGAATACTCAGTATGGAAGTGTATGCAGTTAAAAGGCAGGGGAGCTCAGTCTGTCAGTGACTAGAGGTTTGGGAAAGTTTGACTATACCAGGGCTTAGGGAGACAACCTATTATTTTTAGGTGAATGTTAAATTAATATTCATGTTCATTCTCATGTAGGTGTTTCAGTGGATCACTCCCACTAGTAAAAATGTTTTCCCTGTATTTTTGTCTTGACTGGATTCTAAATTCTACTGAGAAAGGACGTCACTTGCATGTTTTTATACAACATTGTCTACCTGGAGTTGTGCTATAGAAATGACAAGCAGTAGAAGTAGTAATATGGGTGAATTACTCTGGACAGGTTTGAAATTTTATCTTCTGCTGATGTAGCCATTCCCACTGATCAAATATATGTAAGGGCTAGGAGAGTGTTGGGACAAGGCTCACATCCAATGAGAAAATGCTAGGGTGGGAGGAATGATGGCTACCAGTAATTGGGAGAGTGCAGTGGAAGAGGTGGGTAATCAGAAATTGCAGCATGTACATGCTTACAGCCAGCTTGGCTGAACCTGCAGTGAGTGCAAGAAGAGAGAGAAGGGAATGTGAGTGAGTCGGTGCAAGCTCGGCCCCAGGCTAGCTGCTCCATTTCCTGCAACATTTTGAGACCATAGGAAAGAATAATCAGTAAGTGTGAGACGATAGCTCCTGGTTTGGAAGTTAGTTCAGGGGTGAGCAAACCTTTAGAGCCTTGCTCCCCCCCCCCCCCCCCCCCCGTCCCCCTTCCAGCCATACAAGTTGTTGGGCCCTCCACCTAACAAATTGGGTTACATCGTGTATATAATATATATTTACAAGCCATTGTGCCCGTTACAACGGGCGAGATGTTTGTTCCAAATGCCAGCTCAGCGTTGTGTGAAGCCGTCATTACTTTTCTGTTTGTCTTAAACCTGCCACCTGATCATTTCAGCAGGTTTTGCAGACTCTTGTGTATTATGAGGCACAGCGAACAACAACTACTTTCACCAGGTCTTTCCAGGTTTTATCTGCCTCTGTCATGTCTGACTGCAGATCCTTTCATGTGTGGCTGCAGGAAATCTGGCTGTACTGCTGAATGTGCGGCACGTCGGTCAGAGCTCTGTTGTCCGCGCATGTGCAGCACGGCACGTTGGTCAGAGCTCTCTGGTCCGCGCATGCGCGGCACGTCGGTCAGAGCTGCTCTCTACTGCGCATTTGTGGCACGTCGGCCAGAGCCCATTTATCTATAGTGATGTGTGCGTGTGTGTATATATATATATATATATATATATATATGTGTTTATATATATATAGCAAGAAAAGATACCAGACAAACTTCACTGGTTAATATAGTGCTGAGCTAATAAATATCTATAATTATGATTACCCCTAGAGTTAAACAACACAATCTCTCAAAAGAACAAGGCTAAACTTTTCACTGAATCTTTATTCAAAACTTATACAAAAATACATAATCAACTGGGGGATTCATAATTCCAGGATGATTAGAGCATAATGATGACCCGCGAATAAAAAAGGGGTGGGGGGGGGGCGATAGTGTGCAGCCGGCCACATTGCGGCAGTGCGTTTTGGTCTGCCACGGTTGTGGCCACGCCGCACACTATCGCCTCCATAGCGCCACTGAAAAAGGTGGTGTTATTTCTGGTGCTACTGCCGGCGATAATGTCTAATACATTATCATCCGCAGCACTACCAGAAGAAAAAATGTTCACTGCCCAAACCCCGCCCTAACTCTGTCCCTTTCCCTAATTTAAATCTTACTGCCGCGATGCGGTAGTTATTGCGTGTGGTAGGGCATTATTGCTAACGCGTGCGATAAGGGCATATTGCATTTTGATGAATGACCCCCTAAAATTGTATACAATATCAATATCAAAAATATTAGTTTGTAAATTACAAATGTGATTAAGTACATACAATTAAAAAACTGTTATGCTGAAAAATTCTATGTATGAGATGTACACACACCACACACATACTCAAAAAATACATAAATTATACTATAAACAACATATGTTTTTGCTAGACAAACTTACAAAGAATATAATATGAGGCTGACAAGCTCAATCAAAACATATATATCGCATAATTACATAACCCACTGTTGAAATTCAGTTTTGAAGAACCCCGACAAGGATCCTTGTTTCACCTATTGGCTTCTTCAGGGGGAATTTGAACATGGAAAAAACATCAACTAGATCTGATTAGAAAAGAAATGCTGTGTGTCTTAAAAAGACTATGATGGTGCAAAACCAACAAATATCTTTATGGCAATAATATATTGGAAAAGTGAAAAGCATGTGTATTTGCTTTAGAAAAATCCTTTTTATCAAAAACACCTTCAAAGTATGTTATGAAAAATCTCCACTTAATGCCATGCTTAGATGTTCACTAATGAATTCATTGTAGGGTTACTTCGGCAGAAACAACTCTTTTTTTTATGCCAGACAATCCACTGTGCAAATGAAATAGATGCAACTTGCCTTCCTCCCTGCTGTCACCAAACGGACAGCTAGTTTCGCGGGAACTAGAAACGAGTCTCAAAGTTTCTCACCAACCAATCAGCTGTTGAATCGTTTGCCAAATAGCAGACAATCACACTGCCAGCCAGAAGCTCAAAGTTCCAGTTTTGATTCTCTTCATGATGCCGATAGGAGCAGATATACACAACCTCAAAGAGAGGCAGATATCACATCGTATCCACACAGGCACCTCACAGTACAGCAGCACAAACTCTTTCCACTGCCAGACACATTGTAAAAAAGGCACTTAAAATCTATACTGCAAACTTATCATAATGTAACAGTAGTAACCACGAACTCAAACAAGAACCCTACCTGTGAAAAAGCAGCACTGTAAATATTACACTGACTCCCAGAATACCAGTAAAGCACCTACTGGGGAAACAAAACAAACCCAATTGCTATAGTTCCCTACACAGACCACTATACACTAACAAAATCTCTCCCCTTGGTCACACACTCAGCAGAAACAGACAGATCCTCACAAAATACAGAATAAAGGATCACAAATTCGAACCAGCAATATGCAGACAAAAAATGAAATGGAAACTCCAAGAAGCCAGTCTCTGTCTACAGTGTAACAATGACAGAACCACCTTTCCTCATAAAACAAAATCAAGAAACATAAAGCATCAATTATAATAATACAATCATACTAATAAAATAATATTTCCAAACTACTGACAAATAGAGCAACATCTTAAAGTCATACATTTTTTTAAATTTCCCAAGCACCAATAAAATATTTCAAAACAGCCCACATATCAAATAGCACACAATAATTAAAACTAGTGAGGATAAAAAAGTCCCTGCTTTCCATACCTGGGAATTTGATTTAAAGTCACCCTGAGATTGTCGAGGATTAGGGGGCTAGGGGGACACCCAAACTTTATCCTCTCTCGCTCACACACACTCCCATGTTCATTCTCTCTCACACATATACATACATGCATGCTGTCATACATACCCACACTCATGCACAGGCTCTAAGTCCCTTCCCCCCTCCCCCCCCCCCCCCCCCACGCACACAAAAGCTCTTACTCCCCCAGATTCCCTCATACACTCACAGGCAGGCACCCATTCTGTCACATACACAGACCAAACCCCAGGCAGCACCCATTTTGTCACACACATAGATCAACCACCAGAAAGGCACCCATTCTTTCTCTCACACACACAGACCCCCAGGCAGGCACCCATTTTATCACACACACAGACCAACCCCCAGGCAGGCAGGCACCCAATCTCTCTCACACACAGATCAACTCCCAAGAAGGCAGCCATTCTTTCTCTCACACAGACAGATCCCCAGGCAGGCACTCATTCTCTCACTCGCATTCACACAGAGACAGACTCCCAGGCATTCATTCTCTCTCACTCACTCACTCACTCACACACACACACACACACACACACACACGCTCCCATTCATACACATACACACACACTGAAGGCAAGCACCTCCTCTTTGTTTTGCTGACAGCTTTGGAGCCTCTCTCATTCCTGCTGCTGTTGTCACTGCCCGCACGTGGCTGTTGGGGAGGAGCTGATCGTTCGTCGCTGCTTCTAGCACTGAAGCCCGTTCTGCTGCCTCCTCCTTTGTTCAGGTCCCGCGATATGAAAAATTGGCATGACTAGCATTTTCTCCATCTTGATCTCATGCATCGCAAGATCAGCATAGAGAAAGTGCTACTCTCACAAGTTCTAATACCACGGCCTGCACAGACAGGGTGTCCTTCTCTGCTCAGCTGCTGGTAGAATGAGGTCCACTGGCAGCTGCACAGCCTCTCTCTCGCTGTTTTGCGGAAGCTGGTGGGATCAAGTCCACAGGCGACTGCATGCACCTTCCCCCATGGGTACAACATTTATAGACCCCATGGAGGGGCACACACCTCTGAGTTAGATTATAGTACTGCCTGTTGCTTTTACTGTTAACTTAAGTTGCTGGAGCACCTCAAAGGGGGCTGGACTGGAGCCTGGCAACATGCTGCAGGCTGTCTCTTAGAAGATTTTGATTTTAAAAGTAATAAAACTTCAGTCAAAATCCCTTGATCCCACGCTCACTGTTGGATTGTGTCTTCAGTTTAACATTGTTAAAAAGGTGAGACTGAGAAATGATTTCTTAATCGGTTTACCATGAGCTCCGTTCTCCATATTGGATATGAAATGTTATAACTACACTCTGTATGTCCACATAATGTGGACAGGATCAAGGATCTCTCTTAGTTTTTCCTTTACACATATTTATTTTTATCTGGTTTAATACATTTTATATTTATTATTGTTCATTTTTTTTTAAATAGTTTTGTATTATCCTATTTTTTTCTAGAACCTTCAATGATTTTAAAATCCCTTGTTCCCGTTTTCTATATTCGTACTGCACTTTTAGCTAGTTTTTACTCCATTTGGAGTAAAATTTCACAATGGATCTAGTGATTTTCTCCAAACTAGTGTTGGCAACTAGGCTGCCGAACAGTCCCAAGCCTTTCACTCTTACAGCCCGATATATGGTAATATACGCTGCTGTCTTCCGGGGGTCACTTCTGGCTCTGTCCCCTTGACTTCCTTGTGCAGGAGTAGCTTGGAAATAAGCATGAGAGAAGGGTGAACCCTCTTCTCTCCCAAATAGATGGGGAAAGTAATGGGAGCTGGTTGCCAAATTCCTCATTTTTCAAAAGCGAACACTGGTGTTTCCTCTTTTGATCCCACGTGTCAGTCGTTCTTCCTTGTGTCATGTCGGACAAGTTATCTGCTGCTGTTGGGGGTTGGGAAAAAAAAACCCAAAATAGTCCTTTCTTTTGGAAGTATATACCAGTAAAATAAGTACTGATGTCTACATGGAGCTAGCCATTGGCCCTCACTAGGCTCTCATCCAACAGCATAAAACTTAACAGGAGGCTCCTTTCCTCAAGTGCCACTAGGAGTCCTGCATCTCATTTCAGGTCTCACACATAGCTCACTTTCACATTTCATTTGGCGCCCTACTTCTCCTTAGCATCAGGGGGTGAGATGGGAGAAGAGGTCTTAGAGACAGAAGAGCAAAAAGGAGAGGGAGTGCAAGACGTGCAGAAAAGAAGCACAATTGAATAGAATACAGACAAGAACAGAGGGGAGGAAAATGAAAGGCAAAAAGCAGCTGAGAGGGGTTGGATCAGGGCAAAAGAGACTGAATCAAATGAAGAACGACTTTTTACAAAGGTTTTAAAGACATCTATATTACGTTAAAAAAAAAAAAAAAAAAGCATGTTATGTGATGATATGAAACACCCACGAACGTGAAGGTGGGATCGGTCCAGAAGTGCGCAAATAACGGGGTAATTTTTTTTAAAAGGATTTACGTGCATAAATCCCAGTTGTATGTTTGCAAATGGTCTTTGGAACTGGGCATCTAAATGGCAGATTAACTTTAATTTAGACAAGTGCAAAGTGATGCACATTCAGAAAAATAGTGTTAGTTATAGGCATACAATGCTGGGTTCCCTAGCAGGGGTCACCACTCAGGCAAAGGATCTTGATGTCATTGCAGAAATCCTTGAAATCCTTAGCTCGGTGTGCAACAGCGGTTAAAAAAGTAAATACAATGTTAGGGATTATTCCAAAAGGAATTGAGAATAAATTTGAGAATATCAGAATATCCTTGTGTAGAAATATGGTGTGGCTGCACTTAAATATTTGTTGCGCTTCCCGGCCGCGTTGGCACCATGGCCGGGCCTGCTCACCTTGCGCTTCCTTCAACCAGCTCCGGGCACCCCTCACTTGCGACCGCAGTCAGTACACGGCGTCCTCGGGCTCCCCGCTCACCATCCTCCTCACAGGCCTCAGGCAGAGCTCCCGTCGGGGTTCCGCGTCGTCCTCGGCCACGCCCCTAGGCGCGCGTGCGGCCGACATTCAGTCCTTTAAAGGGCCCAAGGTGAGAAAACCCGCGGGGGCGCCTCCGGATGATGTCACCTAGTTTCCCTACTTAAGGCGAGGCCCTGACCCCAGGAGCTCACCTGGGCAATCAGGTCGACACCGTTGGTGTGTTTAGTTTGCCTTTGCGTTCCAGTGTCTCCTGTTCCAGCGTCTCCTGTTCCAGCATCTTCCGTTCTCAGTGGCTCCGTGTGTTCCCGTATCCTTCAGGTAGTACCTCTCCGGACTGACCTTTGGTACTGACCTCTGCCTGCCTGACCATCTTCTTGCCTGCCGCCCGGAACCGACCACTGCCTGCCTGACCATCTTCTTGTCTGCCGCCTGGAACCGACCACTGCCTGCCTGACCATTCTCTTGCCTGCCACCTGGAACTGACCTCTGCCTCCCTGACCATTCTCTTGTCTGCCGCCTGGAACTGACCCCTGCTTTGGCTGACCTCTCTTGGACTGATACTCTGGCTCTGACCCTTGCGCTTCACTCGGACACTCTCTTCTGGCCTACTGTGACCATTGGACCAACCTGCTTGGAAACCAACCACGGCCTCCACTTGGCTAGACCCACAGGCACTGCCTGTCTCGCCTGGAGAACCTTCCTGAACTGTTGCCTCCCTGAGGGCTCTGGAGCTCCCAGCTCAGGTCTGGCCCATCCGCTCTGCATCAGCCACGCCCCCTTGCTTGTGGTGGGCACACCCCTCCGCTACCTCTCTGGGAGACCCTCTGAGGCCCACCTAAGTCCAGGCGGTCCGGGTACCCAAGGGCTTAACCTGCGGAAACCTTGGACTGTTATTGGTGAAGCTCCAGTCAGCCTCTGTCTCCTTGTGTGCTCCGCCTCCTGGTGGCAGGCGTTCTCTGGGTCCGACCAGAGGGCCGTACCAATCCTGCACCAGGCCAAGGGTCCACCTCCAGCAAAACAGTATTATGTTCAGTTCTGGTTGCTCCATCTCAAGAATGATGTAGTGGAACCAGAAAAATGATAAAGGAGAAGAAATGGTTCCCTTATGAAGAAAGGCTAAACAGGTTAGGGCTCTTCAGCTTGGAGAAGAGATGGCTGAAAAGGGGATATGATAGGAGGTTTATAAAATCATGAGTGGGGTGGAACAGGTAAATAAGGAAAGACTATTTACCTTTTCAAAGTAATACTAAAACAAGGAGACATTCCATTAAATCAACAGGAAGCAAATTTAAAACAAATTGTTTTTTTCAAACAACGCACAATCAAACCGAGGAATTTATTTGTCTGAGGATATGGTCAAGGTATCTAGCATTGTGGGACTTTAAAGGGGTTTGGACAAGTTCCTGGAAGATCATTTTAGCTAGGTAGACTTGGGGAAAACTACTGCTTATCCTTGGGAGTGAGCAACAAGAAATGGATCTACTCTTTGAGATCATCAGAGTACTTCCAAAGGATCCAGATTGGCCACTGTCAGAGACACGATACTGGGCTAGATGGATGCTTGGTCTGATCCATCATGGCACTTATGTTCTTATAAAATAAGGATTCTGACAGGGATGGGGGTCTTTTTGGATTCATGCACATGTGCACGTCCTAGAAAGCAGACATTAGTTCTGGCTGGAACTTCTTCTTCATATAAGGCATTTCTTATGATATTTTCATACCCCTCAATGCTGCAGGTACTTATACAAATACATTTTCCTTATCCAGTCACCAGAAGGCTATTAGAGTGAAAAGTATTTGTGCACAGCTTATCGGAGGCTAAGGTTCCTAACTTCTTGTATCAGATAAACACATCAGGTCCAAGTTCTGGGGCAGCTATTTTTCCTTCTTTTGTGAAATCATCAATGGGTAGTCCTTTAATTTTCCTCAGCCATGCGTTTTTACTTTCCTTCTGCTTGCATACTAGGATCTTTGCCTGGGCTGTTTGATACTGAAGAGCTTTCTCTTCCCTGTACTCCTTCATCTGTTTTGCTGTCATTAACTGAAATCCACTCTTTTCTCGATAAGGGTTCGCAGTAACAAAGACTTCTGACTTGTTTGTCTTGAGGGGTGGATATTTTGTGGCTTTTCCTATACCTATCTCCTGGATTGACTCTGAGCTTCTTGGATTACCAATTACCTCCACTCCAGTCTGTGCCATAGAAACCATTTTTTTCTGCTGGCTGTTAGCCTTCTGTCCCCTGTACCTACAGCACGACTTTGAACGCACAATGCAGGGGGCAGGAATTGAAGACTGCACCTCAGGCCCATGCAGCGAGCGTTTCAAGTTCAAACGCAGTTTCTTCACTTCAAACGACGTGCTGATTGTCTTCACTGCGTCAGTTATGCCAGTTGCTTTGAGCTGTTCAAGGTGGGTGTGAGGATCCACTTTCAGGTGCTCCAGGCCTTTGGACACATCTCTACTTGTCTTTTCTTGGATGGATGCTGGAGCCCCCCAGGCATCTCGAATGTTTGCATTGTGCTCCATGTTGGCGCTGAGCACATCAGATTTCCGTGAGTGTTGCAGCGTGCTGACAGTCAGCAAGATCCGGTCAGGGGACAAGGAGCCATGAGGCCCTCTTTTCCGCATTCGTTGCAAAGTTGCATCTTCACTCAGAGACAAGGCGGACTTGCGACCTGGTGACCCACAGCCAGATTCTGTGTCTGTGTGGAGAGACAACAAGAAAAGCTAAACACACATATTAACATTTATTGTAGGGCTTCCCGAATCTGTCTTAGTGATCTCACACACAGCTGGCCAGATTTTCAGGATATCCACCATGAATATACTTGAAATCAATTTACATACATTGGAGTCCTAGTTTATGCAGATTTCTCTCATGCATATTCATGGTGGCCATCTTGAAAACTCAACTGATTGGGAGGGTCACCAGGACAGGTTTGGAAAGCCCTGATTTATCATCAAGCACCACTGATTTACAGAAGACAGAGAAATATAAATCCCATGGCGGCTGTGTCCCTGCCCCAAACCGAGCATTAGAATTTGTGGCTTTCATAGAATTATCAAATATGCTGTAAATAGGAAAAGCCACTGCACCTCAAATAGTTTTGATTTTCTTGCGTAAATATATACTCAGGAATTTCTTGAACTGGTACCTTTCATACAGTTTCATTCATTTTTAGCTGACTTTAAACAGAAACACTGTAGGTCATCTTACCAGACTCTGCCTTGGACATGAGGGCTGCTGTGGATGTGAGCTGACTGGCAGCTCTGTGACTCCTCTGGCTAGACATGATTGGTCTGCTGGCAGAAGGGCGCTTTTTGTAGAATTCAGGTTGAAGATCGATGTATGCTGAGCTCCTGCGAAAGTTTGGGATTTCACTCCAAGGTATAGGCTTCAGAGACTCAAGATGAAGACCTTTAATGTAAGGGAAATGAATTAGCCTGAATGTATTAGGGAGTAAAGGAGGCTGAATCAGATGTAAGTTCAGCTATGTTGAAATAATTCTTCTTATTGGCACTCTTTTGTTCAGGTTGAAAGGGAGGCCGAGGGAGAGAGAGGAGAGCTAAGCAGAATTTACAGAAACTGATTTTTAAGTGATGAAGAATCCTTAGTCTAAAGGCATTTTACGTTGTATCACCGGTCTGTGTACTAACTACATTTTGGCTAGCTCTGTTCAGCTTGGAGAAGAGACGGGTGAGGGGGGATATCATCTTTAAAATCATGAGAGGTCTAGAATGGGCAAATGTGAATCGGTTATTTGCTCTTTTGGATAATAGAAGGACTAGGGGGCACTCCATGAAGTTAGCATGGGGCACATTTAAAACTAATCGGAGAAAAATCTTTTTCACTCCACGTACAATTAAGCTCTGGAATTTGTTGCCAGGAGTTGTGGTTACTGCAGTTAGTGTAACTGGGCTTATAAAAGGTTTGGATAAGTTCTTGGAGGAGAAGTCCATTACCTGCTATTAATCAAGTTGACTTAGAAAATAGCCACTGCTATTACTAGCATCAGTAGTTTGGGATAGACTTAGTTTTTGGGTACTTGCCAGGTACTTGTAGCCTGGATTGGCCACTGTTGGAAACAGGATGCTGGGCTTGAAGGACCCTTGGTCTGACCCGGTATGGCAATTTCTTATGTTCTTATGACACGTTGTATCACCAGTTTGTGTACTAAATACATGTTGGCTAGCTCTGCAATGATGTATGCTGCCAAGTGAGAGATCTAGATTTGATGCCCAAGCCTGGCTTTTGCTTCTCAGGCTCACCAAGGCTAGGGATGTTGTAAAGACAGCATTTACCGTCCCCATGGGGAGAGAGTCCCAGCCACATTGCACAATAGTGATACCTAGTGACCAGATTCAGGTGCATGCACACTGGGTTTTCAAGGGAGCCATGATGATTAGCCCTATCCAAGGAGTGTCGCTGTGATGACAGGATTAAATGAAAAAAGCAAAAGTTAAAAGTGTGGGATCTTTCCCCCCCCCACAACCCCTCCCCAGGTATTGGTGAATTAGAGTTGCCCAAAAGTAAATGTAGTTATTTGGTGGTGCATGTTATAGGGTTTTATTATACACCATTTAAGACAGTCCAGATTGGGAAAGGAAAAGCAGTTAATAAGTGATTTTAATTAATTTAATAAATAACCCATCAAAGGAACACACTGTGCCATACAACAAATGTACAGTTTACAAATATCAGCAGGTAAACATATAGCAAAAATAAATTTGGATAAGGAGGCCGAACGTGTTAACGGTGCTCTGGCTGACTACACTGGCTACCAAGAATTAGGCCAAAGAATTTGTTATGGTAAGTTTGTCTCACCATCACACCACTGCTCATAATATGTCCATTTCTAAGGACAGACGTAGTCACCTGCATCCACTGGACAGTTATGATGCTGGATGGTTGTTCAGTTCTTGAGATATGTGATGTCAATCAAGCAGTAAAAAGTAGCAAAAACATTGAAACCCAACTGAAGGCTCCCACTGCCTTCTCTTCAAAGACCAGAGCCTGAGGATTCTTGGTCCTTATTCTGCTGTCAGATCTGGTCAATTATTTCTCCAGATTTCTGAGCATACATAATATCATTTAAGAGTGCGTTTTTGTCAAGGCCATGAGTCAATGGGACCGAGTACTGTACCACTTACTGTATGAGTGTTTGCACACAGGCATAGCTAAGCTATAGACCCCGAGGGGAGCTTAACAAGCTGAGTGCTTCTGTCAGCCCATGCAGTAACATTCTTAGACAATAACAGTAATTCCCACAACAACTATTAATTTATGGCATGATTACAGATTCCACCTTTGTTTTCTACCTGAATGTGAAAGGAAGATTCTGCCCCTGCCCCCCTCGCCCGAATGTAACTGCTGTTTTACCACACATGGCAATGCTGGACTGGGGATACTAGTGGGAAGGACTGCCAGCTAGACAAGCTGACAGAATGCCTGCTGGTACTGCATGATATAAATTACACCTTGGCATTCCGGTACTTTTGGCTTCTCTTGCAAAACAAACATGCAAGCATTCTCAAGTATAACATTCACACTGGACATCCCAAACACTGTTACTGATCTGAGAAACTTTATATTCTGCCTGTTTCAAACAGGAGAATCTTCCCAGTGACATTAAACCTGAGATTCACATCACTATTACTAGTCTGAGATCTCCTTCCCAGCACCACAGAGGTAAACTGTTCTCTAGTAGGGGTGTGCATTCATTTGCAACGTATTGACAATCCGCAACGTATATGCCATATTAGTTGTATTCGTGGGGGTCACGAAACGTATGGCGAACCCCCAGGAATACAACGTATCACTAACGAATAAACCCCCACCCTCTTGACCCCCCCCCCAAAGACTTGCCAAAAGTCCCTGGTGGTCCAGCGGGGGTCCTGGAGCGATCTCCTGCACTCGAGCCGTCGGCTGCCAGTATTCAGACCTCCCCAAAAACTTGCCAAAAGTCCCTGGTAGTCCAGCGGGGGTCCTGGAGTGATCTCCTGTAATCGGGCCGTCGGCTGCTAGTATTCAAAATGGCGCCGTTAGCCTTTGCCCTTACTATATCACAGGGGCTACCGGTGCCATTGGTCGGCCCCTGTCACATGATAGGAGCACAGGATAGCGCTGGCCGTCCATTGCTCCTGCCAAGTGACAGGGGCCGACCAATGGCACCAGTAGCCCCTGTGACAAAGGCTATCTGTGCCATTTTGACTACCGGCAGCCGACAGCCCGAGTGCAGGAGATCGCTCCAGGATCCCCGCTGGGCCACCAGGGACTTTTGGCAAGTCTTGGGAGGTCAGGAGGGTGGTGAGTTGTAGTAAATTAAATTTAAAGGGTTGGGATGGGTTTTTTTTTGGGGGGGGGAAACGAATACATATGTAACTAATGATCGGATCGGGGTCCCCTGAGAATGGATGCAACGGATTTGGGTCCCAACGAATATGAATACCGAATGGGACGAATCCGTCCCTGCTGCACATCCCTATTCTCTAGGCTGAGCATTGCTGAGGGAGCTAACTGCTCTGTGTGCCCGGAATATATGTAGGCTCACCCAATCATATCCAGATGTACATTGTGATCCTGTAGTGGAATCCCCATATCCTGGATATTGAACTTATATTTGCTCCTGTCCCTTGGCAGGAGCGAAAGGTAAAACAAAAAAAATTCGGGTAGTTTAGGATAGGGATGGAGGAGGGCAGGATAGGGGAAGGGAGGTTAGGGTAGGGAGTTGGGAAGTTCCCTCCCAGTCCGCTCCTTAATTGGAGCGGACTGGGAGGGAACTGGGGAAGGCACTAGCGTGCGCATGTTATAAAATCTCGCATCCATGTGTGCGCGCTGAGTAGCACGTGCACATGGATGCTCATGTTTACGTTTTGAAAATCTACCCCTCATTGTAAGATATAACCCAAAGTATTCTGTTCCGTTAATGAAAAATAGGTTTAAACCTAATGCTCAATATTCCTATGGTTATTGAAAAGGGATCTTATAAAATATATACTGTACTCTGAGCAATCTTCATATTCCTGGCTGAGAGACTGCGGGCATGATGGGACAGCCTGGTCTCTCCCTTCTCAGACTTTTGGTAAATCTTCTCATTGCTGGATCCCACACGTTTCATTCTCTGGGCACGGACGTAGGCATATGGCTGTGTCCTGACCGGAGCCTTCTTAAACTTGTCCCTTTCTTTGGGTACCGCCACTCGCTCTGCCTCAATTGTGTAATCCCACTGCACCTCCTCAAACTGATAGATCAGGATGCTGGTCAGGACATTGATCACCATCCTAGAATATACAAAATGTGTAATTTCAGTTCGGTGTAAGAGTCCTGTGGAAAGTTGCAGCCCTGATCCATGGGAAAATGGTTAAAGAAGCAGTATGGTTGTTTTTTGGTTTCTTCAAATTGCTAACTTGTCTCTAGGCTTTCTTCTTCCCTTTATCTTCTTCTTGGATCTTTCTTAATTGTTAATGGGGCAATTTTTAAAGGGATTTCTGTGGGTGCCCCTTTAATAATTGCATCAGCCCTCTGCATTTTGAAATCTCCACACCAGCTTCCTCCTGGTTTTCTCCCACATTCTTTGAACATGCAAAGTACGTGGGGAAAAGTGTCCCTGAGATGCTGGCCAGCCAGCAGAGTTTTACAGGGAAACTCCACAGGGAGTTTCCTTTTAAAAATCCACTTTGCAGGTGCACGGGCACTAAGTATTAACTTACCCGTGGAAAGGCTACAAATAGCCCTCTAACAGGCCCATGCCTGCATTAGAGCAGGCATTTTCTGCGAGGAAAACTTACTCCTGATGCAGCAAGTAATTTTGAATGCTGCATCAGGAGTTCCTTAATGGGAGTACTGCTTAGCGCCCTCGCATAGAAATCCCATGCAGATGAGGGCATCGAACATTATTTGCTGATTGATTGATTGATTGATTGATTTATTTATTTATTTATTTAAAGAATTTATATACCGGGGTTCCTGTATAGTATACATATCACCCCGGTTTACAAGGAACCAAAACTATCGCTAAGGAACCGTAACTATCGCTTCATTTAGCGGTTTACATTGAACATTTAGCGGTTTACATTGAACATAGTTAATTTGAGAAAACATAATAAAACATAAATAAACATAAGAAAGACAGCATCTGGCCAGTGCACTTTTCTAGTGCCAGAAATTTGAACTCCTCGGTCAGGGCTGGAGTTGTTTCCAGCTCTATGGTAAAAATAGTAAAAAAAAGTTAAAAAATGTAAAAATAAAAGTCAGTAACTCTCTGGGTAAGTGTTGTCAGATGCAGCCACTTAACCGGATAATTACTGGCTTATTCAGATAAGTGGTGATGACTGCTGACACTTACCCGGATAAGAACTGATTTATCTGGGTAAGTGGCGGCAGGCGCTACCACCACTTAGCCGGATAAGTCAGTTTCCATCCAGTTATCTGGCATCTGCTTCCCGCTGCCAGACAGACGGCTAAACCAGGACTTATCTGGCTAAGTGGTAGTGGCAGTGGCAGCTGACCCTTACATAACAGCTGTCAGGGACAGCCTCCCTACCCCTCCCTTCCTGAGTTAAAATGTGCATTCAGCCTGGAATAGCCCACCAGCAGAGGTAATGGCAACTAAAATTGTGAGGGAATTGATAAACACGGTGGTAAAGAGCTGGTGGTGGCAAACAGAAGAAATGAAAAACGGGGACTTGCTTGGGACAATTGTGGAGGGTGATGGGAGAGGTAGAGTTGGGGGGCTGAGACACTGGTGTTGGTTTGGGCAATGGGAAATTATGTGCTCATCTGCCCAGTGTGGTAGAGAATCTCAATCTGAGCTGACTGGATGGACCAGTGGGTTTTTATCTTCCTTCATTTACTATGATATTAAGTTATAATGCTTTACAGAACCCCCAGCACATCGGGAACATTATAAAATGCAATAAAAATCTCAGAATTCAATTAGGATTCATTTTTACTGCACCAAATGGAATTGCAATAAACATTTGAACTTTGTATACAGAAGAAATAAAATTGCTGATGAAATATTATTTATGTGAATGCCAGGAAGTCTGGTGGTTGAACAGGTTGTAGAATTAAGCAGCTCTAAAAGAAATGTCTGATGTTTGAATGCTTTTGAGCTTAATGATGAGGTCATCCTTTTCTAATGGATGCTAGTGATGATGTCGTCATTAAATTATGTCAAATAAAATAAGTACAGTGCTGTGGAGGGTTCTCTCTAATTCAAAATAAAATAATTATTTAAGAACAGCAGGTACTTCCCTCCCAAGAGACATAAACTGTAGAGAAATATCAAAATGGTCTTTAGATAATGTAGAAAATGAGCCAATGAGAGCCAAATCATGAATATGTTTCAGATCCAGTCAGCCATCTTGGACTAGGGTGTTTGATGAAGAGCAATCATATCCCCAACACTTGCTTACTTATTGCCTATGATGCACAATGATGCCACAGGATCTCCTCTGCTGTTGGCCCTCATCACCCTCAGACAGTCACCATTCAGGAAGTTAAATACACGGATTTTTCCATCCTCACAGCCAGTTATTACTCTGAGGTAAAGAATTTTCAGGCACAGCACCTCCCTGGAAACAACACACACAAGACAATAAGCACTTTATTGTTTGAGCATGAAAGTGACTTAGTAACTTATCCTCCAGTGCCAAAAAAGAATAAAAACAGTTCATTTGCTCTAAGTGAAGCAGCAATCTTTCCTTTTTCTTTATTTTTAAAATAGAATTTAGTTGTCTTCCAGAGTACAGAATTGACAGCCCTGGAAAGTCAAGTCTTCCAATTTAATTGCAAAAAGAGGCAGTGGTAGTAGACCCTAGGACAGTGTTTCCCAACCAGTGTGCCCTCAGACCTGATCACGTGTGCCATGGAAAAGTCACCACTGCCTGAAGCTCATACCCAGATCAGCACCTGGCAGCAACAAAAGACACCAGTGGTGGGTCTTGTATGTGCAGGAACTCCTTTCTGAGAACATGCAGTCAAACATATCTCTCTTTCCAAGCTAAAGAACGAGTCCTAGAGTGTGGGAATTAATGGTCAGCATGCAGGGCATGGAGAGTCGGGCCCAGCTTTGTGTAGCACACACATTGCAGACAGCATCTCTTCTTCTTCTTCTTCCCCCTCCTGAGTCTCCTCTCAGCCTCTGTCTTATCCCCAGATTCAGTGGGAGAGCATTCACTTGTGTGCTGGATGTGACTGACCGAGTATTGTGAGCGGCAGCAGTGGAGGAGCTCTGGTAAGCCACATGTGGCAACCTAGTCTGCTGTACAAACCACACCTATTTTTCTGTTTGCCAACATTTGCTTGTAGAGGGAGCTGGTTCACAAGGGCTTATATACAGTATGTCTCCACTCTTCCCCTCCTCCACTTTTGTTTTAAAATTTGGAAAAGAGACTAGCGAGGCTTTCAATGCTGCCCTAGCTCTTCATTTGACCATAGGAGTCCTCTCTATGTCTGCACTGTCTGCTCTGTTCACGCTGCTATGCCACACAACATTTTTGATAATGGAAGTTATGCCTCGGGCTGGTAAAGGTTGGGAAACGCCATCCTAGGAAATCATTCCAGAGTGCAGTTTTGCATGTCACAAATCAGTGGGTTATGTAGAATCATAGAATATGACAGTAAATAAGGACCATAAGGCTTATCTAGCCTTCCCATTCCTGATGCAGACACAATCTCAGGCTTCACCCTCACATCTTCACGGTTAAGGCCCCTCTAGTTTTTCCCAGGCTTTCTTCATCTCTTTTCCTGATTAACCTCCATCATCTCTACTGGGAAGCTCCTTCATGTCTCCACCATCCTTCCTGTGGAAACATTTCCTTATGTTACTCCTGAGTAGGGGCAGTGTAAGCAAATGCATCTCATGCTTATTCAATGTAGGTAACATGAAAGCCCAATCAGTGTGAGGCACCCAAGCACTGGAACTGCCTACTCCTATGGTAGGATTAAGGATCTCCACCAACAACCAATTTACTTTGATGCCAAAGATCATGGATGAGACTCTGTGCAAGGAGTGCAGTTAGCCTGTACTTTCCTCTGGGCTATGGGGCTGCAACAGGAATGGAAAATGAACAAACTAGATGAACCTTCTGGTCCTCTGACATCTACCATTCTATATTCTATGGGGTAGATTTTCAAACGGTTGCGCACGTAAGATACGCGCGCAACCCCAGAAAATCTACCCCTGCCCCTCCCTGCACGCGCCGAGCCTATCTTGTATAGGCTCGGCAGCGCGCGCAAGCCCCGGGACACGCGTAAGTCCCGGGGCTTGAAAAAATGGGCGTTCCAGGGGTGGGGCCGTGGGCGGGGCGCTGGCCCGAGGGCATTCTGGGGGCGGGACCGAGGCCCCCAGAACAGCCACCGGGCCGGGGGATGGAGAGCCGGTGCGTGCAAGTTACGCCTGCCCAGAGGCAGGCGTAACTTTTTCAATAAAGGTCAGGGGGGATTAGATAGGGGAAGGGAGGGGAAGGTGCGGGGGGGGGGGGGCAGAAGGAACGGAGGCAGGCTGCTCGGCTCGGTGCGTGCAGGTTGCACAATTGTGCACCCCCCTGCGTGCACCGACCCTGGATTTTATAACATGTGCACGGCAGCGCGCGCATGTTATAAAATCGGGCGTAGATTTGTTCGTGCCAGGTTGCGCGAACAAATCTACGCACCGCGCGCATGCTATAAAATCTGGCCCTATGAGTATAGAATGGTAGGCACAAAAGGGTATTTATTCTTTTGTTGGACTTGAGGCATTCTGCTTTGGGTCTAAAAATGTTAACATTACATAACATACATACATTGGATGTCTGAAGGTCATTAAACATCTCTGATAGGGTCCCCTCATGCTCCATGCCATTGCATATCCATCAGCACTGCCAGACACCAAATGCCAGTGGTCAAAAGAGAGGCACTTTACGGGTCCTTGGTGCCCTTCCAAAGTCTGTTAAGGAAATGGTAATATACCACATATGTAGCGTTAACAAACAGTGTCTCCTTCATAGATGCCTGGTGCAAATGACAGCAGTCCTCTACTGCAGACAGAATGTTTTTCAATTATATTTAATATAATTGTATTTATCTTAAAGAAAAATTGCCTCATAAAGTCTCAGTGCTATGTATACCCAACATTTTATGGTCCTTCTGATGTGCATTTAATATCCTATTTTTAGTTGGTGGGAGGGATTCCCCATTTATATACCCTATTCAGACTATGGCCCAGTCACCGCAGGAACAGTCATTTGGCTAAAGACTGCCATTCCTTCCAAAATCAGCTACATATGCACCTGGACCTGGCTGGATCTTACTTCCTCCCAGGGGCTATGATCACTACTTCCACAGTATCCATAGTCCTGGCCTGCACAGGAAACGGGAGCCAAGACTAGGAATTGAACCCAAATTTCCTGTTTATCAGCCTGCTGTACTGTCATTGGGAAATCATGCTGACCCCCAGCTAGTAAATGTTAAGCAAATTTCATTTCACTTTTATTTAAATTTGATTTCCTGCTTTTCAAATTTAAATATACATATTCACCAATAAAGTGTGCAACAATGAAAGCAAAAAAAACCCCCAAAAAACTATACAAATCCAATACTGTATATCTGACAAAAACTGCACCCCCTCTCATACTACCCCTAATTTCCTGTTTGTAAAAAATTACTCACTAAAACTACTAGGCGAAGGAGAAGAAGGCAATGTAAGATTGTACTATTTTTTGAATATTGATCTTTGCTGTATATTTTATTTATTAAATTTTATTATTTATTTATTTATTTAAAATTTCTTAGGGGCTGCTTATACACAGCCCTAAGTGACATTCAAAACAACTAAAACATTCATGATAAAATATAAACTATAACAACATAAAAAAATATAAAAAGGCATAATAAAATAGTCAGTGCAACTCTAAAACAGCTAAAAAATGACATGTTCAAATAAAAAATCAGTGCTTTTACACTTAAAAACTAGCTCAAATATGTATATTTTTAGTAGCTCCTTGAACTCCTTGGTGCAACTCATAACTTGCACCAGGTCATCTCTTTTCCTTTTTAGGCATGTTTCAATTAGATTTGTTTTCTTTTTAGGTTTTTAAAGATGAAGTAGGGAGGAGAAAGACATAATTAGGAAGGACAAGGTTTAAATAGGGAATAGATGTCTCTGAGCTTTGAAATGAGTTGTTTTTATGTAGAATGCTTATTAAAATATCCATCTACCTTATAAATGGCCTGTGACCGACGGCCCGCAAATGCGCAGTAGAGCGCAGCTCTACTGCGCATGTGCGGGCAAGGATGTCGATCAGAAAAAAAAAATGGCCCAGATCTGCCGGCAGATCTCGGGGGGGGGGGTGTCACTCCCGCGCCCCCCCCCCCCCCCGAGATCTGCCGGCAGGAGCGGGAGGAGAAGTAGCGGCACCGCGCGCGCGCGGTGCCGCTACTTCTCCTCCCCAGATCTGCCGGCAGATCTCGGGGGGGGGGGGGGTGTCACTCCCGCGCCCCCCCCACCGAGATCTGCCGGCATGGAGCGGGAGGAGAAGTAGCGGCACCGCGCGCGCGCGGTGCCGCTACTTCTCCTCCCCAGATCTGCCGGCAGATCTCGGGGGGGGTCACTGCCGCGCGCGCGGGAGTGACCCCCCCCGAGATCTGCCGGCAGGAGCGGGAGGAGTTAATGGAGCCGGGTGAGGGTTGCGGGAAGTCGCGCTTACGGCGCCGGGAGGAAATGGAGGTGGGTGAAGGGAGGGAGGGAGAGGGGGGACTGAGTGAGTGGGAGGGAGAGGGGGACTGAGTGAGTGGGAGGGAGGGAGAGGGGGGACTGAGTGGGAGGGAGTGAGGGAGAGGGGGGACTGAGTGAGAGGAGAGGGAGGGTGGAGAGGAGTGGGTGGGGGAGGGGGGTGGTGAAGAGTGAGGGGAGAGAGAATGAGGGGGAGGTGAGAGACAGAGGGATGTAGCCCGTTTTAACGGGCTTTACGGCTTGTCCATTAAGATTCTACTGAATCCTGGGAGTATATCAAGCTTCTGATCATTCTATAATTAAAGAACATAAGGGGTCGATTTTAAAAAGTCTGCACGCGCGTCCATGTGTGCGGTGCCCGGCACACACACATGGACGCAGTGATTTTATAACATACGCACACCAGTCATGGCTGATTAAGGAGCAGACTGGGAGGGAACTTTCCTATCCCTAACCCTACCCTTCCTTCCTCTTCTCCTCTCCTCCCCGCCCCCCTAAACCCAATTAACCCCAATTTTTTTATTTTACTACTTACTGCTCCTCTGGAGCAGAAGTAATTTCCACATGCTGGCTGGCTGCCGGTGCGCATTTCCCCAGGACAGCATCGAATGGCGCTGCCCTGGCCCACACCCCATCCCACCAGACCATGCTCCTCAGCCCGCCCCTTTATTTTGGCCCGGCACTTCAGCGCGTAACAGGGGTTACATGCGTGGCCGGGCCCTTTGTAAAATGTGCACGTAACCCCCATTTTTTATTCGTGGCAGGCTTTTAAAATTTACTTGTTTGAGCATAAGACTTGCCATACTGGGTCAGACCAAAGATCCATCAAGCCCATTATCCTGTTTTCAACAGTGGCCAAGCCAGGTCACAAGTACCTGGCAGGATCCCAAGGGGTAGATAGATATCATGTTGCTTATCCCAGGGATAAACAGTGGTTTCTGCATAAGAAATTGCCATACTGGGTCAGACCAAGGATCCATCAAGCCCAGCATCCTGTTTCCAACAGTGGCCAAGCCAGGCTCAAAGTACCTGGCAAGTACCCAAACACTAAGTAGATCCCATGCTACCGCTGCCAGCAATAGCAGTAGCTATTCCCCAAGTCAACCTCTCCTCCAAGAACCTATCCAAACCTTTCTTAAACCCAGCTACACTAACTGCACCTTAATAATGGTTTATGGACTTTTCCTCCTTTTTTAAACACAGCTATACTAATAGTTTTCACCATTTCCTCTGGCAATGAATTCCAGAGCTTAATTATGCATTGAGTAAAAAATATATTTTCTCTTATTAGCTTTAAATATATCACCTAGTAACTTCATTTGTGTCCCCTAGTCTTTGTAATTTTTGAAAGAGTAAACAACCAATTAATGTTTACTTAATCCAATCCACTCATTATTTTGTAAATCTCTATCATATCTTCCCTCAGCCATCTCTTCTCCAAGCTGAGGAGTTCTAACCTCTTTAGCCTTTCTTCATAGGGGAATCGTTCCATCCTCTTTATCATTTGGATTGCCCTTCTCTGTACCATTTCTAAATCTGCTATATCTTTCTTGAGATGTGGTGACCAGAACTGCATGCAATGCTCAAGATAAGGTTGCGTCATGGAGCGATACAGAGGCATTATGATGGTCTCTGTTTTATTCTCGATTCCTTTCCTAATTGTTGATAGCTTATGGAGATTTTATCTAAACAAAGATAATCTATATTTTTCCTCTAAATGATTTTTGGCTACTTAACCCACCTCTCCAACAGAACTTATTAAAGCCCCCAGTCCCATAACATCATTGTTTGCTTCAATGCAGAAAACCAAACTATGAAGTCATCAGAAGTGTATAATGTTGCTGCACTGTGAAAGTATGAGAGCTTTTTGGTGAGCAGGGACTTAAGAGACCCGATTCACTATAGTGTTTTTCCTATTCTATATTTATGGGTAAAGATCTTCATGAATAAGGATTTCTTGATAGTTACACAATGGACTGTCTGGGATGAAATTCAAGCTTGGGAATCTGTGGTGTTTTATATTATACAATTAGGATTTTTAACCTGCCTTTCCAAATAATGCACAAGGTGACTTACAGCATTATTAGTAATTCAGGTACAATAAGTCCCTTCCCCAAAGTGTTTGCCAACTACTGGGCCGATGCAATATCATGCACATAAAAACATGCATCCAAACTGGGTGCCTATTGTGCTAGCGCACGCACAACCACCTCTCCTGGGTACACGATGGAATAATATAATGAGCTGCTGTGCTAAAAAGGATGTGCTAGGAGAAATTGTGCAACTCCAGTGCTCCATCGGGTGCTGGGAGATGTGGCTGTGTGTGGGTTAGGAAAATGGACGCTCAGTGCGAGCATCTCTTTTATCCTGCCACGTCCAGTGAAGACCCAATGTTGCGTCCGTCGGTCAGATGGCTTCGCCCCGCCTACCTCTCTCTACTTGCGGCTCCTCCCGCTCACCTTGGACCGACGGCTGCCGTGGCATCTGCTTGCCGTTCTCTCCGGCGTCCCCGGACCGGCTTTGGTGCTGCCTCCCGCCATTCTACTTCAAGGTACCTCTAGGGCGCGCTGCCTTCATCTTTATCTTCACGTTGGTGTGAACCTCAGGGGCATCCCCCTGTTCTGACGCAACTCCAGGGTATATCTGCCTACAGTATTTGCTAGCTCGTTGAGTTAGCAACAGGATTCGTACGGATGGGATTCGCTCTCCGTTCCTAAGGTACTCTGCCACTCCAGCTCTACCTGGAACTCTTACTACCCTTTGGGGTCGCTAACGGGGTACCCGCTCCTCGGGGGCCTCTCTGCTTCTTTCAGGTGCTATCAGGAAACCGGTACTCACTCCTCGAGGGCCCATGTTCCCTGTGTTGCTGCCTGCTACTTCTACCCTTCTACTTGGAAGAACTAACTTACAGTCACCATCAGTGAGTACAGAAAACATCTCTCTCTACAGTACTGCTTCGCCGGAATCAGGTACTCGCTCCTCGAGGGCCTGCTCTCTGCTCCAGTGCCAGACCTCTCGTCTAGTGGAATCTCTGCTACTGCTAGTGAGTACAACACCACTGCTCTAAGGGATTAGGTACTCGCTCCTCGAGGGCCTGCTCTCCCTGTCTCGGAGCTCTCCTAATTTTATTTGGGACTCTGAATGCTATCTTATTGTGTACTCATAACTCTCAGTCTCTTTCCACTACAGCACTGCTCTACAGAGGATCCGCTGTTCCAGCGTTCTGTGGGAGATCTGCCCAGCCGGGCTCTACAACCACTACTCACTACTGCCACCTCTGGTGGTTCCATAAACTGTTTAATAAAAGATTCAAATCTGTGTTGGTCTGTCCGGAGTTTAGCCTGACACTGTGGTCCCTCACAGGACTGCCCCCCGTGGACGTGGTCAGCTGCCACAGTGTCCAAGGATCCACCCAAACACCATTAACCATAACACCCAACTATTGAACATTGCAGCTGCTTGAATACAAGAAACATTTTTTAAATAAACATGAACAGTTTTTGAATTGCACTCTTCAATCTATACATAATTCTTAATCACTGCGAGGAGCAGATCTTCCTCCTACTTAGTATCGTGATCATACTAAGTAGGAAAATCGACAAAAAGCAGTGTTTTTTTGCTTTTTACTTGAGCCCTTGACATGTGGCAAGACTTAATGCCAGCACCAGGGCTGGCATTAAATTTGTCATCTTAAAAAGTGCGTCTTGGGCGCATGACAATTTTTTGCATTGGGGGGGTAATAGCTAATAGCCTCATCTACATGGAATTTACATGTGATGAGCACTAGTAGCTACGTGTTTGTTTGACCACGTGTTTTGGACACGCTAATCCCCTTATTGCATCGGGTGTTAGCCTACTGCATCCAAAACGCTCGTCCAATCGCTCGTTAAGCTGGGTGTTAGGCTGAGTGCATTTTATTGCATCGGCCCCAAAATGACTTGCCTAAGGTCACAGGAAGAGTCAATGATGGAAGTGAAACTTGAAACCTGGTTTCTTGGGTTCTCAGCCCATCCTTGTAACATACTTTCAGTTCCACAGACTATTAGTGCATCCACCTGACCACATTGCCTGCCCTTTCCCAATGTTCTGTTTAATACAACATGTAATTGATTATTAAAGAATGTTTTAGGATACCCAAAAGCACAACAGGACATGCATTGCGGAGATATTTGTATCTGATTTTCCTGTTTCTTGAGTGAAAGATCTGTATGGAATTTGTCATCATCCACTGAAGAAAAAAATTTCCCTTTGAGACAGCCATTATGTATGGCAAACAACAATCTGTGTTGGGCAAAGTTTATGGGTGATGCACATAGGGATACATTTTCAATTAGGTGCCTAACTCACAAGGTATGCACCAAGGGCAAACTGGCCTGTCGGGTCTTCAGGCATGCCCAGAGGGCCAGTTAGGGGAGTCATGTGACACTGGTGTTCATCACAGCAGCCCCATGCCCGCGGAGCCGCTGCCATTAACACCTGGCCTGCAGCAGTTGTTCTGGTGGAGCAGGAGCCTCCACCGAGGCTCTCCACTCATTTTTGTTTTTTTTTCCTTTTCCCGCAGCTGCAGCCACGGTTCCATGGCTTCTCTTTTTTTAATGTCTCCACAACTACAGCGTGGCTCTATAGGCCTGCATTTTGGGGGGGGGGTTTCTTTTCTGCGGATTTGCTGATCTCCCTGCTCCTCCACTCACCACTGTGTTGGCAGGAAATGCCCCCGTGGAGCAGCAGTGCAGTAGCAGTATCCCGTGATGTGGAAGTGCTGAGGCAGGCCCCGTGGAGCAGAAGCACAGTAGCAAGATCCCGGGATGTGGAAGCGCTGAGGCAGGCCCCGTGGAGCAGAAGCACAGTAGCAGGATCCCGTGATGTAAAAGCGCTGAGGCAGGCCCTGTGGAGCCGGAGTGCAGTAGCAGGATCCCTTGGTGTAGGAGCGCTGAGGTAGGCCCTGCAGAGGAGGAGCGAGGTAGCAGGATCCCATGGAGTAGGAGCACGGAGGCAGACCTCGTGGAGCAGGAGTGCAGTACCAGGATTCCGTAGAGTGGGAAGCAGAAGCAGGAACTTGTAGAGCAGGAACATCAGGTCAGGAATACTAAGGCAAAGTCACCGAAGCAGGAACCAAGGAACTCACTGCCAAGTCAGTTAGTGGAGGAGAGAGGCCGTCCTTAAATATCCCAGGGTTCTGATGTCATCAGCAGGGGCGGCCCAGAGGTTCCCGCCGTTGGCCCTTTAAAAAGAGGACTGGTGGCGTGCGTGCGCCTAGGGAGGGCCCAGGTCAGAGCGCTGGTCGGCAGCATCCCGGCCGCCACATGGAGTCCCAGAGGCATGGCAGGGCGCGGCAGCAGTGGCCTGCTGCGGCTGCGAGAGCACCAGGAGCAAGGACAAGGCAAGGCATGGGCTGAGTTGTGTCGACCGTGGGTTGCCGCGGCCGGTGGGTGTAACAGAGAGTGGGAGTGTGCAAGGGAGCATGCATGTGTGTGTATGTGTCAGTGGGTACAAGGCAGTTTGTGTGTGTGTCAGAAGATATGACTGAGCATGTGTGTGACTATTAGAGCCAGTGTGTGTGACTATTAGAGTCAGTGTGTGTGACTGACGTGTGTATATGTGTCTGTAGGTGCGAGGAAGTGTGTGTGTGTGTCAGCGTCAATGGGTGTGAGGGAGTGTTTGTGTCAGCAGGTAGGAGGTAGCCCTTTGTACATATGTGTCAGTGTATGTTTTTGTGTGTGTGTGTGTGTGTGTATGTGTCAGAATGCATGTGAGGGGAGAGAAAGTTTGTGCGCTCCCTCACCCCCACTAATCCAGAACAATCTCAGGGTGAATGGAAAGTATAGAAAGTGGGGGATTTATTAAATTCTATTCTTTTTATTAGTATGGCTTTACTATTGTTGATTTATATTATTATTTATATTATTATTTATATTATTGTTGATTTATTTAGTAATTCACTACTGTGAATTACTAAATAAAACTAAAATAAATTTCCACGCCCACAAAATCCACCAATTACAATACAGTGCCCATGCCCTTTTCGAATTTGTGGCCTCTCTAACTAAACTTCCACTTGCTCACATTCCAGACGATGAAGCCAGCACTAAATGCGAGGACTTCGCACTTTATTTCCAGGATAAAATTAACAAACTGATGTATGCTTCCTCACAACCATCCCACCCAGCAGGACTCCTCTCAATAACCTCACCACTGAACTCAACTCATTTGAAACCATAGCTGCAACAGAAGTTGAGTCCATCCTCAAGAAAACTAGACCATCCTCTCATCCCACAGACACGATCCCCACAAAATATCTGCTCTCCATCTCCAACATAATTGCCCAATCCATAGCCGACATCATAAACATCTCCATCACTTCAGGCTCAGTACCTAACCCCCTTAAATAAGCAATTGTCAAGCCTATATTAAAAAAAACCTAAACTTGACCCCCCTGATCCATCAAATTACCGACCAATCTTCAACTTACCCTTCCTATCTAAAATCCTTGAAAAAGCAGTCAACCGCCAACTCACAGACTACCTTGACAACCAGCTACTCCTATCCTCTTCACAATACGATTTCCGCAAATACCACAGTACCGAAACCCTTTTACTTTCTATAGCAGATCACCTCATTCAAGGCCTTGACAAAAGCCAATCTTACATTTTGGCCCTTCTAGACATATTTTCGGCCTTCGACACTATTAACCATAACATCCTCATACAGCGCCTTAGCAAAATCGGAATAGCTGGAGTTGCCCTCAGCTGGATTACATCATATCTTAGCAACAGGCAATACAAAATCAAAATTGGAAATCATGAATTCAAAAGAGCGGCCCATTCAGGAAACACTCGGGGTCTTCTCCTGGGGCCATCTTGTATGACTGGTGACAAGGGAGGTAGCATTGTCATAGCTGCATGTACAGCCTGTGCAACCTGAGAACACTGTGTTTTGCTGCATAACTTATTCTCGTAGCACCTATTGCTGGTCAATTTGAGTTTGTAGGGCATTTTGCAATTTTTGCTGCCCTGTAACTAGGACCTGTATCACTTGCTTCATTTTCCCTGCTTTCTGAGCTGCCTCCAAACTGTATTTCTCCAGGGAATGGAGAAAGGAAAAAACAAAAAACCTGCTGACCTCTCTCCGGCCATTACTCACTACTTGAACTCTGACTGTTCAGTCGGAGCTAACACTCTTTGCCTGTTGTAATTTCAATTGGGTGAGTAAAACTAGGAGCTCCAGGAAAAAAAGAGAAAAGCAATCTGTAGGTTTTTTTTCTGCTCCAACTATGGGCCTCTGCCTATACTTCCCGCTTAGGCAAGAAGATCCCACTGCTTCCACCATATGTGGTAACTTGGGCAATAGTGGCTTGGGAAACAGCAAGGAGGAATAAGGAGGCAGTCTCTGGGTATTTCCTTTATATTCAATTTATTTACAGTGAAAAGCAAAATCAAACAAAGAATGCAGCTCAGCTTATGTTCAGGTAGCACACAGACATCAAACATAGCAGGTCATTGTAGAGAATGGGTTTCTGCCTGCTCCCTGGGTCCTGAGTTCTTATATTCTGGTGAGGGGCTCCTCCCTTCACTCAGGATTTCTTGTGTGTCTGGACCTTAAGGAGGACCTTAATGAGGACCAGGCGAGACAGCTGTGCCCGGTCCCTTAAGGTAGTCTGAGGGAGTTTCTTATAGACTCCCTCACATGCCCATTTAGAGCCCTTGCTGGTTGGAGGCAAAAATTGCCCACAAACCCTTAAAGAATAACTGAATGTGCACAAGTAGATTTTCAGCTTCCTAGATGTATATATGCATATTTTCACAGTCTTCCTAATTTTAGCAACATTAAAAAGAAGTGCTCCAGGGGTCGGTATGTTTCAGAGGGCTCCTGGAAAATTATGTGCATATGTTACCCAGGGCAAGTCTTGCCTCACAAATCTGCTTCATTTTTTTGAAGGAGTTAATAAACATGTGGATAAAGGTGAACCGGTAGATGTAGTATACTTGGATTTTCAGAAGGCGTTTGACAAAGTTCCTCATGAGAGGCTTCTAGGAAAAGTAAAAAGTCATGTGATAGGTGGCGATGTCCTTTCGTGGATTGCAAACTGGCTAAAAGACAGCCATATTCTTCTGGAACTGTCATAGTTGTAAACCAGTCTCATGCCATGCTCAGTGCCTGAGCTCATGGTTTCTAGTCTTGGTTCTGTTCCTGGTCTGTATCTTGCTCTTACATTTTGCTCTTGATTCTAATTTTGTGACTTAAATTTGAGGCCTTACCTGGATCCCTCTCTGGAGATTGCATATTTTATGCTCCTGCTTTGTTTGTTTTTCCTGTCTGTTGCCTTGCCTTTCAATGCTCATCTGTTCCTAGTTATTCTATGTTTCTAAGTCTTAGTTTTGTGTAGTGGGCACTTTTGTGAATCCTGTCTCTGCATTGGTCCTGCTGTGCTCCTATGGGTACCTATGGATACCTTCAAGTTCCCTGGTGTTCTCCTTCTGTCTAAGTCCTGCCAGCCACCAGCAAGTAAGGGCTCAACCTGAGTGTTGCCCAGTACAGATAGAAGACTCCTGAGTCCATTCCTGCTCAAGCCTACTTCGTCTTTGTCCAACCCTGCTCCTGCTCCTGCTCCTGGGGATGCAACACTGGCAGCACGTCATCATACATTCTACTAGCGTAATTCCTATTTTTTTTTTTTACCAGACTAAGCCTTTGAAAATGTACCCTATAACGGACTAAGAGACATTTGTGCTCTTTAAATGAATTTGTTTTTGCACATTGATATGAATTTGGGAGAATGAAAAGGATTGTGAAATTGCACAACTGTTTTCTGTGTGTATGCTGTGAGATATATATATATATATATATATTTATGATAACTCTCTTAAACCAGTTTGTGGTTTTTTTTGCTGTCTGATTTAAGGAGAGTATTTTTTATGAATATTTAGTGGCCAGGCCACTTGCTTCCATTTTGTTTTTAGACTATCCAGAAAAAGAGTAAAAAAAAAAAAGCAAACCAATGGAAACAGTTCTGAAATGACTCATTTTTCTCCCATTACCTTGATTAATGTTGCAGAGCTGGTGTGCCATACTTTCACCAGCCCCTCCATGCAGCTGCTTACTACATAGTGCTCATTTATCTTGACACACAAAATGATACTGTTGTGTTTAAATGTTCTGATGCACATTCCGGACTCCAAGAGCCAGACTGTTGGATTTAAAAAATGAAATTACCTATTAGGAATGTGTATACACCTTTATTATTCAGTTCAGATCATTCATTTTTGGCCGATTTTCTGACCAAATTTCATTTTCAGGAGAGGGGGAGGTTTGACCATTTCAGATTATTTATTTCAGAAAATAGTATGTGCTATTCGCAAATAGTACCTGCTATTCACTGAAACAAATAATTCAACATTTTTCATAATGAGCAGATTTTTTGTTCAGATGATCTGAAACAAACCAAAAATCAGCTTATTCAGATCAGTTTCACTATTCAGATTAGTCAAATGCATATCCCTATCACCTACAATAACATCTATAGACTACAATGAAACATCAGTATGGACATATTAAACAACATGATTTTTAGTCAACAAATATGGCCATCAAGAAGTGTAGCTCTTTAGCATCTATTGTTTTTTTTTTTTTTTGCATTTAAAATTTATTATGAGACTCAGGCAAAATGAGAGGAAATGGTATAGTCCATTGGCTTCGTCTAAGGGTTGGGCCTATATGCTAACATTCAGAGTTTGGTGACTGCATGAGAGGAGGAGCACTGTTGGGCACTATACAGACTGCAGTGGTATTCTATAGTGTGCAAGGAATTTTCCTGAATGGATTAGAAACCAAACAAAAGGGAAGTAATGATGCCAGTGAATCCAACTGTCTGGACCTCAGCAGGGAAGGCAGAAATGGATTTCTTTCAGAAGGGAACAAGTCTAGAGGCCCCGAAACTGGCTTGTGGAAAACCTGTCTTGACAATAACTCAGGATCTCTGACCATAGAATGAGTAGCATCTTTAACTAGGGGAATGCCAAGATAGTAAAATCTCTCTGAAATGATTGGAAGACAGGAAGAAACAACTGTAGGAACTTTATGCATCCCATAGATAAAACTTGGTGGAGACCTGTTGTGCTCCTTTCTGTTATGTAGTCTCCCAACCACTAGAGGTCCCCATGGAGCTGCTCCTACTCTCGCTCCAGTCATAGCCTCTGTGATCCCATGACTCAGCAGGGCTCTGCCTATTTAAACCTACCTCTGGCTTTTCTCACTGCCTTGTCAGTGAGCAAAGCCAACGGTAGGGGTCCCTAGCTCTCTGCTTGGCCCTGTCCTTCCTTAGACTGCTCTCTAGTCTCTGGGCCTTTCAGCCTTATTTTGCCTTTTGGCATTCTGCTCTTTCCCTGTCTTGTGCCTTTCTCAGGCTTTCTGCCTTAGCCTTGCTCTATGGCCTCTCAGGCCTTCTGCTTTTGTGTATGGCCTTCTCTGGCCTACTTTCTAGCTTGTGGCCTTCTGGCTTTTATGTTCCTTGTCTGTTCTGTTTAGTTCTGTTCTTGTCCTGTCCTTGTCCTTTTCTTTTCTGTATGTTCCAGCCTGCTCTAGTGCTCCAGCCTGCTCCTGTGTTCCCGGCCTGCCTCTGCCTTAATCTCCAATTAAGACTGCTCCTCAACTCCAACCACAGTCTAAGTCCTACCAGCCGCCAGAACCCAAGGGCCCAACCTGTGGGGGAGGTGGCTGGTATAGGCCAATCATTAGTCCTGTCAGTCTCTGTCCTGAAGTCCTTGGCCTGTGCCTGTGGGGGTTCACCAGTCTTAGCAGGGCCCACAGCCGTAACAAGACCAAACTTAATCTGCCTGCCCGCTAAGGTTGTCTGTCCCTACAAGAAGGGCCAAATACAGAAAGAAGCATGTAAGAGTCTAAACTAAACTTGTCCAGGCATCCCTTCTGGATTTGCAGCTCATAGCAAGAGAATCCATGAAGTCTATTGTGAAGGTTATCCAGATATGTGGAATTAAATGTTCTTTGCTTTACTGGAAGATACAGCACAAGTGTCACCTCCCTTAATTTCCTGGGAAATCATGGCCTGTAATACTAAGTGGAAATAGCATTAAATATTACAATCCTTACATCAGGGCTTTCCAAATTTGTCCTTATGACCCTACAGCCATATCTGGTTTTCAGGTCATTCACAATGAAAATGCATGAGATAACTTTAACATAGTAACACAGTAAATGACAACAGAAAAAGACCCAAGTGATCCATCCAGTCTGCCCAGCAAGTTGTTTTATTTATTTATTTTTCCTTAGGGTGGTAACTGTTGCTCTGTGCAGGTTACCCCAGTTAACACAGGTTACTACTATAACTCCCCAAGGGGTCAGTAGATGGTGCAGTAACTCTGTTTTTACTGGGGCTTTGCTTTGAGTTAAGGTTAATGGGGAGTTCAAAGGGTTATCCTATTCGCTAGAACAGGAATACTCTGGTTCAAAGAGGTCATCCTAAGTTTATTAGAAGAGGATGGCTAGTAGGAAGAGATATGTGGGGAGACCTCACTCTAAGGGGTGTGTATTGTGTGGTTTTTTTTTCTGAAAAAGTTAAAAGTTTATCCTATTTCTTGTACTGCGAAACTTCCAAGGACGACCCTGGGAGGAATGTGCCTGTATGTTGAGTGGCAAGTGTGATTGCTAACCAATGGTTGTGAGAGATGTATGCAGTATAAAAGGAGTATGTGCACATGGGTCAGGGGCTGGTCATATGAGGAAGGATTCAGGATAACAGGAGGCTGTGGTGGGTTCATGCCAAGGGGAGAGGAGGAGAAACACCTAGTGCTTCACTCAAAAGTGCTACCAAGGGACTACACAATGGGTTGACATTGAGAGACCAATGTCGATTACCAGAGAGTGATCAGTGGAGTGTCTGGGGTTTCCAACAGCCCAGAGGTGGAGGGAGGTGCAAGTGTATGGATTAAAAAATCTTGCTGATTAAGATGAAGTTTGGACTTTGGTTGCAGAGATTTTGCTGGGGGGTGGGGGGTGACTGGCTGGTTCTAAGGGGAAGCTCGCAGCTGGTCATTACAGTGCAGGGCTCAGGACTGATACTCTGCCTAAAGGACCAGGAATGTACAGACCCAGGAGCTGCTTTTGTGTGTAGAGACTGGATTGTGAACTGACACTAAATGGTGAATACTGAATGCTTGAATAGAAAGGGAAAAAATTTGGATATGGACATATACTAAGGAATTGTGTTGAGGGGGCTGGCTGGACCCTGGGCAGGGGGGTAGGGGGTTGCAGCTGGTTATTTCAGCACAGGGTTGGGAACTGACACTGTGCCCAAAGGACCAGAGATGCACAGACCCTGATGCCGCTCCTGAAGTGTGATGCCTGGATGTGAGCTGCTTCTGAAGCTTGAGCAGAATGGTGACTTCTGTAACAGAGGAAAAACATCAGGATCCCCTTAGTGTCCTATAAGGAAGAAACTGGTGGGGAGAGAGACTGTGGACTGAGAGAAGTGAGAGAGGTTGCCCAGAAGATAGTAGTGGAGGAGTTGGAGCCACTGAGGTTCCAGATGACAAGTAAAACAGCTGAGAAGTGAATCTAGTGATTTGTGATTTCTGTGATCTCACCAAGATGATAATAACTGAAGTGAATAAGTAATTGGACTGTGATCTTAAGAAGTTGTTCTTTTATATTTGGCTTTTAAATGTTACTGTTAAGCCTGTGGAGCCTTGCGTTGGGGTGAGGTTGACAGGGAAGACCCTATAGGTCCTCGCCGCCAACTGGTGGAGCAGACGGTGCAGACACTGAACTGGAGCTACGCCTGTACCAACGCCTTTCCCCTCAGGTTGAGCCTTTGGGTACCTGGGGCTGGCAAGTCTTAGGTGTCAGTCTCTGGGATGCAGGCAAAACAGCAGGTCCGGGATCAGGCTGATGTCAGAGGCAGACAGCAAGCAGGGGTGATGAAAGTCTGGGCTATGGTCAGTGGCAGGCGGCAGGTGGCAGGCGGCAGGCAAGGATGATTATGATCCAGGCTGGGGTTCTAGGCAGACAGCAGGCAGGAGTATTTAGGACACAGGCTATGGTCAGTTCCAAATATCAGTCTGAGGGCAGGCTGGGCTAGGAGAGAAGAAGGCAAGGCAGAAAGCAAAGGTGAGGACAAGGCTGAAGGCAAGGCTGAAGGACCAAGGTAAGGCTGGAAGATGAAGGCAAGGCTGGAACAGGAGTTGAGATGCTGGAAAAGCAACACACACTATCCGAGGATAGTCGACCTGTAGCCAAGGCAAATCTGTGTTGCATGGCCAAGGTTTAAATACCTGGCCATGTGACATCATCAGAGGGTGCCGGGAAAGTCTGTTCCTGCCACAGGACCTTCATTGGTTGGTGCGCATTATGCATGCACCTAGAAAGAGGCCCCAGCGGTGATGGCAGTGGCATTTGTGGCCATGTGGAGCAGCTGCGGTCTGGCTGGGCAGCACTGGGTGAGTGAGCTGGCTCGCGGAAGCAGCCCATGAGCGTTCAAACATAACAGTTACATTTTTTGGAGCACAAGTGAGGTGCGGACATTGGAATTTATGGACTGTGTTTGAAAGCGTCTTCAGCCAGTTTGGCCCATGTCCAGAAACCTCCCCCTGGGATAGCCAGCCAAATGTTCCCTGGGGTTAGGAAGGTGGCCCCTCATTACATGGGTTATACCCCTTTTCTTCAACTCCATCTTTTAGCCACTAGGGATCTTCTGTGATTACCCCACACCCTTTTGAATTCCATTACCATTGTTTGTCTTTACTATGTTTTTACATATACTAGATCTCCAATATATGCAACTGTATCTCATGCATCTTCATTAAGGATGTCCTGAAAAAAAAAAAGATTTGGCTTGTGGGATCAATAGGATAGATTTAGGAAGCTGTGCCTTACGTGATCTGAAGTTATAATGCAAGTGTGAAACGTTCACTATTTATCAGGAGAAAAGATAATATGTCTCATGTTTTGGAACAAGGGATTAACGGAACAGCAGGAGCAGCCAGGACCTGCACAGACTCCCCATCTTGTCCTGAAAGCTGGGAACATCACCAGGAGCCAGCTGCTCCCCTGACACCACTATCGCGCTGGGTGTTGGCAATGCTGCTGCTGTTGGCAGGGCGACATAAAGGTGATTTCCCCTTTGTCAACATCTTGAATTTTGTAGAGCTTTTAAAGGCCAGTCTGAAAAGGGAGTTGTAATGGTGGTGGTGGGAGGGGGGGAAGAAGTGTTTTGTTTGTGTTGTTTAGGGTTCCTCTATGAGAGAAGTTGATTGGAAACTGTTAGGATATTGGATTGTGCTTAAGTTATTGTATATTTATTTTTTGATTTGCTTTCTCCTGTAATTTGAATTGCTTTTTTTCTATGATGTTCTGATTTTTTATATGTTTTTTTATAATCGATCATTATTGCACTGCAAAAAGCAGCTCCAGGAGAAAGGCAGGGTATAAAACTCAGAAGAGAATAGCATTGATGAGGCATAAAATAAGGCTGGCTGTTAATAAACTGAGACACTGCTTTTCACCCCAAAGTAGCATGATAATGTATATATATATATATATATATATATATATATATATATTGCAGAATAAACTAGAAAAGATAATTTTAGATAGAACAATTCTCAGATATGATCCTGAACTCTGATTTGCCATCTTAACCTCTATATTGAGAGGAATTATTAAGGGCCTGCTCTACTAAGACTTTTCTCCCACTCTGAGTCTATTTGAAAAATGCTTAGGAAATGAGGTCCTAAGATAGAGAACCCTGGTTGGTTTCCTACAAAATGTTAATTACTCTGGAACCACAGATCTTTTAAGTATGCCTTTTCCATGGTCTTTATAAAAAAGTATCTGAACTGAAGATAATATATATGTTCTTTCTATCTTCCTCAAACAAAATCTTTAGGGGCCAGATGCACTATAGGGTTTTACTCATTTTGCATCCTTGGGGAAAAAAATGTAGTACTTTTGAGTCTGTGTTTTAGGAATTCACTTGCTCACCGACCTTTGACCTTACAGTCCTTTGCTCCTGAAACCAGTTGGTCCATATGTAAATCCAAGCAGGTTATGGTTGCAGTATGTCCATAGAAAATCTTCACACATGCCCCTGAGTACAAATTCCAGTATCTGAACAATGAGATAAATAGACCTTGTTACACTTTGCTCAGCAGCTTTTATTTATTTATTTTTATCAGATAGCTTTTGTCCTAACGAGCATATGAAATAAGTTTACAAACCCAGATTCACTTGCTTTTTTTTTTTTTTCCAGGCATTGGACTTAGGTCCTAAAGGGATATCATACCCTATCTATGTAGTTCCTGCTATATCAAATCAAATCACATTCAACCTTTCTACAAAATATTGATCACTCAACCCTTCATCTAAGAAATGGCCATCCAGTTCAGATTAAATCATCAAAGTTGACTTGGAACACCTCACATGTAGATTTGACTGAATTTGAGCCATTCATGCCTCAGCTCCAATATATCTGGGCCATTTGGCAATCAATTCAGATTTCTATTTTTGCCCAGTCAACATCTTCCTGCCCTGGTTCCCTGTCATGATTGTGCACACTTATATCGTAGCTTATGTCAGATTTCTATGAATCTGTGAATTCTGCTGCACACTTTTGTCACCGAGTTGTGATGAGGAGGAAGAGGGGAACGCTTATAGTCAAAGTGCAGCCATTCATTTAGCTTTCCCATAAATTAATCTACTTCAATGTTCCCGCTGCTGCAGGCATGGTTCTGGTGTTTACTTGTAGCACTGCCCTCTCCTGCTGATATCATTCAAGGGGCTAACAATAAGTAGAGGCCCACTGCAGATAGCAGGGTGCCACCAAAGGAGCATATCATCAGGGGTTTCCCCTTTGGGAGCTTCTCCAGGATCAATCTACTATTTTGGTTTTGGTGGGGATTGATACTGGATGCTTACCTCTGTCTCTGCCCTTGGTGAGAGAGGGGATTGCAGCTGGAGGATGTGTATGGGTTGGGGTTTTTTTTCAAATTTGATGATATTTTGTAATATTTTGCTATGTTATTATTTTATTGTATTTTGATTATGATGTTGTGAAATGCTCTGAGTTCTCTTTTGAAAGAGGGTGGCATATAAATTGTATTGTATTTTAAATGTATTTAAGGGAAGGCTCAACGGAGGCAAGATTGTATATTTGAAGTACTTGCAAAACTCTGAGAACTGTTTAGTTTTCCCAACTGCTGCTTTTGAAATGCTTTTCAACTATAAGTATCTTCCAACAATTTCAATCTTGGACTATGTGCATAAATTCAATTGAATCTGAGTAAATCCATATTTAAAAAAAAGATTAGGGGCCAGCCCAGTGGCTCAGTGACAATACTATTCATTTCATGTGAAGGATCTTGCTCAAGTCTTAGGCCAGCACTGCTGCCCTAGCCAGCTGAGACTAGGAAGCAGTATTCCCAGCCTCTGTGGGGGAAGGGAATCCCAATTATCATGCAACAGTGACATCGAGAGGCTGAATTTCGGGCCTGGAATTGCATAGTTCTGGAAGGAGCCCTAATGCATGGTCCCTGGCTGAGGACTGTCATTGCAATGACTGGACTAGGCAAGTTGGCAGGGTGTATGAAATAGGGAAGAACCCTCTGGGTAGTTGTCAATGAAAGTTCATGGTACTAAATCCCAATAGAGGCTGGTTCTGATTGAGTTGGAAACCCAAAAGAGGAGGCAGAAACTGGTGGGCGGGGTGGGGGGGGGGGGGCAAAATTATTGTAAAATTATTGAAACTGGGATGCTTGTATAAATAAATTCCAAATTAAACACTTGCAGATTCAAAGCTGGATCCCAAACTAGGCTAGAGAAGGGTTGTCCAATACAAATTCTATTAGAACTCTTTCAAGCCCACCGTTAAATTATTAAGGACTATTTTAATCAATGGATAATGTGGTCTTAATACAAATGGGGAAAAAACAGAGAAGAAACATGTACACTATTAGGAGTAAATTTTAAAAGATATGCGCGAGCATCCATATGCACCCGCAGCCTGGCGCACACACACATGGATGCCCGATTTTATAACATACGCACGCAGGTGCACGCATGTTATAAAATCGGGGCTCGGCGCGCACAAGGGGGTGCACACTAGTGCATCTTGTGCGTGCCGACCCCGCGGCCTTCACCTGTTCCCTCCTAGGCCGCTCCAATTTAGGAGCGGCCTGTGAGGGAACTTCCCTTCCCTCTACTCTATCTTTCCTACCCCTTCCCCTAGCCTGCCCACCCCTAGCCCTATTCTATACCCCTCCATTTCTTTAACTTATCTCTTGCGCCTGCTTCCAGGCGTGCCGGCACCTTGCCGGCACGCGATCCTCCAACACAGTGGCAAATGGCCACTGTGCCGGAGGCCTCTGGCCCTGACCCACCCCTGCTCACCCCCCTCCCCACCCCTTTTTCGAAGCCCCAGGACTTAGACGCGTCCCGGGGCTTTACGCTCGTCACCGGACCTTTATAAAATAGGCCCGGCGCACGTAGGGCTTTGAAAATTTGCCCCTTAGTTTGTATAGTAAATGGTTCATGTAATTAAAGTTTATTGTACAATAAAATGTTAATGTCAGTGCTGGCCACACTAACAGTCCTGATGGATTTCCAAGATCGTGGATACCCCAGGAGAAAAGCGCAGGTCTGAAATGGTTTGCTGGAACATTAACACAAACAGTATTGCACTTATGTACCTAGTAAAGCCTTTTTCTAAACAGGGCCAAATAGCCTGGAGCATGAAAGAAGAATCACAGATAACAGTGCTAAGCAGGTAGATGGCTGCAAAATGAATCCCTTTCCATAAGAAAAATAGCATTATTATTTGTAAATATCTGGGAATGCAGTACTTTGTTATGGGTTATCATTTGTTTTGCAGTAATTACTCTAATAAGGATTCTAGGGCTAATTTTTCTAGACTGAATCATACACCAGTATTAAATCAGCTCCATGACCTGAAAGGAGTCAGACAATTAATGGCTTGGCTCACCTAATGCTGAGGTCGAAACTCCCACTGAGAACAAAGCCCTTCTCCTCACAGAGAAACACAGCCCGAACGCTTCCAGCATGTCCATGTATGACAGGTGGCACATCCTTCATTAGAGTAATATCCAGAAATCGCACTTTACGATCCACAGACCCAACAGCCACCAGCCTCCCTCCGTTGTAGTGAATGACCCTCTTGCGATCTCCACTGGGTTATCAGCAGAAAGAGAGAAGGGAATTGGAAAGTGATGATCAATCCTCATTTTAAAATGGCAGAAACTGGAGAATGGTGCATAGCCCACAATGACAAAGCCATCATTTCATACAGAGACTGGTCATGTTATAATCCATGGGAGCAAAGGTCTAGTATTTTCTACTCTCTCACGCTACACTGAGATGAAATTACTTCCATCTAAGCTTACTTTTATAGCCCATGTGGGACTCTTTTTTTTTTTTTTAATAATGTCATCTCCTGTCAGTTTCTCAATTTGTTTTTTTGCCTCTGCTATCTCCTCTATCCCCTTCTATGTGTCTCCCTTCACCTCCTCTCCCCTTTGTTTCCTTAGTGCCCTCCTTTGTCCCTTCTCCATGCCCCTTCCTTTATTTTCCCATCTGCACCTCTCTTCTCTTTCTCTTCATCTTTTTGTCTTGTCCATGCCAATCTAATTCTAGTCTTGACAGGTGGGAAATGTAGAATATGATGGCAGATAAGGCCTGTAAGGCCCATCTAATCTGCCCAATTCATTTCCTGTTATAATGCCATCGATCCCAATTGATTTCCGTCTTTCCCGTCACCTCAACTAGTGATCCTCTGTGCTTATCCCAGGCTTTCCTGAATCCATTACTGTTATTTTTTTCTCTGCCACTCCATGCATCCACCACCCCTTCTGTAAAAAATTTTTTTCTAATGTTCCTCTTGAGTCACCCATTTGAGCTTCAAGTCATAGGAATGTGCAGAGGGACCCCATACGTTGCATTCGGGATTCATATTCATCGGGGGGCAGATACATTGCATTCGGCAAGAGGACCCCCTGATACGTTTATACATCAATTCCTATTCATTTCCCCGCTAAAATTAAACTAACTAAAACCCCCCACCCTCCTGCCCCCCCCCCCCCCCCCAAGACTTACCAAAACTCCCTGGTGGACCAGCGGGGTTCCGGGAGCCATCCCCTGCACTCACCCTCGGCTGCCGAGGGTGTGAGCAACCTCCTGCACTCGGGTCGTCGGTTGCCAGTATCCGAATGGCACTGCCACAGGGGCTACCGGTGCCATTGGTCAGCCCCTGTCACATGGTAGGAGCACAAGATGGCGCCGATGGCCATGTGACAGGGGCTGACCAATGGCACCGGTAGCCCCTGTGACATAGTAGGTCAAAGGCTATCGGCACCATTTTGAAACCGGCAGCCAAGGGTTTGAGTGCAGGGGATGGCTCCCCGACCCCCCGCTGGACCACCAGGGAGTTTTGGTAAGTCTTGGCGGGGTCAGGAGGGTGGGGGGTATGTTTAAATTGGCTCCTTTAGGCGGCCTAATAATTTGGCGAAGATTCGTTGTATTCGTGGGGAAATCGCGATACGTTTCACTTCCCCACGAATACAACGAATATGGTCCTATGCGTTGCGGATTCCCAATTCGTAGGGAACGAATGCACACCCCTATCAAGCCATGATCTCTTGTTCTAGAGCTTTCAGGTATTTGAATGCCTTTCCTCTCCCCTGTCCCTTCTCTCCTCAGGTACACAAACTTAGGTAAATAGCTCTCATCTCATAGGGCTTTTGGTGCAGTCCTCCTTACACCATTTACATAGCCCTTCCCTAGACCACCTCCACTCTGTTTATATCATTTCAGAGGGATGACTGCCCAAACTGGACACAATACTCCAATCTAGGTGAGGTCTTATTAATGACTGTACATTATCACCTTTTTTTGTACTATTTATGCCTCTTCCTGTCTACCTTAGTATTCTCTGGCCCTGGTGGCCACCACCAGAAAGGAAATATCTTTATAATGGGTACTGTGGCACAATTCAACATGGCAGAGAGGTCCTTTCCTGAGCCACTGCTTGGATCAGAGGAGGTGTTGGTCTATAAAGAGGGGAAACTTGCTCATCAGGTCCAGAGTAGCAGAAAAAAACAGGAAAAAGAAGACAGAAGTGGCCAAGCTTCAATTGGGTATCTGTGGTATTTTTATAATAATTGCTCCCTCACCTATCCAGGCAAATCAATTAAAGCATTTTAGCATGATATGGTGGGTAGTCACGCTATTGTATAATTATTCCTGAGTACACTATAAATCTGTCTTAAAAGTCAGAAGAACCCAGTTACATAAAAAGGGGGAAAGAAAAGTCCATACTAGTGTGTAAGAACCAGAACATTGTATAATCCACAGTACACATTCCTTTCTTCCAGCTGGACAGTATCAGTGTATAAACCAAAATATGCCTCTTCCAAGTTATCCTAAAGCAAGAGAAAAAGAAAGAACCATTAACACCCAAGACATCTGTGCAAAGCCTCTTCCCCTTAAGAGACATGTGCGTTAAGTAATCTGACAAATTTCCGGACTTCCACCAGTACCACATTACACTACCCCGCAATCCTCATTGAGCATTATTAAATTCATGGGATAGTCATTTTCATTCAGGTCACAAAATCTTTGCTCTCTACCATCCAATGCACATTGGTGGTAGTGATGGGGGGATTTCTATGCAGGGATATTTCCGTTTATGCACACAGTGTATTTAGATCTGCAGTTGGCAGCATCAGCCATATCACTCTGCAGTTGTTAAACGTAAATTTTACGGCAGTGTTGGCTCCAGAAAGAAAAATCCAAGATCTATACTTATACTAATTGCAGTAATTTATTTATTTAATATATTTATTTAAACATTTTATATACTGTCGTTCCATGTACAGATCACAACAGTTTACAAAGTAACATGCATAGTTATAACTCAACAAACAAACAGCAATTGGTTACATAAGGCATAGAGTATGGAAAATTAAAACAAAATGATAGTTTTCACATCTTATTCAGTGATTTGTTTTTATAGAATCTTACATTCTCTCATTTGATTTATTCTTCATGATTCAATTATTATATTTTATCTTTTTCTTTTCTTTGTGATGTTTTTAAGTTAATTTATATGCATTTTCGAATAGCCATGTTTTTAAAGTTTGGTGGGGAAAGGCTTACTCCTCTGCTTAGGTGATCTTCCTGTAGCCACCACTGAAGCTGAGAACATACCTCTGCTGGTAGTTGGAGGTGAAATGAGTAGTCCTGGGACAGTGGGTTCCAGTGTGACAGTAAGGAGCACTGGAGTGGTCGCATGTGAGCCCTTGCTAGGGAACGACCTCCAGGGTTGATGCCATGAGCCTGAGGACTTGAAGATAGTCCCATAATTTGGGGCGTGCATTGGTCATCAATCGTCATAATTGTTCAATCAGTTTCCTTTTCCTCAGGGGAGGGAGGAAGAATTTGTTCTGTTCTGTTTCAAAACAGGCCCCCAGGTACTCTAGAGACTGAGAGGGCTGCAGACCACTCTTGATCGTGTTCACAACTCAATCGAGTACCTGCAGTAGGTTCTTGACTCTGCTGGTCACCTGCCGGCTCTCTTCCGAAGACTTTGCCCTGATCAGCCAGTCATCCAAGTAAGGACATACCAAGATCCTTTCCTTCCTTAGTGTTGCCGCCATGACCACCATCATTTTGGAGAATGTTCTGGGGGTGGTTTCTAGGCTGAAGGGTAGCGCTCAGAACTGGTAATTCTGTCCCAGTACCGCAAAGCGTAGAAAACGCTGGTGATCTTGATGGACTGGGATGTGAAGGTAGGCTTCAGAGAGGTCCAGGGAGATTAGGAACTCTCCCAGTTGTACTGCCATTATTACGGAGTGGAGCATTTCCATGCGGAAGTATAGTACCCGCAGATGACGGTTGATGTTCTTGAGGTCCAAGATGGGTCGGAATGATCCTTCTTTCTTGGGAACGATAAAATAGATGGAATAACATCCCGTATTTTTCTGGGGCGTAGGTACTGGAGTTATAGCCTTCAGACTGAGTAATCTTGCCAGAATGGATTCCATTGCCAGTCTCTTGGTGTGGGAGTGGCAGGGTGATATCATAAATTTGTCCCGAGGGATGCTGCGAAACTCCAGAGAGTAACCTTCTCAAATGATGTTTAGTACCCATTTGTCCGATGTGATTTCGACCCATCGTTGGTAAAAAGCTGACCCCCTATTTCCTCTTCCTGTGGATGGGTCGGCCCATTCTCATTGGGAAGCATGGCTTGAGCCTGCCCCTGGGCCTGTTCCTCTCTTGGTTTGTCGGTTCCGAAAGGGCTGGGACCTTCCGGAGGGGCAAGGTACAAGGAATGATGAATTCCTGTAGGGTCGAAAACGTTGGGAGCCTCTGCCCCTCTGCCCCTCCCCCTAGTTCTGCTGGGGGAGGGGCATTGGGATCTTTTACCCCTGTCTTCCAGTAGCCGAGGCACTGGGGATTCACCCCACTTTCCGGCTAACTTCTCTAATTCGCTTCCGAATAGTAGAGATCCCTTAAAGGACATTCGTGTGACATTCATCTTAGAAGTTGCGTCTGCCGACCAGTTCCGCCACCATAACTGCCTTCTGGCCGCCACTACCGAGGCTACTCCTCTGGCTGAGGTATGCACCAGGTCTGAGCTTGCGTCCATCAGGAAGGCTGCTGCAGGTTCGATTGTTTCACCGGCATACGTTCCGGTATTATCTGCCTCTCTCAATAGGAGCAAGCAGGAACGTGCCACCAGCGCGCAGCAGGAAGCTATCTGAAGTGTCATAGCTGTTGCGTTGAATGCTTGCTTAAGGATGGATTCTAATCGCCTATCCTGATTATCCTTCAATGCTGCGCCTCCCTCCATGGGAATGGTTGTTCGTTTCGAGATGGCACAGACCATGGCATCCACTTTTGGGAAACGCAGGCGTTCCTTGGTCGCTGGTTCCAAAGGGTACAAGGCTTCCAAGGCCTGACCTCCTTTAAAGCTCGCCTTCGGGGCAAGCTTTAAAGGAGGTCAGTCAGTTCCTGGATGGCTTCCATCATTGGGAAATAGCATGAGGCCTTACAAAGGGACACCAAGATGGGGGTTCTTCTTTGGTTCCACCATAAGGTCAGTGCCTGGGATCCCCAGAGTCTTCAGGGTCTGAGAAACAAGGGCTGGTAATTCATCCCTGTGGAAGAAGCAAAGCATTGTTCTCAAGTTCTGTATGTTTCCAGGCCTGGAGGGATTTCCCCTTCTTCCAGTGAGGCACCATCATCGTCTGAGGTGTCCGTGTCCCTGTCAGTAAAATTCTTGGTGAGGCGAGGCATGTCTCGTGGCACCCGAGCAGGGCCGGAAGGGTCAGGTGCTCCTGGATGGGGTTGGACCTGGGTCATACCTGGGGCTGATTGAGCCTGAACAAAGGCTTGCAGTCCCTGGAAAAATTCTAACCAGGAGAAGGCCCCTGGGTCCATGTTAGCCCCTGGGGGAGTTGGAGCAGGAGCCCCTGAAATGCCCTCTTGTGGAGATGCCATTTCAGAGTTACATAGGTCTGGGGTGCTATTGTATGTAGTAGTTCCGGACCCATCCTCAGACTGTGAGGGACCAGGCTTTGGTACCCCTTGGGCTTCTTCGCAATGATGGCATAGACAGGACTCTAGTTCAGGCTGTGTGGCTCTGAGGTGGCAGGCTGTGCCTTCTGAGCTTCTTGGATGCCGGTGCCATCGCCTCTGAATATAGACGCACAGGTAATGTGTTTCAATATGCATGCAGTTATACGCGTGAGCACTGAATTTGCGTGTAGCTATGAGCGCGGTTGTGTGTGTAGTTGTGCGAATAGTGTGAGCTCGGTTATATGCACAGCTGTGTGCATGTCTAAATTGGATGCACTCAAGTTGGGTGAATCGGCCGTCCGGCCTGCCCCGCGCATACTGCCGGCCAAGAAGGGAAGATGGCGCCAACGCCCCTCGCGCATAAGATGGTGCCCCCAAGGGTCTTCGTGTGTCTGGACCCCTGCACCGGATTGGGGCCTAGCCCAACCAAGGCTGCTCAACCCAATCAGTGCTCTCTTTTTAACTTGCTGGAAGAAAAACGGAATCGGTACGGCAATCCGAGCCTCGGAGACTGGAGACATGAATTTAAGGTTTTCTGCTTACCTGGTCTTGGCACTTATCGATCTTGTGCTGGGACAGTCTCCAGCTGCAGGGGGAGAGGGCTTTACCTTCACCGCCGCGCTTGGTTGTGCACCCGCTGCCTTTCAACCATTCTGGGGGCTAAGTCCACATCAGGAACCGGCTCCCAGACCAAGGCACACCTCTGAGGAATATTGAAAAATCACCTCAGGAATTCTCAACTGGGGGAGGGACCCTTAGGTATCATCGCAGGAGAGCGGGGCTCGATCTTCTTTAAGGTAAAAAATGTTTCTTCTTTGCTGTAATTCTTAATACTGTTCTAGTGTGAGTGATAGTGTCCACATCTGCTAGGAGACGGAGAGATACTGAAGAGCTGAGGTCACTGCAGGGGTATATCTAGGGTGACGCAGCTTTGAAATCTGACTCCGTCTCCCATCTGCTAGCAGAAGAGCACATAACCCACTGGTCCTGAGTCCATCTGGCTACACTCTAGGAAATGTAGGAATAGTCAATAGTCGTTTATTTTGAGATCTTAAAGTTCATTTAGGATTGAAGGTTGTAGTGTCACTCCTAACAAGCCGGTGTTATTGGAATGAATGATGTTGAATATTATTATTAATACTTTATAGTAGATTCTGGATTGTACTAGCCAAGCAACCAATGCAGTGACATCAGCGAGGGTGTTATGTGAAATGGTGTGTGAAATGGCATTTGTTTGTTTGTTTGTTTGTTTTTTCTAACACCGGGCATGTCTCTCTGCACACCTCAGCTTCTAACCCAGACAGAACTTGCATCAACTCCACTCCTGCTGTCATTGTTGATGAAGAGAGAAACCAGGAGTCTTTGTTTCAGGAGGTTTTTCGATGATTAGACCCCATCAGGTATCACAGTAACAATCTCTGGCCATGGTTCCCTTCGCACCTTGATATGCATGCACCCAGTGCAAACATTGGGATAACCCCTCCCTCCCCCCCTCCCCCCAACACCTACCCAAGGGCTGTGAACACTGCTTCTGCAGCATCCACAATCTCTTAACAATCCAGTGAGCACAAACTAGCTCTGGGAATCAAATTCTGCTGTCTTACATGGCAGTGTCAGTGCTGCCTCTGGCTAAAAAGGGATTTTAATAAGTAAACTGGGGAGGTATGAGTTGTAAGTCATAAATAGGTCTTATTATCTTTAAATAACAGAACCACTGAAAACAGAGCATGTCAAATACTAGTATTCACTCTGCATCACTTTAAAATGATACATTTTGACATCCAAACTACATCTATAAAGCCTACAATATCTATGTTAACAATCACAGGAACCTTTTGGAAACTCTGTTAAACATCGAAACTTTGTAAACCGTTGTGATGGCGAAACTGAACGACGGTATATAAAACTCGATAAATAAATAAATAACCATTAAAGTTGTTAGCCATGAAAGCCTTTAAGCAGATCCTCTGCAACTTCAACTGACCCACCGGGAGCAGACATGTTTAACCCACTTCACAAGTTAGAAGTTACCTCATACACATGAGATCTGATTGATTCCCATTGGTTCTGATGTTACAAAGGAATTAATGCACACACAGTATGGCCCAATCAAATGCCAGCACCCGTAATTCCCCTACGCAGTATCAAGTGTGGATCCCAGAAACACAGATCCAGATGCACTTACCAACTTTCTAAGGCGGTACCTCTCGTCGGGATTTGGAATGATATCCCCATCCTCTGATATCTTTGGAACTGTGATTTTTCGGACCTTGGCATAACAAGGGCTCACTCCTTTTGGTGAAGTGCCCTGAATGAGGAGAGCAAGTGGGGGTTAGCAGGATTGTTAGAGATGAGCAACTAAGAAATCAACAGCAGACAATACACAATGCTAACCTCAGCAGTAATAGTAGCAATAATAAGGGATGGTGTGTGGGGTGGTGGGAGCTGGCACAGCAGTCACTAGAAAAGAAAGTCCACATTGGAAGCCTATGTAATGGTGCAGCACCGAAAGAAAAAAAAAAGGATACCCCCCCCCCCCAAAAAAAAAAGGCTCATTGAGAAATAATGCAGCACATTTTAAATAATAGAGCAACTAGCTCAAATAAGCCTTCATAATGCAGGTGAGTGAAAAGAAGAGCTTCCCAACCCAAGAACTTCTGTAAAATCATAGGCTTGACATACAAAAATATTTTTTGGAAAGTATATTTTAGGGTGCAATAAAAAATCAAGAAGCAGTTTAGCTCCCTGTTGCCACTCAAAAACATATTAGTGTAAAACTTATTAATGTAATGAACTAAATAGCATCCTGATTCAAAAAAATGTATCTGATGTAACAAACTTCCCTGGCTCAATAAGCTTGAATGTGTCTAGAGTGTCCACAATTTAAGTTGCTAGTAATTCGTCTTCTTGTGATTCCAGCTCCGGCATGGTACTATGTTTCGAGGTAAATAGGAGACCTCTGTTTCAGGTTGTTAGGATTCGTGGCTTACAGGAAGATCCTGTGAGCCCCTAGACTTACCTCTAATGCTGCCAGCAGCTGGCCGTGAGTTTGCAGACCCAGCTAGGTTTGCCTGCCACCTGGACCTCACCTCTTGCCTCAAGCTGACTATTCTTGCCCGCTGCCTGCCCCGACCATGGCTTTCCTCTGACTGTTGTAAGCCTGCTGTCTATTCTATCTCTGGTATGTTTGTAGACTCTAGTAATTACCACTTCCACCCCAGGGACCCACTTAAGCCCTGCCAGCTGCCAGAATTGAAGGGCTCAACCTGAGAAAGAGGCAGGTGGTAACGGTGAAGCTCCAGACTGTCGCACTACAGGGCACATTCACCAGCTGCCGGCATAGGCCTCGGGGGCTCACACTCGAGGCTGCATCAACTACAGCACAGCACAGCACTAAGAAGCTCACACAACCCCTATCCCTTACCCAGGGTATAAGTGATTGGTATGATCGCTTCTCAAGCAGCTCAGCAATTTATCAACAATTTACCATCTTCTACTTACCTCGAAACATGACACTATGCCGGAGCTGGCACCACAAGAAAATGAATTGCTAACAACTTAAGTTGTGAACACTCTAGACGCATTCAAGCTTATTGTGCCAGATAAGTTTGTTATATCAAGATATGTTTTGACGCAGGATGCTATTTAGCTTATTATGTTAATAAGTTTACACTAATATGTTTTTCAGTGGCACCAGGTTGCTGGACTGCTTCTTGATTTTTATTGCACACTAACAAATACTTTTCAAAAAATATTTTTGCATGTCAAACCAGTGATTTAACAGAAATCTCTTGGGTTGGAAATCTATTTCACCCACCCAAATTATGAAGGCTTATTTGAGCTAGTTGGCCTATCATTTAAGATGTTGTGCTGCGTTATTTCTCATAATGCAGCACAACATTTTTGGGGTAGCCTTTTTTTGGTGCTCCAGCAGTCACTAGGCTATGGTGTAGCCAACATGTGGTTAAAATTCTTTAGAAGTCTAGCGAGCATAAATCTGATAATTAAAGCTATTCAACTGTATTTCAATTAAAGTGGATGAGAAGGGGGACTTGTTTTTTTTCTTTTTGGGGAGATTCCACGAGTAATTTCTTATTGATTTTTCCCAACCAATACACAGCAATATCAAGTGAGATCATCCAAACTTATGTTTAACATGCCAGAATGATACATTTATGAGACCATTACAAATACCTTTTCTCTGCCATCACCAACCCTGCACCTCCCCAAACTAAAATAAAATTTTGAAAACCAATCAACAGATTTTTTAAAAACATCCTTTCCCCATTACATAGGAAAGTAACTGTAATGGGACTACCTAAAGAAGCAAAAACGAACTGTTTACGTGAAACGCTGAACATTACCTGGAGGACCATGGCCTCATTCTGAACTGCTCTTTCGACCTCTTTGTCCCTCAGGGTTTCTTCTGCCAGGTAACGCCAGTGCAAACTCACATGCCAGCAAACAGACAGGGAGTTTGCATCCAGAAGGCCTAGAGAAATAAGAACAAAGGGGAAGCGGGATGATCACAGAGACACCTGCAGTGCATGATGGTAGTGCCAACCCAGTTTCTGTGCTGTCAAAAAAAATAACTGCAGGGGCGGGGGGGGGGGGGGGGGGGAGGATGAGAGGCCTCTCATTCAGCTTCTGGCTCACTGACTGATCCTTAGGCAGGGGTGTCGTTAGCCCTGGGCACATGGGGGCCTGTGTTTCGAGTTTCCTCCTCAATGTGCTAAATCTGTTTCAGTAACTGTCAAGAAAAAGAGAGGCCCAGTAGGACTACATGGATCCCATCCCCCAATAGCCAAAAAAAAGGCCCAACAGGCTGCAGCAGACCCCATCACACAGTGACTGAAGAGGAGGTCCAGAAGAGAGCGAGAAGCCCAGAGTGAGTGCCTGTAGGAGTGTATGTGTGGGAGTGAGTGTGTCTGTATGTGTGAGGGAGCCTGTGAGACTGACAGCATGTATGTGTGGCAGAGTATGTGTGAAAGTGAAAACCTCTGTGTGTGTGTGTGAGAGAGAGAGAAATCCTGTGGGTGTATGAGAGGGAGCCTGTATGATTGAGAGCATATGTGTATTGATGTATAACAGAAAGTGAGTGTGAGAGAGTATGTGAGAATGGGAGCCTATGGAAGTGAGAACTGGTGTGTGTATGTATATATATATATATATATATAAGAGAGAGGGAGCCTGTGGGATTGAGAACATGTGGGTGTGTGTGAGAGACAGAGGAAGTGGGTATGAGAGCATGTATATGTGTGAATGAGAGGAACTATGTAGGAGAGCATGTGTGTATGTGAGAGAGAGGGGGTATGTGTACGAAAGAAGAAGTATGTGTAAGAATGGGTGTGTGAGAGAATGAACATGTGTGTGTTACAGAATGTATGTATATGACAGAGAGAAGATAAAGCTTGTGGCACCCCCTCCCACTCCATACTAATCCAAGATATCTCAGTATGACCAGAAATCAAAAGCTCCTAGGAATGGACAGCAGGGGATTTTTATCCTTATGAGTTTTAATTATTGGGTATTATTTGATGTTTCTCCAGTTTTGAAATATTTTGTTGGTGTTCGGTAAATATTTACAAATTTTATGCATTTTTAATTATTGGATGTTATTCTATTCTTCAGTTGTTTTGAAATATTTATTCTTTTTATTAGTATGTGCCTCAGCATGGATCCAGGCCCGACACCACGACCCAACCTGAATGAAAACAATCAAACAATCCACAAACCAAAATTTGTGCAGAAAATACCTACTGAAAACAAACCGAAAACAAAAATGATTTTTTTTTCTCCTGCACATCCCTAGTTTCCTATAGGCTCTGAGTACAATTTTTGCAGGATTTTGTATTATTATACAATGTTCCTGGTAGTAGAGGGAGTTTGAGTTGGTGTTACTGAGATGATACCAGAATTTAAATATTGTTATTCTATAGTGAGTGGAAAGGGGAAATATGCTTTTTGGGGGGAGTTTCTGTGAATGCAGAGTATTGTAGAACTTGTGGTGTAGCTTTTATATTGGGATTTTGTCCTATCCTGTATAGATTCCAGACTTCACTCCCATATAGAAGAATTTTTATTGATTAATGCTTTCAAATAATTGTATTGGTAGTTCTACTAGATGGTTGAAACTGGCCAGTAGTTTATTGTTACTTAGAATGTTCTTCTGTCTAAAGACAGCTGTATAGGAATGTAGAACAGAGATCATTTGTGTGATATACAATTATGCAATTTTATAGGATTATTCTTGGTGGGAGAGGAAACTGCTGATTGTGATTAATTAGCAAAATCTCAGGTGGAGGGAAAAGGAGGGTTTATGGGCCCATGCACCAGATCTTTTAGGTATGTAGCAATGCCTCTGTCCTTAGGCTTAATAATCTATTGTAATGCATCTTGTCCTTGCTCATATCATTGACCTCATTTATTTTCAACAGAGTATACAAATAAATACTGAAGCTAGGAGTGCCACCTTACCTGATTCAATGTCAGAAGACTGATCCATGACTGGGTTTTGCCCCAGTGCATGCATGGCATTCTATCATCCCGAAGAGAAAAGTAAAACTACATTTCTCTGCATATGATGGAGCAATACCAGGACTGGATCATCCTCTCTGGGTTGATCCAGATGAAGTGGCAGCTCATTCCATCCTATGTATTATTGTGTTGGTTTAGATAGAAACTTTTAAATGTTAAAGGTCAGATTATGCTTATGCTAGACTCCAGTTTAGCTTTAATCTGAGTCCAGTTCCAGCTGGGCATGCATTTAGAAACACAGCCAATTTAAAGCAGATATATACAGATAAATAGATAGATTTTTTTTTGTTTTGTTTTGTTTTTAGTTCTAATTCAGGCATCTGTTATATAAAAAAACAAAAATCATAGGCATCTTTGTTTTTGTTTTGATTTTACTTGCATTTCTTTTTTTTTTTTTTTTTTATACTTTATTTATAACTTTTCAAATAATAGATACAATCACATTATTTGTATACAGAAAAACATGGTCATTTATACAAATCAAATTCTTACCAATTGTTACATTTAGAGAATAAACCATTAGTATCAATCAAATGGAGGGTTTTCTAATCCTTGATAATTATCTTTCAAAGGGGGAATATATAAGAAATAATACATGAATCAAGATTGATTCATACTAACTATACCCAATATTTATCATTGCATGGATAGAGGGGATGAGGTAGGCATCCTATTCTGATTTAAGAAATTCCTTAATTGGTCTGGGGTGAAAAATAAATATGTAGCTTCTTGTTTTTTAATAATACACTTGCAAGGAAAGCGAAGGGTAAACGAAAAACCTAATGAAAGAACCTCTTGGCGAAAATTCAAAAAGGCTTTACGCCTTTGTTGGGTGGTCACAGCCAAGTCAGGAAAGATTTTAACATCCTTGTCATGAAATTTAACTGGGTATTTGCTGAAATATTTCTTCATGACAGAATTTACATCTAAAAATGAATAAAAAGTTACTAGCAATGTACCCCAGTTAATTACTTCCAAGGAAGAATCCTCTAGAAAATTAGACAAATTTCCTTGAAATAATTCTGATCTAACCACATTTCTTGTAGGGGGAAGAAAATTGCAATTATTTATAGTTGGAGCTCTATCCTCAGAAAAACCGAGTTGCTCAACGAGAAACTTTTTAAAAGTAATCAAGGGTTCTTCTCCTACTTTACGAGGAAAATTTAAAATTCTCAAATTAAATCTTTTTGAATTATTTTCTAGCATTTCAACTCTACGAGATAAATATTCTTTATCTTTAACTAATGCTTGTCTAATTTCTGAGTTTTTCTTCTCTTGGATTTCCAAGGCTTTAATTCGTTCATTAGAGTCCTTTATCTGTTTCTGTATTACCAGACTATCTTGTTGATTTCCTTCACACATTGAATTCATTTTCCTCTCCAGATTTTGAATTTTTCCCATCATGCCAGCCATCATGTCCCACAACGTATCCATCGTTACCACAGCTGGTTTGGTTGGGATTTCATCCTGCTTTGAGTTTGGAATAGAGTCTTTAACTCCTATTGGGACCATAACAGAGACTTCTACTGCCGCCCCTTTTAAATTGATAGAGGTGGCTGTGTCTGTCTCTATTTCGTTTTGGACTTTAATTGCATCAGACTGCAATCTTTCAGTTGGTAGCTCAACATCTCCCAAAGCAGGTTCTATTAACCCTTCCAATTCCCTCTGCTGTGGTGCCAGCCCGATATGAGGGCTAAGAGACGCTTCCTCTGCAAGGTCAATAGATTTCCCCAAAACTATTGGCACACCAGATTCCTCAGCTCTCTTTAATGTAGGTATAGGGGAGAGCATGTAGCTTACGATTTCTTGCTGTACAGGAGACGGCATTGGTAAGGGAGGATAGGTTCTTATTCTCCCTTTCCGCTTTGGAGGCATGTCAGAGGATAGCAAGAAAAAAAAAAAAACTAAAGCACCCTTTGGCAGAATCTATTAATAATTAATCAAGGACTATGAGCAAAGAGGGTATTTAGAGAGAAGTAAATTAATTTCAGTTCTTACTTGGCCTTGGCGATCCGGCAACTCCGGCGAAGCCCGGCAAAGCCCGTGTTTGCGCGCGCCCCTTGAGCGCGCGCGGCTTTAGCGACGCGCCGGCTCTGCTACGCGCCGCACTCTGGCCGTTGATATTGGCCGCTTCCGGTCCCGCCTCTAATCAGCTCCTCTGTGCCGCACAGCCTGCAGCTGACTCGGGTTACCGTCCTGCCTCCGACCTCCGCGATGACACTCTCGGGGCTTCTCTCTCCGCTCCTGCTCGCCCTCAAGGTAGGAGAGCCAGGGGGCCGCTGATATTGGCCGCTTCCGGTCCCGCCTCTAATCAGCTCCTCTGTGCCGCACAGCCTGCAGCTGACTCGGGTTACCGTCCTGCCTCCGACCTCCGCGATGACACTCTCGGGGCTTCTCTCTCCGCTCCTGCTCGCCCTCAAGGTAGGAGAGCCAGGGGGCCGCTGATATTGGCCGCTTCCGGTCCCGCCTCTAATCAGCTCCTCTGTGCCGCACAGCCTGCAGCTGACTCGGGTTACCGTCCTGCCTCCGACCTCCGCGATGACACTCTCGGGGCTTCTCTCTCCGCTCCTGCTCGCCCTCAAGGTAGGAGAGCCAAGGGGCCGCTGATATTGGCCGCTTCCGGTCCCGCCTCTAATCAGCTCCTCTGTGCCGCACAGCCTGCAGCTGACTCGGGTTACCGTCCTGCCTCCGACCTCCGCGATGACACTCTCGGGGCTTCTCTCTCCGCTCCTGCTCGCCCTCAAGGTAGGAGAGCCAGGGGGCCGCTGATATTGGCCGCTTCCGGTCCCGCCTCTAATCAGCTCCTCTGTGCCGCACAGCCTGCAGCTGACTCGGGTTACCGTCCTGCCTCCGACCTCCGCGATGACACTCTCGGGGCTTCTCTCTCCGCTCCTGCTCGCCCTCAAGGTAGGAGAGCCAGGGGGCCGCTGATATTGGCCGCTTCCGGTCCCGCCTCTAATCAGCTCCTCTGTGCCGCACAGCCTGCAGCTGACTCGGGTTACCGTCCTGCCTCCGACCTCCGCGATGACACTCTCGGGGCTTCTCTCTCCGCTCCTGCTCGCCCTCAAGGTAGGAGAGCCAGGGGGCCGCTGATATTGGCCGCTTCCGGTCCCGCCTCTAATCAGCTCCTCTGTGCCGCACAGCCTGCAGCTGACTCGGGTTACCGTCCTGCCTCCGACCTCCGCGATGAGACTCTCGGGGCTTCTCTCTCCGCTCCTGCTCGCCCTCAAGGTAGGAGAGCCAGGGGGCCGCTGATATTGGCCGCTTCCGGTCCCGCCTCTAATCAGCTCCTCTGTGCCGCACAGCCTGCAGCTGACTCGGGTTACCGTCCTGCCTCCTACCTCCGCGATGACACTCTCGGGGCTTCTCTCTCCGCTCCTGCTCGCCCTCTTACTTGCATTTCTAAGGACATTACTAGTGTTTACAGTGGGATATTTTTCTTTACTTTTTTAAGTAATTCTGTTTATTGAAGGTTTCCAGAATACATCCACAGGATCCAGATTAAAACACATTTAAAAACATAGAACAAATAAGCAACTTCAAAGAGAAAGGGAAAGGCAGAAGTTGTGTTTACAGTTTTAAAAAAGCTTTCCTTCATAATCCCTTCCCATAGGACAGGGAGTAACCTTGAGGTTAGAATAAAAGGCTAGGAAAGAGGCAGACCCAAGTTCAAGTCCTGCTTCCGACCCTCACCGTGCCTTAGTTATGTTATTTTATCTCTTCCTGCCACATATGTCTGCCAGGACTGCAAGCTTCTAGGATCAGGGACTTGCTGCACCTGTACATAATTTGTGCTTTAGGCTGTCACATAAAGGGTGAACTAAATGAATTCTGAATCTAAATAAATTGCGGGAGTGCTTATCCTAATCAGACCCCCAATCCAAGCATCACACTGATACACCTACAGCATGAGGACACACGAGGAGCTGACGGGTGGACTCAGGGAAGCAGCCCCAATAAAACAGTTACATCTTTTATTCCACAGAATGAATTTGGAAAGAAAGGAAGGAAATTGGGACAGGCCAGACAGTTTGATCCCTGAGTCAAGTCTTTTAGTCTCCGGGTCACTTGGAGTTTGGGATACTGCGGAGGCAGCTTCATAGCCTTGATGGGGAGAGGGGTCATGGATATTGGTTATTTATTTATTTAAAATCTTTTCTATACCGTCGTTAAGCTAGCTGCCGTCACAACGGTTCACAATAAGGCACATAATTTCATGTTGCTTAAATGTGTTAAATTATATTAACTAAACAGGTGCCATAAAATACTGTAATATAGTTTCATATTAAATATTACTTAGTGGTTGTGATAAGTTATGTCTACTTCTATCTATATCAGCTATACGATATATTAATACTTAAATCTAGTCCTATGTTGCAATATAATAAAAATAAAAATACACAATTCGAGTAAGCTGGTGTGTGTGTGTGTTGGAGTTCTGCTGACCTCATCCTACATTTCCCTGGATTCTACTCTCCATTCTGTTTGTGGTATGCTTGCTTAAATAGCCATGTTTTTAAACTTTTTCTGAATGTTTTGATGTCTCTTTGCATTCTGATTACTAAAGGCATGGTGTTCCATATTATAAGTCCTGCTAGGGATAAGGCCCTATCCCTTACTTGAGTTAGTCTAGCTGTTTTTACTGAGGGAATAGTTAGCAGGAATTTGTTTGCTGATCTCAGGTTTCTAGTACGGACGTGTACGCGAAGGGCTGTATTCAGCCATTCTGCCTTTTCGTCATGTATTAATTTATGTATGGTGCATAGATTCTTGTATTCTATTCTTTGTTCAATGGGTAACCAGTGTAGGTCAATCAGGGTTTCGGTGATATGGTCTCTTTTACTTTTACCAGTTAGAATTCTTGCAGCTAAGTTTTGTAATACCTGTAGTGGTCTTTTTTTTTTTTTTTTTTTTTCAATAAATATTGAAATTATTTTTTTTTCAATAAATATTGAACAAAACAGAATATTAAACCAATATCTGTATCCTATTTTACAGGAAAAGGAGAAAACATATAAATTACAAAAAGGAAAATTTACCAGTTTGACTAAACAGATCCTGTAAAATACAGATTACAAAAATACTTCTAAACCAATGAAATTTACTCCCAGTTGTAATATATTTTACAAAGAAAATGGAGGCTGAGTTAAAGTACTAAGGAATTTACGGAGATAATATTATTAATTAAGGCAGATGCCTTAACTAAATAACAACTTTCATCAAGTTGAGCAGTTACAACAATTTGTAGAAGCACAGCAATCTAATATACCGATAATAGAAGCACCAATAGCAGAATCATCTCCTACAAGTGTTATACAGATAAGTGAGTAGCTATGAAGGGCATAGTAAAATAGAAACACCTGTAGTGGTCTTATTGTGGTATAGGGTAATCCCAGTAAAAGGGCATAACAGTAGTCTGTGCTTGAAAAAATTAATGCTTGTAATACTGATCGGAAGCCGTTTGTCGTTAGTAGTGGTTTAAGTCTTCGAAGAGTCATAAGTTTAGCGTATCCTTCCCTTACTTTTAGAGATATATGTTGTTTCATACTTAGTTCTGTATCTATTATCATTCCAAGGTTTCGTACTTTCTCAGCTAGTTGTATTTTTTGGTTGTTATTGATTGTGATTGGGTTTTGAATGATTGTGATGTTTTTTCGTTCTAGATGTAGGAATTCTGTTTTCTCTATATTAATAACTAATTCCATTTGGTTTAGGAGCTGTTTTATTCTATCTAGATACATGTTGGCTAAGTTTAATGTTTTCTCAATTGAGTCATCAATTGGAAATATTAATGGAATATCATCAGCGTATATGTAGTGTGAGATGCCGAAACCAGCTAGCAGGTGGCATAACAGCAGCATGTATATGTTGAATAGTGTGGCAGATGGGGCTGATCCCTGCGGAACTCCTGTTTGAAGGTTTATTTTTTCTGACATTACGTTTTTGATTTGCACTTGGAAATATCTGTTATTTAGGTATGATTTGAACCATTTGATTGTTGTGTTGCATAATCCTATTTCTTCTAATCTATTTAATAGGATGTCATGATTTACTGTATCGAATGCCGCTGATAGGTCCAGCATCATTAAAATGTAATGTTTACTGCTGTCGAAACCTCTCATGATGTTGTCTGTTAGAGCAAGTAGTAGTGTTTCAGTGCTATAGTTTTTGCGAAAGCCATGTTGTGTTAGGTACAGGATATTATTGCCCTCTAAGTGTTCTGCTAATCGATTTTGTATGTTTTTTTCTATTAATTTTGCAATTAGGGGTAGGTATGATACTGGTCTATAATTGCTGAGGATGAGTGGATCGCTGTTCTTTTTCTTTAAAATTGGTTTTACTATTGCTCCTTTTAGTGAATCTGGCATGTTTCCTTCATTTAATGATAGATTAATGATTTTTGTTAAAGTCGGAGAAGTGGTGGTTAATCTTTTTATATCTATGGTTGGTATTGTGTCATAAGCATGTGGGCCAGGGTTTAGATTTTTTTAGCATTGATTCAACTTCTATTTCGGATATTTCATTGAATGTCTCCCATTGTTTAACGTCTCTTTTTTGCATTTTGATGTTTTGTTTAGTTATTTTTGGAATCTTTGTTTTTAGGTTCGTAATTTTGTCATTAAAAAATGTAGCTATTTCATTACATCTATTTACTGGTAGGTTTTGTGAAGAGTCAGATGTATCTTTTGTGAGATTTTTTACTATGGTAAACAAGGCTTTTGGGTTGTTTGCAAATTTCTCTATTTTCATGCTATAATATTGTTTCTTTGCGTTGAGTATTATTTGTTTATTGTAGGCTAGTTGTTTCCTGTATTTAGTCAGATTTTCAGTTGTTTTATTTTTTTTCCATTCTTTTTCTTTTTTCCTCAGGTTTCTTTTGACTACCTTTATCTTTTCGTTATGCCAGGGGTTAGTTTCTTTGAGTTCCCTGATGCTCATATATTTAATCGGGTTTATTTCATTTACTAAGTTTTTGGTTGTGTGCATCCATGCTGTCATGGCAGATTCACAGTCAGTGCAATCTATTTCAGCTAGTTTTTCTTCTAATTTGTCTTTCAGGGTGTCTATGTTATAAGGTGGGCGATATTCAAATTCAATGGGTTCTCTTTTTTGAGTCACTTGTTGTTCAGTATGTTTGATAGAGGATTCTATTAGGAAGTGGTCTGACCACAGGATCGGTGTATATTCCATTTTAATGTGCTGTAGGTGGCTGTGTTTGATAAATTATAAATCAAGAGAGTGTCCTGCTTTGTGGGTGGGCTTGTCAGTAGTTAGGGTGAATCCTAGTGCCGTCATGAAATCTATCAGTGTTTGACAGGTGTTGGATAGGTAGGGGGTGTGTATCCATGTGTAGGTTGAAGTCACCTAGTACAATTGTGGGTTTAGAGGTGTTTAAGTGTGTTCTTAGAAATTCAGTTAGAGGGGAGATGTTTAGTTCTAATAGGATAGGAGGGCAGTATATAGGGCAAATTTGTATGGTGTTAGTTTCAAAAAGAGCAATTTCATGGTTTCTTGGTGGTGTTGTCTGTATTAGTTTACATTTAAATCTTTTTTCTATTATTAGGAGTAATCCCCTGCCTCTTTTATTTATTCTGGGTATTGAGAAGACATCATAGTTTTTATGTGCTATTTGATTTTTTAAGACAGTGTCTGATTTTTTTAACCATGATTCAGTAACAGCTATGAAGCTTGATTTTGTGTCGTATAATAGGTCCGTAATTATAGGGAATTTCTTGGTGATTGATTGTGCATTTACTAACAGGAAGGTTATCATTAATACATTATTTGTGATGGCATTGTTTGTTATTTTGGTCTTTCTTATTTGTATGAGGTTTTCTCATACAAATAAGAAAGTATTATTTTTTATGTATGAAGTATTTCTGTGTTTGTGTGATTAGTAGTTTCCATATTTACCTTTGTTTAGGCAGGTTTTGATAGATTGTATTCCTGGTACCATTCTTTCGTTGTCTATGATCAGTGTTGTTCGCTCTGGATTTGTTGTTGGTTCGTTCATTGTTGTGGGGGTTTCTCAGGGGTGTACGAAGGGGCGTACAAAGGGGCCTGCCCCTTTGTTGCGCCCCTTCAGTGCACAATGCCGGCGTGTGGTGCCTCGGAGTCTGGCTTCGTTTTTAAATCTCCTCCTCCTAGGTGATCCCTAGTTGTTGGAGTCAGGGTCCATGACTGCAGGATTCGGGGCAGGGGGGGGGGGGGGGAGGAGGAGAGCCTTGACACATGGTTCCCAGCAGAGGACTGTCACTGCAGACAGTGATCAGACTAGGCATGTTTGGGGGAGGGGGCAGGGAATATGAAATGGGGGGGAAAAATCCCTGGGTAGCTGTGAATGACAGCTCAAGGCTCTAGGACACCCAACCCCAGTTCTGAATGATCTGGAGACCCAAAAAGGAGCAGGAGAAAATAGCCACCTCAAAAAATAGAAAAGATAAGGAAACAGGCACGAGATATAAAAAGAAAGCAGCAAAGTGCCGCCTCAAGAAATGTAATATTCTGAGCAATCTAGCTAAGGCTGCCGATTTAAACCATGAATCTAGTTAATGCTTTGTTTTAATTGTATGCAAAACATCCTGTTTGAATACAAATCACAGCTACATACTGCCCCTGCTTATAAACAACCTATGATTACTGCCTGTGCAAATATTTAGATAGTTAGTGGTGTTACAAAATCGGTTTAAGGGATGACATTAATCTCCTAACCACAACCAATGCATCAGGCCGGAGCATATAGGGAGGATCACAATGAGCTGAAAGCTCAGCACTCAATAAATATTAATATGGGTTAAAAAAAAAAATTCAGGAGGTGTCTGCATAATAGAGAAATGGGTATGTTGCATATTTGAGGTTGCAGATAGTCATTGCTCAGTCTGGATTATTGATTAAAAAAAAAACATTGGCTTCTATCTGTTGAATCACAGATCCAGTTGATTGCAATTCATTAGTACGTTGGTTTAAGGTACTTTGGCAGATAGCACAAAGTGGACACATTTCATAGAAATTTTTAAGAAGAAACTGGACCCATCAAAAATTCCTTATAGGCACATTTTCACTGGGTCCAAAATAGCATTTTAGCTCCTATTTCAGTGAATAAATTTCAGTGAAATCCATTCAGCTAAATCTTCCCTGATGCATGGCTGTGGAGAGACAGTGGGATGTGTACTAATAGGCACTTTTGCTTCAGTATGAAACATGTCTAAAAAAAATAAAAAAGGAATAAAATTTGTTGTTTTTTTTTACTATAGCATTTTACTTTCATCCAAAAAAAAAGTGACAATCCAATATTACCATTTTTTTCCTATACCATCCAAAGTTCTCCTATGTCAGTGCTTCTTAATGAGGAACCACAGAATGTCCCTCTCTTCTGTGGAATGTAGCCTCTGTGGCTCAGGATTCTGTGTTGCATCCAGCGGTTTGGGGGATCCAGGTTGATCTCCTCACCCTTCAAGCTTGGGTGCACCACAGAAGTAGTGATCTACGGTCTCATCTCCAAGCAGCTGTGTAATTGCACGTCATTCAGATTGTTTCTAAATTTTATGCAAGAAACTCCTACCCAGAATGCACTTTGACACGTGGACAGGCAGGCATCGGATGAAGTCCTTATACTGGCTGACCCCAGATGATGACTGGAATGATGTTGGAACGAGCATCAGGGCCGGGTCATCCGAAGGGTCTGGGTAATTAGTCACCTGATCTTTCTTCTCATCCAAGAAGTGTTTTATCTTCCGTAACAAAATGTCCTGGGATCTGGAAGCACCTGAAATAATTAAACCAGTTGGTGACAGTTAAGTGTGAATATTCGGCAAAGTTTCAAAGTATTATCCATGCAAGGCTTTAATTCCCATGGATTTTTTTCCCAGAGGCTTATCCCAGAGTTGTGGGATGTGGAACTAGACATCTTTTATTCAGATCTCGACAGAACCACTATGTGAGGGCAAAAACATTTAAGCTGACCTTGTACCAGCAGACCGCAGGACTGAAGAGCTAATCTTTTCCCTGTGAGCCATCAAATGGCCAGAGATTGTTATCTTTTATTTTAAGAATTCTACTTTATAGTTCTAAATGGTATATAGGATTGTTTTATTTAATAGCATGTGTTTTTTTTATTATTAAGTATTGTATGAATATTGATTGTTGATTGTTGTAAACTGCTTTGATTTTTGTGGAGAAACAGCATATCAAGGCAATAAACTAAACCCAGAAGGAGTTTACATGCTGCCTAGAGCTCAGACAGGCAGCCCTAGTCCTGAAACAAGGGGATTCATCAGAGCCCAGATAAAAGGGATCTCTGGAAATACTCCAACGTTCTTTGCAATTCAAGGGCTGGAGGACCATTGTAAGAACTTGGAGGAGACAAGAAGCCTCAAACCAGAAATGCTGCTCAATCAGGATGGTACAGATCGGACGTGCTAAAACTGTGCGTCCAAACCGTGCACCCGCTTTCCTAATGCACGCCCATCCACCTCTCCCGGGCACGCGATGCAGTAGGCAAATGAACCGCTGCGTTAAAAAGGAGACGCTAAGGGAAATTGTGACTCCCTAGCACCTCCCCGGCATCAGGCGCCTAGGAGAGGTGGCTGTCAGTGTGGGTTAGGAAAACAGACGCTCAATTTTACAAGTGTCCATTTATTCTAATCTGTGCAAAGCCATGGGTTAGGAAAACGGATGCTCATTAATTGAGCATCCATCTTCATAACCTGACCGCTGGCAAGACTTTTTTTAATTTATTTTTTTTTACCTTACTCCTTTTTTCGGTTCCTCTAACTTAATATCGCCATGATATTGTCTGAGGAACTACAGAAAAGCAGTATTTTGTTTTCTGCTTTTCTGTTAACTTTAGGGGCTCCTCAAGACTTAACGACTGCTACAGGGCAGGCGTAAATTTTTAGAGTAAAAATGAGCGCATCGAGCACATAAGTGGGTAATAGTAAATAGCCTCATCAAAATGAATTTACATGTGATGAGCACTATTGCCTACATGCTAGTTTGGATGCACATTTTGGATGCGCTAATCCCCTTACTGCGTCCAAAATGCACATCCAAGCGCTCATTAACCTGTGCGATAGGCTTAGCTCAAGATATTGCATTGGCCTGTGTGTTAATCTGTGAAAACCTGAACCTGAACGTGAGCAATTAAACCTGTTTCTGAATTGAAGTCTGCAATAAATAAGCCAGGACCTGTTTTTGCTTGAACAAAGACCAGTTTTATTTTTTTTTTAATTTATTTTATTTGATTTTATATTCCGCCTTTCAGCCACTTCAAAGTGGATTCAGGAATCTTGGATCCAAATGCAGTTATATTTGAAAAGGTCCTCCAATACAGTTAAAGTTTGTATTATTATAGAATTGTATTTGGACAATTATTTTAATAAAATAAACACCTTGACACAAGTAGTCCCAGCTTAAATCATCTCTAACCTGCTAAACAACATCATTCTATGAAATCTTTCAGCTCCACGTATTTGCATGCTATACGACTTCCAGGTGCATCACATGTGTCAGTTTTCTAAGTAACAACAGAAAAGGTATATACCCGGGAAGGTGTACCCATAAGTACATATCACATTCTTTGTTATGGGGACGTATATGTTATGTTGCGCGTCCCGGCCGCGTGGGTGCCACGACCGGGCCTGATCACCTAGCGCTCCCATCTACCAGCTCTGGTTCTTCGTCACTTGCAGCCACCGCCAGTGCCTCTTGCCCACGGCACCCTTGGGCTTCTCCAAGGCCATCGAGGCCTTCACTCTCGCAGTACTCCTCACGCCGGGACTCGGTATCCTCCACGGCTTCGGCCCCGCCCCTAGGCACGCGAGCGGGGACCGACTGGCCCTTTAAAGGGCCCAGCATGAAAAGCCAGTCCGCAGCGCCCGATGATGACCTCACACAGCCTGGGTATATAAGGCGAGGCCCAGTCCCCAGAACCTTCACTTGTACACCTTCACTCTACCTTCAGCTGAGTCCCAAGTCTTGGAATTACAACTGCAGACTGAGCTGTGTCTGTTACAGCCTCTCTTCTCCACTTTCTCCCCACATGCTGCCTGCAGTGTGTGCTCCAAGTTTAACCCTCCCTCCAGCTTTCCTGAGGAAGGGGAGAGGATGAGGTTGGAGCAAATACTGCAGAGCAGAAAATAATTGTTCTGGTCCCATCTCCAGCCCATTCCCTCCTGTTGTCTGCAGGCTTCCTGAGGAAGGGGAGTGGTGAGTTTGGAGCAGATACTGCAGAGCAGAAAACAATTACCCTTCTCCCTTCTCCAGTTCCTTTTCTCCTGTTCTCTGCAGGCTTCAGGAAGGAGAATTACTGAAGCATTAAACAGAGAGATCCAGAGCTTTCTGGTGTTTCTCTGGAGACCCAGGAATGATGCAAATTCCCGGAGTCTCCTGGTAAATTCTGTAGAGTTCCCAGCTATGACAATCCATTTTCACTGCACAATAACTAAATGGACTGTAATAATACTGGCTGCTAGGTGGCCCCCCTGCCATCAGGGGCCCTCTCTGAGCTACATTTGGGCTCACTTTAGCCTCTTGAAATCTGCATGACTTAGCAAGACCAGCCCTACAAAACCCTCTCTCACCTCTTACTCTTGGCCTCATCATTGAGTTGCTCCTGCTCCTTGCTGTGGCCACCTGGGTGTTTACCTCATCTTGCCTAGTACTTGCCTGTTCCTTGTACCTTGTCTTGCCTGTGTATTCCTTGCCTTGTCCTTGCTCTGTTTAGGCCTCCCAGTGGTCTTCTTTGCCTGTGTGTCCTTGCCTTACCCTTGCTCTGTCTAGGCCTCCCAGTGGCCATACTTACCTGTCTGTTCCTTTCCTTGCTATTCCCCTGTCTAGGCCTTCCAGTGTCCTTCATAGCCTGGGTGTTCCCAACCTTGTTCTTGTTCTGTCTTAGGCCTTCCAGTGGCCCTCCTGACTGTCTGCATCCCTTGTCTCCCTGCCTCCTGTGGGCTTCTAATGGTCTTCCTGTCTGTTGTTTGTCTGGTTCTGTCCTGCTTGTCCTGGCCCTTTTTTTGCTTTGCCCCCAGTTCCAGTTTTGCCTTGCCCTGTACTCTGTTCCTGCCTTGTTCCAGTTCCTCACTCCTGGTGCACCACCAGCGAAAGTCCTGCTGGCCACAGAATCTGCAGGCTCAACCCAAGGGGAAGGAGGCAGGTCAGGTAGAAGACTATGCCCTGCTCTGCTCTTGACCCTATGCTGCTCCTGTTTGGGTAATTACCTTGAACCGGCCTGCCTGATCGTGATATGGGCAAAGTAATTTTATTTCAATACCCAAGAAGTTCTAACCTAAAAGCTCAATTCTCACATGTTCACAAATAGCCTCTTAACATCAAAGATATGCTTTAAGCATTCACACTCTAAGAGCCTGATTAAGCAAAGGTTCTTTTCCTGTAGGTACAGAATGGGAAAAGCCTGATAAATCAATCCCTACAGGTCTACAGATGCCTAGTGATTAAATATTAGTTGAGAATTAGATGGTAAAAATAGAGGTCATGCTGCCCACATGGATTTTCAATTACTTACAGTTGTGTGCATAGTTTTGCAATACTTGTATTTTTAGCAGTATTAAAAAGAGACAAAACTTGGTTGGGCAAAAATGCCCTGTGAATACATGCAAGTTTAAAAAATGTATACAGGTAGGCTAAGGAATATGCCTAACTCTATATGTATTACCTATAAGGGTACACACATATGTTTAGCCATATAGCAAGGACCTGATTTTAAAATCCATTTACACACTTAAAATTAGGTTTTACACATGTGAATGCACTTTACCCATGTAAGTGGGCTTTTGAAAATTGCTACAATATATGCAATTGAATTGTCCATAGGACATTCATGTGTAAAGTGTACTTTATGCATGTAAATGGATTTTTAAAATTCTTTGTGCGCAGGTACCTTGTGTTTGAAAATCAACTGGATTGTGCAAGGATGAAATGTAGGTGAGTAGAGTGCCAGCTAGGCGCCCTGCTGAAAATTTACTCCAGGCTCTACTAGATTTAGACATGGTGAAGACACATATAAGTGTGATTCACAATACTAAACTCCACCCACAATTTGAATATTTGCCCACAGGCGGGGCTTCACCAATGGCAATCGAAAATGACAAAACTTCAAGTCCAAAGAAATAAATAAATTAAGTTCCAATTATGAATGGCACAGTCTACTCTTACAATATATATGAGCCTAGCTGCTGCCAGGGGGAAGGGTACATACATAACATACATTTCTGAAGTTGATCTCAACTCTACCTGAAATCAGCCTGGTCTCCTCTTTGCCAGTGTGTGTTTCTCTTGAGATCAAGGTGGTTAAATTCTCATGAACCATGGCAGATGTGTAAACTTTGTCCTCTGGGCATGTCAGAACCAGCATCTCCAGCTCTGGATGCTCCTCTGTCTTGTATGTGTAATAAGACTCTGGGATTGAAACAATGTCATCTTGTATTTCATGCTTTGCTGAAATGACAGTAATAAAATAATAGTTTTGGTTGTGTATAGAATCCTAACATGCTATATCCTGGTTGGAGAGCTGTGGATCATGGAATCATATTCAGTCATGGTTGATAACCAACCATGATCAACAATAATAAAATGAAGGCAAATCACATAAAAAAAAGTATTATGCTATTGATTGGTTACAGCAAGTCAGTTCTTCACTCAACAATATATTAATCACTGATTAATGGTCATTCCAGTTACGATTGTTTCAAAAATGTATGTGGAAACAACTGCGTTGTCTGCTCATAAGCAAAATATAAAAAGGTAAGCGGAGGTAGTTTCATGTATTCACTAATTAAGGTACCATTCAGTTTTCCTAATATTAGGACAAAATATAATCATTAACTGACCACCAGCCACCCTTGATTTATGATTACAGTACTACAAAATCATTTTTTTCAAAAAGATGTTTTTTGCATTTAAAATGTATACTGTGTAACTCTTTAAGTACAATTCATTGATAAATTTCTTATTAAATCGCTATTCAAAGAATTGTATCATAACTGTATATGTATGCTATATTTGCTCACAAAAATAAATGTAATTATTTTGTATGCAACAAATATTTAAACTTAAACCATGTTTAGCTTAACTTCACCGCTTTGCTTAGCTTATCATCACTCAACATGGCCAAATTTTGGAGCTAGTCCTTCATCACTATTTTGAAGCAAAACGCAGGACATGTTAGACATAGGAATTACTTCTATTCCAGATGCAGGAACTATTCCTACGTTTGTTTCCCTGATGAAAGACTAGCTCCAAAACTTGGCCATGTTGGGTGATAATAAGCTAAGTAAAGCAGGTGAGATTAAGCTAAACATGATTTAAGTTTAAATATATGTTTCATAAAAAATAATTACATTGATTTTTGCGAGAAAATATAGCATACATATACAGTTATGATACAATCCTTTGGCGATTTAATAAGAAATTTGTCAATGAATTGTACTTAAAGAGTTACACAGTATACATTTTAAATGCAAAAAAAACTTTTTAAAAAAAATTATTTTGTGGTACTTTTTTAGTGAATATATGAAACTACCACCGCTTACCTTTTTATATTTTGTTTATGAGCAGATAAAACAGTTGTTTCCACATACGTTTTTTGACACAATTGAGATGGGTTATTGGCTTTTTCAATTGGTTGCATGGTTAACCCATGGAGTGGAGATTTTTTCTAGTTAAGATTGTTTAGCATGATTAGAGTAATCCTATTTCTTGACATTCGCTAGCCATCATCAGAAACATAGCTGATCTTTCTTCCATAACCTGCTTAAATATGTGTTGTCCCCTTCCTGCATCCCTGCACCGATGAGGTCACTATGGAGTTCTTGGGGGTCAGATGCACCCCAGGGCGGCTCCTTAGATTTGTTCCGATCGGAGGTAGCAAGGCCCTGAGGCTTTGGAAGTGGTAGCAGTCTCCGAAAATCACGCTTACACAATGATTGTTTTTCCCAACAAGAAAAATAGGTTAGTGAAACAAATTATCTGAAATGGTGACAGTCTGATACAATGTGCAAGTTCTAGGAGATAAATCTTATGTTCTGTTATTCTGTTACATTCACCTTGAACTCTTGCTATATCCCTTGCAGTACTAAGTTGGAATGACTTCTTTGTGTGAATGGTCCTAAGGATCCCCTATTCTCTGAGATAGTCCCTGGTATCTATGCTGCAAAGATGATGACCCGCTCTCTCCTTGCTCTGTCTCGCTTGATCTGCCTGAAGGGAATACTTCTTGAATTCCTCTTGACTCCCCTTGCTCTATGTCTGTACCTGATGGGTACAATTCCTTCAACTCAAAAAGATGATTGCTGGCATCTGGATGGCACTTGGTGTATGAACTAGATTAGTTTGTGTAAAACTCCTTTTTTTCTCACAAAAAAATTCCACAAGGCCCAATCTAATTTCCAGACCATGTCCTGGAAAACGCATGGCAGCCAAAAATACAAAGTACAAAAGTGGAGAGTAACGTAGGAACTGAAAGCTTTGGATTCACTTCTCAACACCTTATCTCCCAAAACAGCAACTATAGCCACAACCTCTAGACCAAAGGTTCACAAACCTGTCCAGGGGCACCTCCAGCCAGTTAGATTTTCAGGATATCCACAATGAACCTGCATGAGATAAAATGTGCATGCTATAGAGGGAGGCTGTACATGCAAATTTATCTCATGCATATTCATTCTTGATATCCTGAAAACCCAACTGGCTGGGGATCCTCCAGGACAGTTTTAGGAAACACTGCCCTAGACTTTAGGCTTAAAGATCCTGCCCAACACACTGCAACACTTTGGTGCCTGTATGCTTTCTCTGTTTTGCTCCAAAAAAACCTATTCTCTTTACAATTCTCTGTGGGTCTGAATATTAAAACCCTGGAGTGGACCATGCATCACACCCTTTGTGGGCTACTTGGCACTGGTTCTGTAAAGATCCCCTGGTTTCCATTAGGTGGCCCTAGATCCCTGCCCTGGGTTTCCAGCTGAGTGGGAGATACCATTTCTTAACAATACCTCCCCTAGAGGCTGGCTGTAAATGGTTAGCTCCTTAGTGCACAAGGAGGGCTGGGGGAGCTAAGGAGTATAGAGAGTGTGGTCTTTTGAGTTTGGCTTTGGAAGAAAAAGGAGCTGTTTTCAGTACTCTGTTTTGAGTTAGGCCTTCCTTGCCTAATTTTCCTATTTGTGAGGAGAATCTCCTGCCGTGCACCCATTGCCTGTAAGGATCCTTCTCCTGTTTTGGGTAAAGAAACTTTTTTGGTTAGCAGCTGAAAGCTTGTTTTTGGATTTTTTTCTGGGTTGAGACTCTGGGTCTTTCAGGTGAGGGAAATACCCCCGGATCCGGAGACCAGGTTTAGAAGATCTGAGTGCCTTTCCCTGTCAGTGAAGGGGCTGCAGTGAATCATCACCTTAGAGGAAGTTTGGACTTGGAAACTTTTCTTTTCTTGCCTTTTTGTCAGTGAGGCAGTTCTACCACCCTTCCTCACACAGAAGCAGGGTGTTTGAGCATTCCTGTCTTTTTTTTTCCTCACACAGAAGCAGGGTGTTTGAGCATTCCTGTCTTTTTTTTCCCAACGTTTCCTCAAGGGAAGTCACAGAACTTGCTAACTCTTGCTGCAGAATCTTGAAACAAGGGGTTCTGACTATAACCAGTTCAGGGTGCTTATTACAAATAAGGACTCTGCAAGTTATGACTATTAAATAGATCAACATAAAATAATCCAGAGATGATTTTGCATGGTCAGTTTCAAGTCCGGCTATTTCACTTCTTCAGATGGGCTATCTAATTTGAATAATTTATTTTTCTGAATCGTGCGCACAGGAAAGTGGCCTGTGAGCGCGATTTTTACTCTATCGGCCTCAAAGAAAGCAAAATTTGCAATATTGGGCAGTACCCAGGATTTAGGACACCACGCTCATGTTAGAGCCTCCTGACAGCAAGGCAGACATGGATTGAGCAGGACCACACAGGTGATTCACTCCTGCCTTGGCATCCTTTGCTGGCCATAGAGCATGCTACCTCTGGGAGAAAACCTTTCTCCAGCTCACAAGGCCAGCAAAGGTTCCTGAGTCTTCTAGGCAGCCATCTGAGCTGAGGGATAGAAGAAAAAAGGAGGAGGGGGCAAAAATAAACTATATTTATTTATTTATATATTTGGAACTTTTCTATACTGACCTTCATGTAAAATACATATCACATCGGTTTACAGCGAAACGGATGTGATATGAAATGTCTTTTTCAAGGCATTGCAAGGAAACATAAAGGCATTATGGAGTATATCTTTTTTTGGGATTGTAAAGCATTTGCTTGCAAGACATTTTAAAACAGATCATCATTAAAGCAACTATCTTCGATGCACAGAATGTTCATTGTTTTACCTGCTGGTGTGGGAGAGCTGGCATTTTTCTCTCTGATGAGAAGAACATGGATTAAATTGGCAGCAATCCACAGTAATTCGGGATGGCACAGCCGCAGCAGCTGCAGGGTGTAATTAGCCTTTCTCCAGTAGGTGCCCTGTTTAAACCATTCCCAAGTCTCCAGTATAGTTTGAGTCAACATTTGTTTATCCAGAGCCCGGTCTGAACAGAACGTGGTCAGGTCCTCGGGACGGCCAGGATTAATTCTGGACCTGGAGTAAGTGAAATCTTTGCCCAGGGTCGGCAGCAGCAGCCTATCGGCGTACGCCAGCAGGTCCAAGCTGTCAATCCTCCGCAGGATCCCGGTCACAAACTTTCTCTTGGACATTTCCCCGGCTCTCGAGAACCATTCTTTGGTGGCAGAGACTTTTGAGGACAGGACGCAAGTTTCGCAAGTTTGACAGAGAGATATCGGAGAGCCCGCGTTCACGCAGCGCAGGTCCAGCGCTCGATCCAACCTGAACTCCAGGCTTTCCATGTTGTGCATGCTGCTCTTCCTCTCCCCCTCAGCCCCACCAACGGTTTATCTTCAATGCAGTAATCCACTAGAATTTCCTTAAATCTTCATCTTTGAAAGCCAATGGGCATAAGTGCCTGATGTCGGAAATCAGAATCATAAGATCCCAATTTTTAGAGAAAAGGAGGCGAATCCGCGAAATAATTTGCTTCCACTCTCTTTATTTTTGATGAAGGAAAAAAATATATATATCCCTTCCATATAAAGCCTACTTGACGCCCTGAGACCTACAAGCTTAGGGAAACTGATTGAAAAAAAAAATCCCTTTTACGAGTGAAAGTTTTGTTGTCCAGGATTTCATAAAACCATTTTTCTTTCTAGATAAGATTTTTCAGACTCAGGCAGAGATTGTGAAGGACTAAGGAAGCATTGCTCAGCCCAGCTGCTGTTTTGCAGAGAACTCCTAGGAAACACTCCAGGGTTTTACCGCAAACCTCCTACAGAAGGCAGCTGCTCAGCCTCACTGCACTTACAGTAAATATTCTAATAGGCACACCCATCAGTGGCTTGAAAAGAAACAAACATAGCAGAAGGAAAAGAGCGTCTGGTGACAGAGGTGGTTGCTAGATAGACAGTAGGAAATCCTAGAAATTATATGTATTTCTTAAAGCACTTGAAGCAATATTCTGCCTATAAACTATATTCAGATTACCATTACACATATACACCAGAGAGACAGCAGAATGTTCTTCAACTCCACATCCACTTGGCTGGGTTAATTTTACCTCTAAAGCAGGGATTGTGCAAGGGTATTGGTCACCCTAAGCAACCTTTAGTTTTATACTCTCCCCTAGATTTACTTATGTGTGACAGCTCCTGTGCTCTTCGGCTGCCTGCAACCCCCGACTCCTCCACTGTTCTTTGTCCACGGATGGGATGAGCTCCATGAGGGTCCTGGCAAGGATTTTACTACCTCCCAAAGGTGTGGTGCTCTAGGCGATCTCCTAATTCATCTAATTGTAGCACTGGCCCTGCTCTAGCATCTTTATCTCAGTCCCTGCTCCTAATGAATACTAGGAAGAGAGATCCTTAAGCACAAAATTAATAAAACAATGGTTCAATCAGTGCACCGGGGTTATAGACTTTCCCCTCACCTTCACATTAAAGTTAGGCACTTCAGGATTAAAAAAAAAAAAGTCTAAGATATGCCCTACAGCCTATAAAAAAAAAAAGTATATTAATTGCAGCCACAAAACATAACAGTCAGGGGTGTTACTCCAGGTTCAATGCCTTCCTAAATCTCGACTACTAGAAACCGGGAGGGTATGAGGGGGGATGACCAGCTCTACACTTGTCCTGTTTCTTTTACATTTCCTGTTGGACCCCACTGCCTATTGTCATCAGAGACAGGATTAGATGGCGTTTTGGTCTGACCCTGTTTGGCATTTCTCATGTAGCCCCCCCTTTTAGGGTCTTTCATCGGGAAAAGGGACATTCTTTTCAGGCACCACAGAGGCTTCTGCAGGACCCTGGCAACCTTGTTGGAGTTCTGTTAGCTCTTCAGATAGGGGAGAGGCAACTTGCTTCAAGGCCCAGAGGGATCAATTTTACTGTCACTCTGAAAAATGTTCTGCACGCTGAAATTTGTTTGTTCCAATCAATAAAGAGAAGTTTGCTGAAGCAAAATGTAAAGTGAAAGAACATAGCAAAATTCTCTTCCAGAATGACAGTCTTTCAAAAGTACAGTCCCGCAAAAGCACACAATATATCAACAGTGAAAATTCCAGGTTTTTCTTCAACCTTTCTTGCCTCAAACTATTCCCAGAAGGAGATTTGGGCTCCTCTGTTACTGTTAGAGATTCTCCCTTGTAATGACTATTGCAGCCCCTCTGGGATAGCTGCAATCTCCTCTCCTTCAGATGGATACCTTCTAATGATTGCAGTCACAGATTTACATAGAAACATTGAAACATGACAGCAGAAGACCACCATATTCCTATTCAAGAAAGCATTCCCAAACTGAAATGATAATGGAATACCCCCCAACATGTCCCTTCTCGGATGGCTCAACATAGCAGACTACTGCCCCCTTCTGGCGCCTATCTAAAAAATGGACTCACTTGGTGCCCATTTTTGTTTCGCCCCTTTCCTGATGAACTATGTTGTTCCCCTCTTTTAGTAAGAATGATGCATTGTTTGTTGAGAACGGGTGTTTTTGTGTGCCCTTGGGCCTCAGCCTGACCCAGACCTTCAGGGCCGAGCCAAGGGTTGACGGTGGCTCTGCATGGCTGATGGTCTTACCTTCTGCCAGGCCGGCAAGCTCCCAAGGCCAACATCCGAGGATGTTGGAAGTTGAATGGTCCTCCGACCATTCCGAGCCCTTTCGGATCTGCTGCGAGCAGCATGGAGCAGCAGGCCTGGCCTGAGGTTGAGGGCAGGCGGACCTTGACACGAAGACAAGACTATGAAGATTGATGCAACGGCATCACATGGCACGAAGACTTGGGTTGATGCGACGGCATCACATGGCACGGAGACTTGGGTTGATGTGACGGCATCACATGGCACGAAGACTTGGGTTGAAGACATGACACCAGGACTATGAAGATGTGACACCAGGATCGATGCAACGGCATCGCAGACGAAGACTTGACACCAAGGCTGATGTGAAGACATCACGGACCAGTGGTCGATGCGACGGCATCCCGGACCAGGGTCGATGCAACGACATCAGAAACATGACGCGGAAGTGCAGACATAACAAAGAACTTGGAATCCAGACGAGATGAGAAGTAGGGAAGGCGGACATTGGCACTGTCTCTCAGGGCGCCCTACTCAGGCCACCCGCGGGACTGAGTCGCAGACCATCCTGTCCCACTGCGCGCCCTACACAGCCCTTGCAGGCTGGTCACGGACCATGAGGAGAACGGGACAGCGCAGGAAAGATCCAGGACATGACGGCTCAAGAGCGCAGGGCACCTGTCCACCTGCAGGCCACTCCAACCCGGGAAAGATGTCGTCCGAGGGAGTCCGGCCCACAGGACCAGAAGGCTCAGGAGCACCAGACAAAGACACAGGAATGAACATCTAGGAAGGCAGGAACACCAGGACGTAGAAGATCATAACGAGACACCAGGACACCTGGACGAGGACCTCAGGCATGAAGACTTGACATGATACAAACGGACGAGACGAGGAGCTCCACGAAGACAAGAAGACCTTACACGGCTCTGGCAGACAGGAGCCTCCAGAGGGAAGTCACCACGATGCAAGGCCAAGAACAGACTGATGGAGCAGCCCTTTATAGGGCTGAAGCAGGAAGTCCCATTGAAGGTGGGGCAAGCACACTTCCTGTGCCTGGCCCTTTAAATTCTGAAGAGAGGCGCGCGCCGGCACCTAAGGAGAGAGCAGGAGTTGTGCAGGACCGCTGACAGTGGCCTGCACCGACACAGAAGACAGAAGAGGCAGGACTGAGCCTGAACGCAGGCTCGGACGTCAGCAGCGGCTCCAGCCGCTGCAGGAGGCCCTGGGGGCGGCTCCAGCCACTACTCCAGCCTGGGGCTGTGCCCTTAGCGCCGCAAAGATGAAGAACATCATCGGGGACGGTCCCGGGCCCCAAAGAAGGCAGGAAGGTCCGCGGCTCCGGCCGTGGAGCAGAAGAACAGGCAGGGCAGCCTCTGGGCCACAGGGGAGACAAGCAGAGCACGGCTCCAGCCATGTGGGAGGCCCGATGGAGGCATCCTGCCGCGTTGGCGAAGAAACAGGAACAGCATGGTGAGCGAGCCTGCTCGCGGGGGAACCCGCGAGCAGGAACATAAGAACATAAGAAAATGCCATACTGGGTCAGACCAAGGGTCCATCAAGCCCAGCATCCTGTTTCCAACAGTGGCCAATCCAGGCCATAAGAACCTGGCAGTACCCAAAAACTAAGTCTATTCCATGTAACCATTGCTAATGGCAGTGGCTATTCTCTAAGTGAACTTAATAGCAGGTAATGGACTTCTCCTCCAAGAACTTATCCAATCCTTTTTTAAACATAGCTATATGCTTCTTGTGCCCTTGGGCACACGAAGGGCACAGGAGCGTTCATAACAGTACCCCCTCCTCAAAGCCCCCTTCCTCAAGCCTCCTGTCAACAGCTCAAGGATAAGGGTATCAGTCCATACCGGATGGAGGTATTCGTGGGTCCAAAAAATGGAAGCTGGTAACTCCGGGGACAGCATGAACAGAACAAGGCAAAGCAGCAGAAACACAAAAACAAACCACAGGAAACAGACAAAGAACAAGACAAAACAGAATCACACAACACAAACACAAGAGACACGATGAGAGACCAAGAGCACGAGACCGAGAGCAGACGAGACCAAGGAAACACGGGACCAAGCGAACATGGGACCGAGGGAGCAGCAATCGAGCGAACAGAGACCGCGCGAGCAGCGACCGAGTGAACGGTGACCGCACGAGCAGCGACCGAGCGAACGGTGGCCGCGTGACCGACAACACTAAAAACACAAAAGAGGGAGCAAGGGAACGGAGAGCGAGGGAGCGGAGAGCAAGGGAACAGAGAGCGAGGGAGCAGGGAGCAAGGGAACAGAGAGCGAAGGAGCAGAGAGCAAGGGAACGGAGAGCGAGGGAGCGGAGAGCAAGGGAACAGAGAGCGAGGGAGCAGGGAGCAAGGGAACAGAGAGCGAAGGAGCAGAGAGCAAGGGAACAGAGAGCGAAGGAACAGAGAGCAAGGGAGTGGAGATGGAAGGAGCAGAGAGCAAGGGAGCGGAGAGTGAAGGAGCAGAGAGCAAGGGAACGGAGAGCGAAGGAGCAGAGAGCAAGGGAAGGGAGAGCGAAGGAGCTCAAAGAGCAAAAGAGCCAAGATCGAGGGAGCAGAAGCAAAGGAGTGAAGGGCGAAAGAGCGAAGAGCGAGGAAGGGAAACGAGAGAACGGGAACGAGGACGGGGAACACACAAGCGGAACCCAACAAGCAGGAAAGAAAACAAAGGGAAAACAAACAAACAAGCATCCGCACACAGCACAGACACACAGCACAGACAATACAAAACAGACAAATGAGCAACAAGCAAGAACCAACAAGAAGCACCCAGAAACAGCAAGAAGACCTGGGGGAGGGAACCCAGGGCGGGCAAAGAAAAACCAGCAAAACCAGTAGGGGTGCAGGCGCCTCCTGCAGGTCGTAAAAACCCCAACCTGGCAACATGATGACAAAAAGTCTGGATGCAGGCGCCTCCTGCAGGTCATTTACAAAAAAGAAATCCAGACAGCTGGCGCCTCCAGCAGGTCATAACTATGGCAAACTGGCTTCTCCAGTAGGTCGTACACATAAAAATATCCTGAAAATTTTTTTTCCGGTCCCATAACAGTCCAGGACACAAAGACAAAACTCTGGAACAAGTCGGATCCATCGGCGGGCACCACCGTCGGGCACATGGCCTTGCATTCTGTTGAGAACGGGTGTTTTCATGTGCCCTTGGGCCTCAGCCTGACCCAGACCTTCAGGGCCGAGCCAAGGGTTGATGGTGGCTCCGCATGGCTGATGGTCTTACCTTCTGCCAGGCCAGCAAGCTCCCAAGGCCAACATCCGAGGATGTTGGAAGTTGAATGGTCCTCCGACCATTCCGAGCCCTTTCGGATCTGCTGCGAGCAGCATGGAGCAGCAGGCCTGGCCTGAGGTTGAGGGCAGGTGGACCTTGACACGAAGACAAGACTATGAAGATTGATGCAACGGCATCACATGGCACGAAGACTTGGGTTGATGCGATGGCATCACATGGCACGGAGACTTGGGTTGATGCAATGGCATCACATGGCACGGAGACTTGGGTTGAAGACATGACACCAGGACTATGAAGACGTGACACCAGGATCGATGCAACGGCATCGCAGATGAAGACTTGACACCAGGGCTATGAAGACGTGACACCAGGATCGATGCAACGGCATCGCAGATGAAGACTTGACACCAAGGCTGATGCGAAGACATCACGGACCAGTGGTCGATGCGATGGCATCCCAGACCAGGGTTGATGCAACGACATCAGAAACATGACGCGGAAGTGCAGACATAACGAAGAACTTGGAATCCAGACGAGACGAGAAGTAGGGAAGGGGGACATTGGCACTGTCTCTCAGGGCGCCCTACTCAGGCCACCCGCGGGACTGAGTCGCAGACCACCCTGTCCCACTGCGCGCCCTACACAGCCCTTGCAGGCTGGTCATGGACCACGAGGAGAACGGGACAGCGCAGGAAAGATCCAGGACATGACGGCTCAAGAGCGCAGGACACCTGTCCACCTGCAGGCCACTCCAACCCGGGAAAGACGTCGTCCAAGGGAGTCCGGCCCACAGGAACAGAAGGCTCAGGAGCACCAGACGAAGACACAGGAACGAACATCTAGGAAGGCAGGAACACCAGGACGTAGAAGATCATAACGAGACACCAGGACACCTGGACGAGGACCTCAGGCATGAAGACTTGACATGATACAAACGGACGAGACGAGGAGCTCCACAAAGACAAGAAGACCTTACACGGCTCTGGCAGGCAGGAGCCTCCAGAGGGAAGTCACCATGATGTAAGGCCAAGAACAGACTGACGGAGCAGCCCTTTATATGGCTGAAGCAGGAAGTCCCATTGAAGGTGGGGCCAGGACACTTAAGAACATAAGAACATAAGAAAATGCCATACTGGGTCAGACCAAGGGTCCATCAAGCCCAGCATCCTGTTTCCAACAGTGGCCAATCCAGGCCATAAGAATCTGGCAAGTACCCAAAAACTAAGTCTATTCCATGTTACCATTGCTAATGGCAGTGGCTATTCTCTAAGTGAACTTAATAGCAGGTAATGGACTTCTCCTCCAAGAACTTATCCAATCCTTTTTTAAACACAGCTATACTAACTGCACTAACCACATCCTCTGGCAACAAATTCCAGAGTTTAATTGTGCGTTGAGTAAAAAAGAACTTTCTCCGATTAGTTTTAAATGTGCCCCATGCTAACTTCATGGAGTGCCCCCTAGTCTTTCTATTATCCGAAAGAGTAAATAACCGATTCACATCTACCCGTTCTAGACCTCTCATGATTTTAAACACCTCTATCATGTCCCCCCTCAGTCGTCTCTTCTCCAAGCTGAAAAGTCCTAACCTCTTTAGTCTTTCCTCATAGGGGAGTTGTTCCTTTCCCGTTATCATTTTGATAGCCCTTCTCTGTACCTTCTCCATCGCAATTATATCTTTTTTGAGTTGCGGTGACCAGAATTGTACACAGTATTCAAGGTGCGGTCTCACCATGGAGCGATACAGAGGCATTATGACATTTTCCGTTTTATTCACCATTCCCTTTCTAATAATTCCAAACATTCTGTTTGCTTTTTTGATTGCCGCAGCACACTGTACCGACGATTTCTGTGCCTGGCCCTTTAAAATCTGAACAGAGGTGCGCGCCAGCGCCTAAGGAGAGAGCAGGAGCTCTGCAGGACCGCGGACAGCGGCCTGCACCGACGCAGAAGACAGAAGAGGCAGGACTGAGCCTGAACACAGGCTCCAACATCGGCAGCGGCTCCAGCCGCTACTCCAGCCCGGGGCTGTGGCCTTAGCACCGCGAAGATGAAGAACATCGTCTGGGGTGGTCCCGGGCCCCGAAGAAGGCAGGAAGGTCTGCGGCTCCAGCCGCGGAGCAGAAAAACAGGCAGGGCGGCCACAGGGGAGACACAGCACAGGGGAGACAAGCAGAGCGTGGCTCCAGCCGCGTGGGAGGCCCGATGGTGGCATCCTGCCGCATCGGCGAAGAAACAGGAACAGCATGGTGAGTGAGCCTGCTCGCGGGGGAACCCGCAGGCAGGAGCTTTCATAACATTGTTGTTCTCTCCTTTCATTTGACTGTGTATGTTCATATGTACCCCGCTCTGAAAGTAGGAAGGGCGGGTAATAAATGCCTTTAAATAAATAAATAAATAAATAAATTAATTAATTAATTAATACTCAACTCTACAATCCCTCCCACTCCCTCAGAGATCCCTTGTGATTGTCCATGTTTTCTTGAATTCAGATACTGTCCTTGAACATAAGAGCATACGATTTATCATACTGGGTCAGACCATAGGTCCAGCAAGCCCAGTATCCTGTTTCCAACAGTGGCCAATCCAGATCACAAGTATCTTACAGGAACCCAAAAGGTCGATAAACTCCATGCTGCTTATCCCAGGGATAAGCAGTGGATTTTCCCAAGTCCACCTTAATAATGATTTATGGACTTTCCTTCCAGGAACTTGCCCAAACCTTTTCTAAACCCAGCTACACTAACAGCTTTCACCACATCCTCCTAGAACTTCATTGAATGTCCCCTAGTCTTTGTATTTTTTGAAAGTGTGAACAATCGATTTGCGTTTACCCATTCTGCTCTACTCATTATTTTATAAACCTCTTTCATATCTCCCTTCAGTCCTTTTAATCAGCTTTTAAACTAGAACAAGGGGGAAAGCCAACAGTCACTCAGCAGTGCATGGTTCGGAGAAATGTATCTTTGAAGGATACTAATGAAACAGGAGAGATAGGGCATCCCAATAGAGAGGTTACTATAAAAGCAAACATAGTCTATGTGCCTATATGTAAAAAATCACCTGAGCTAAAGATTTCCAAATTATCTCTAAGAACTGAAAAGCAGGTTGTTAATACAAACAAAAACCACACTTTGAAATGTCTGTATGCCAATGCTAGAAGTCTAAGAAGTAAGATGGGAGAGTTAGAGTGTATAGCAGTAAATGATGAGATTGACGTAATTGGCATCACAGAGACCTGGTGGAAGGAGGATAATCAATGGGACAGTGCTATATCAGGGTACAAATTATACCGCAGTGATAGGGAGGATCAACTTGGTGGAGGTGTGGCACTTTATTTCTGGGAAGGTATAGAGTCCAACAGGATACAGATCATAAAAGAGACTAAATGCTCAGTAGAATCTATATGAGTAGAAATCCCATCTGTGCTGGGTAAGAGTATAGTGATAGGAGTATACTACCATCCACCTGATCAAAATGGTCAGACAGATGAAGAAATAGTAAGAGAAATCAGGGAAGCTACCCAATTTGGCAGTGCAATAATAAAGCCTGCGATAGCTTTGGAAAATGAGGCCCCTGGTTTGGCCTCTGTTGGGAACAGGATGCTGGGCTTGATGGACCCTTGGTCTGACCCAGCATGGCAATTTCTTATGTTCTTAAGACATTACAGAATCATCTCAGTGTATCTGCCTGAAGTAAGACAGATGGAGAACATGTTATACTGACATACTGCTGCATGAAGTATCTACCTTAAACACAACACTTCCTCTCTTAGGGCCGGATTTTAAAAGCCCTGCACGCGTAAATCCAGCTGGATTTACGCGTGCAGGGCACTCGTGCGCCGGCGCGCCTATTTTGCATAAGTCCCAGGGCTTCGTAAAAGGGGCAGGGAGGGAGCGTGTCCGGGGGCATGTCCGGGGTCAGGGGGCGGTTCGGGGAGGGACCGGGGGGCGTGGCGCTGGCCCGGGGGTGTGGTCGAGGCCTCCGGACCAGCCCCCGCTGGTGCGCACAGATTTACACCTGCTTTCGGCAGGCGTAAATCTGCCAAGAAAGGTAGGGGGGGTTAGATAGGGCCGGGGGGGGGGTGGGTTAGGTAGGGGAAGGGAGGGGAAGGTGCGGGGGGTGGAAAGAAAGTTCCCTCCGAGGCCGCTCCGATTTCGGAGCGGCCTTGGAGGGAATGGGCAGTGCGCGCCGAGCTCGGCGCGCACAAGTTGCACAAATGTGCACCCCCTTGCACGCACCGACCCCGTATTTTATAAGATACGCGCGGCTAAGCGCGTATCTTATAAAATCCAGTGTACTTTTGTTCGCGCCTGGTGCACGAACAAAAGTACGCGCTCGCGTAAATTTATAAAATCTACCCGTTACTCTGTTATTTATCAATGTACATTTTTAAATCACCTTTTCTACTTACAACTCAAGGTGACTTACACACAAAAATACCATATCATTATTATAAATAAAATACAATCTTATATAAAAAGCACATGCATAAAATCTAACAATTCATACTTACTGAATATAAATCCAAAACAAAAATCAATCATTCATCAATTAGGACATCACCCCTTACAATACAACCCGCAGATACTGTGCATAAAATATTTTAAAAAACCCTTACAAACATAAAAACAAAAATATTTTGTGCCACCCATTTAAAACACCATTTCTAGCAATCCTTCCCTTCTTCACTGTCAACAAGAATATGATGGATGCAAATTTTCAGGATTAACAAACCCTTTTTTGGGAGTTCTGTATTATTATCCAGGTAAGCCTATTTAAAAAGAAATCATGCCTTAACATGTTTCCTAAATGAAAGATAATCTCCCTAATGCCTACTGTCAACCTGTTCCATAAGGTAACTGCAACTACAGAGACAGCTCCTCCCCGTGTCCTTTCTAGTCTGATTCGAGAAGGCCAGGTGCACCAAAGGATTCCTTCTACTTTCTGCCTATTGGAAAAATACTCAAAAAGTCCTACTACTTTTTACTGGTAGACTTGAAGCCAGTTTTCAAATGGATGAAAATTCCCTTTGAAAATTGACTGGGAAAAAGTACACGCACGAGACCAGCACCTGCTATTCGTGCGGGGACTTTATATGGAAAAATAAATTTGTGGACTTTGGAAACTTCAAAAGTACACACGTAATAGCTAGCTCCTGCCCAGCCTGGCCCCCCAGAAACACCGTCTCCTAACTGTGTGTAAAGTTACGTAGGCAGCACCACAGTGCACATGACTTTATTTGCAGCTAGGAAAGGCAGTTTTCAAAGATCCCATTTCTATGAGTAAAACACTGTTTGTGTTTTATGTGTGGAAATGACTTTCAAAATAGCTGTCAAAATGTTTTAGATTCCTCTGGTATTATTCAAGAGACTTAATATACCAAAAAACTAGAAATATTTCCTTCCTCAGCAGGTCAATAATATATTATTGTGTTTTGGTTTTTTTAAAACAATAGTATGTCTTCTCGCCTATGTTATTCCAGATGACTGTGCAGTTGCATGCATGACCACTCTTAACACTGAGAAAACTATGTAGCTAGAATCAATTCTCGAACAAATAAGAGAAGATTGTGAAGGCCTTGGGCATTTCTGAAGCAGCCTTTCTGCTGGCTAGCAACAAGGCAGTCATGTATTCAGGTTCCCCACACAGGTCTGTAGAGGCTTCTTAGGGAAATTTCTCAAACCTTGTGCTCCCAATGAGTGTAACACCGATGAATTACACTGGGTGGTGCACGTCAACAAGGAAACAGGAGGATGTGCTGAAAAAATTACCCAAATCAGATTAATAAATACTACTGCTACTACTACTACTACTACACATTTAATAGTGCTTCAAAGTGTATACAGCACTAACAAGATGCACATAAGAGACAGTCCTTACTCCAGAGAATTCACAATCTTGCCAAGACAAATAAGAAGTTGCTGAGAATCAGGGAAAAGATTTAAAATCTTTAGGTGGGTTAATAGGCACAGTTTAATTGAAGGCAGGGATCATTTTATCTAATTTTGGAAAGCTGTAAGAACTGAATCTTTTCCCCATAAAGCAATCTAGATAAGAAAACCGGGAAATGGTAGGGAGGGAGGAATTCTTGGCTCACATCAGCACAATTTAAGGTAAAGGTAATTTTCAAATATCCCATGTAAGTTACATCAATTTTCAAAGCAGATTTAAGTACAATAAGTCCACTTTGAAAATTATCCCATCAAAATCTGCCCCACACAAGTTGCACCTATTTGGTACTCATGAAGTATTTCTGAAAATGCACACACACATATTGTAGAATTTTACAAAGTAAATTCAAGCCTCTCCTCTGCTCTAGGGATTTTGATTTTATGAGAAACAATTTTTTATATGCATAATAATGAAAAACCTGGAGTTAGGTGCATACATTTGGAGTTACACATGTACTTTTTTTGTTTTTGTGCTTCTAAAAAATGTAAATGCATAAAACCAGAAACAAATGAAACTAATGCATATCCCTCCCCAACTCCGCCCCTGGGAATGCCTCCCCTCAGTCCAGGTAAACTTATGTGCAAACATGACATACCGTACACACATAAGTTTAACCACATATCAGCCGGGTAATTTGGTAAAAGGCCATTTTCCCAAATAAAACTGTTTTACCTGCAAAAATTCTTTTGAAAGTTCCCTCATTAGAACTTACACAAGAAACTTGCAAAAGGAAATTATGTTAGCAGGCATTAACAGAGTTTTGCATTTCTTCAACATTACATGTGGCAATATACTGTATATCTTACAGGCAATAAGGCAATGGGATTATGCTTTTACAGTTTTTGACTGCAGTATTAGATTACTGTGATCGTCAGGGGGTGAGGTGGAGCAAGATGACAGTAGCATACTGATCTCCTCCTTGTTGAATCCCCTTTTTTCTCATATATTTATTTCTTCATTTGGCATTATTATGGTGAAATGAAAAGGAATGGTGAGAGCTTACCCTACTGAGCCCTCAGATACTCCTGTTCTGGGACCAATTGAGTGCTTTGTCGTCTGGAAGAATATCCAGCCCAATGTCTCCATGAGTCTGCCTTGCAGCGAGATGGCAGGGAAGGCTTTGCTACTGTGCACTGCGGCCTTTGATATCTCTCTAAGACCAGAGAGAAGTACTCTGGCAATTTAGACTGGAGGAAATGTGCTGTCCCCAGCTGATGACATCAGCCAGGCTGACGAGGAGGACCCGGATAGGTTCCACGATAGTGGTGGCATCGTGCTGAGTAGACAATGGGTGGGCTGCTGGGACTACCTGTTTGGGAGGCCAAGAAATAGAAGGAGTACAACTTCAAAATGCTTCAGATGAGATTTCTGAGACTTTATTTTCTTTGTCTAAACCACAAGCGTTTACATTGGAGGAGGTTTGAATGGTGATTGAGGGCCTCGTGAGACCTCTGTTCAAATTTCCGAGGTGGTCACCAACATAAAAGATATTAACTCACGTCTCAACATTCAAGAAAAATCATTGATTGATCATTCTAAAAGACTTGATGAAGTGGAGCAGAAAACAGAACAACTACAAACAAATGTTTTGGCTTTAATAAAAGATAATTCCTTTATTCACAGTAAGTTAGAATATCTTGAAAATATCTCCAAAGCAAAGAATCTTCATTTGATTAATTTTGCAAAGATTGAATTGATATCTCCTAAAGAAATGTCTGGGAGGTATTTGGTAGAGGTTCTCAAAGTTCCTGCTGAATCTGTTATTTCGGTTGCCCGAGCTTTTCATTTACCTGTATCTCGTAAGGAGAAATCTGCAGGTTAAGCAGGGGAAATAGTGCCTTCGACCCCCTTGGACACTGGCAATCTTACAGCCTTTCTAGAAGACTCTGGCGAGGGTCAGGTTAATGTTGCTACACTGGTAGTTAATTTGGGTTTGGAACTTGATAAAGCTTGGCTAATAATTGTTTTTTTAAACATAGAGATAAATTGTTCTATCCCCGTAAAATTCTTACTTTTCTGGAAGTGGCCCAAGCCACTCAGTTGAGATGTAGACAATTTATTTTGTTAAAACATCAAGTGTTACAGCTAGGTACAATGTTTTATTTGCGGTGTACACTTTTTCTTAATTAGAAGTGTTTTCTTGGACTTACTTGTTCAAATGTGATCCAACTAAAGTTTAAAATAAAAAAAAAGATTACTGTGATCATGCAGTTTGTTAAGACGGAAAGATCAGCATTCAGCGTAAACAGAAAGGTAGGAACTATCTCTTGGAAGGTAACAGTGCATTTGTGGTCAGGTGACTTTTGGATTCCTGTGGGCTATCATTAGGGATGTGAATCGTTTTTCAACGATTAAAATTATCGTCCGATAATGTTAATATCGTCTTAAATCATTATAGAACACGATACAATAGAAATTCTAACGATTTATCGTTAAAAATCGTTAAATCGTGTTAGTGCGCACTAACGGGAGTTAGTGCGCACTAACTCCCAGTTAGTGCGCACTAACTCGATTTAGTGCGCACTAACTGAAAATGATACAAATAAACACTTTCCAGGTCACTGAAGGTCAGTTAGGAATGAATATGTGTTCCTATTGGCTGGCTGCCCTCTTATCTATTGATGTTACCAAGGTTACCACTGAGGTGATGGTTGGGGGGATGGGAAATGGAACTGGAAACTAACGAACACCAACAGAAAATGAAACAAAGTGTTCACACTTCCCAGGTCAGTAAAGGTCACTTAGGAATGAATATGTATTCCTATTGGCTGGCTGTGCTCTTATCTATTGATGTTACCAAGGCTAACACTGAGGTAATGGTTGGGGGGATGTGAAATGGAAACAGTTGGAAGCTTGACAAAAAAAATAATGTAATGATCAGCACTCACGTGACTAGAACTTGTTTGTTTATTATTTTTGTTAGCAGGCACCTGAAATGCTAGTGCATGTTGAATTTGCCAATCACTGTGCATTTTAGAAAGGTGGTCCTGGCTGGAACTGTACACAGTTCAAATATATGTAATTGATTGTTGGTAAGTGTAGATTTTAAGTGATTTTCCTGCACACAGTGCCCTAACCCTGGCACCAGGGGTGTTGTGATCTTCCTGCACACACAGTGCCCTAACCCTGGCACCAGGGGTGTTGTGATCTTCCTGCACATACAGTGCCCTAACCCTGGCACCAGGGGTGTTGTGATTTTCCTGCACACAGTGCCCTAACCCTGGCACCAGGGGTGTTGTGATCTTCCTGCACACAGTGCCCTAACCCTGGCACCAGGGGTGTTGTGATCTTCCTGCACACAGTGCCCTAACCCTGATACCAGTCTGAGACAGCTCCCTCCCTGCATTACTAGTGAGAGGCTGGCTTCACAGACAGGGGGGAGCTGCCTGACCCTCACTCCTGACTTCCCCCATGTCCCAGCTAGTGAATGGTGTGTGGGTGAGGGGGGGAGGAGGATGGTGAAGTCTGAGACAGCTCCCTCCCTGCATTACTAGTGAGAGGCTGGCTTCACAGACAGGGGGGAGCTGCCTGACCCTCACTCCTGACTTCCCCCATGTCCCAGCTAGTGAATGGTGTGTGGGTGAGGGGGGGGGGAGGAGGATGGTGAAGTCTGAGACAACTCCCTCCCTGCATTACTAGTGAGAGGCTGGCTTCACAGACAGGGGGGAGCTGCCTGACCCTCACTCCTGACTTCCCCCATGTCCCAGCTAGTGAATGGTGTGTGGGTGAGGGGGGGGGGGGGAGGAGGATGGTGAAGTCTGAGACAGCTCCCTCCCTGCATTACTAGTGAGAGGCTGGCTTCACAGACAGGGGGGAGCTGCCTGACCCTCACTCCTCCGGGGTATTGTGATCTTCCTGCACACAGTGCCCTATCCCTGATACCAGGGGTGTTGTGATCTTCCTGCATGCAGTGCCCTATCCCTATTAATACCAGGAGTGTTGTGATCTTCCTGCACGCAGTGCCCTATCCCTAATACCAGGGGTGTTGTAATCTTCCTGCACACAGTGCCCTATTCCTGATACCAGGAGTGTTGTGATCTTCCTGCATGCAGTGCCCTATCCCTGATACCGGGATGTGTGCAAGAAGATCCCAACACCCCCGGTATCAGGAATAGGGCACTGTGTGCAGGAAGATCACAACACCCCTGGTATTAGGGATAGGGCACTGTGTGCAGGAAGATCACAACACTCCTGGTATTAATAGGGATAGGGCACTGTGTACATGAAGATCACAACACCCCTGGTGCCAGGGATAGGGCACTGTGTGCAGGAAGATCACAACACCCCTGGTGTCAGGGTTAGGGCACTGTGTGCAGGAAGATTACAACACTCCTGGTATTAATAGGGATAGGGCACTGTGTGCAGGAAGATCACAACACCCCTGGTGCCAGGGTTAGGGCACTGTGTGCAGGAAGATCACAACACTCCTGGTATTAATAGGGATAGGGCACTGTGTGCAGGAAGATCACAACACCCCTGGTGCCAGGGTTAAGGCACTGTGTGCAGGAAGATCACAACACTCCTGGTATTAATAGGGATAGGGCACTGTGTGCAGGAAGATCACAACACCCCTGGTGCCAGGGTTAGGGCACTGTGTGCAGGAAGATCACAACACTCCTGGTATTAATAGGGATAGGGCACTGTGTGCAGGAAGATCACAACACCCCTGGTGCCAGGGGTAGGGCACTGTGTGCAGGAAGATCACAACACTCCTGGTATTAAGAGGGATAGGGCACTGTGTGCAGGAAGATCACAATACCCCTGGTATCAGGGTTAGGGCACAAGTTCTAGTCACATTGACTGATCACATTACTTGTTTTGTCAAGCTACCAACTGTTTCCATTTCCCATCCCCCATATACTGTCAGTGGGAAGCTTGGTAACATGAATAAATAAGAGGGCAGCCAATAGGAATACATATTCATTCCTAAACTGACCTTAACTGACCTGAAAAGTGTCAAATTGTATCATTTTCAGTTAGTGCGCACTAACTCTCCGTTAGTGCGCACTAACTCCCGTTAGTGCGCACTAACTCGAGATAGTGCGCACTAATCGGAAAAAACGATTTTTAAAGATGTTTTAACTAAAAAATCGTGCCTAACACGATTTTCTTGCCCTGCCACACGATTTCTATCGTTAAGACGATATGGAAAACGATTCACATCTCTAGCTATCATTGCTTTTCACTTCCTGCCATGCCTGGCCCTACACTCCAGGGGAACTCGTGGCTCTGACCAACCATTGTCACCGCACTGTTCCTGGTCCTCCTTGCTCCGCATTGTGGCTGGGATGTTGCCGGCCCATGCTCAGACTCCGGGCCTTCCTAGGCGCGCACACGTGCCATCTCTTCTCTATTTAAAGGACCATTGGCAGGAATCTCTGGGCCATCCCCGACTGATGACATCATCACCTTGGGATATTTAAGCACCTCCTTTGGCCTATGCAAACTGACTTGACAACGAGTTCTTTCGCCTCACTGGTGTTTGTTCCTGTGCCTCCGGACTCGTGGTTCCTGCCTTGGATCTCTACCTGCAGTTCTGGACTCTGGCTCGAGTACCCGCTCCTCGGGGGCTTGCTTGTGCTTCCTTCAGACTTCCTTCAGGCTTCCCCGCTCCTTGGGGTAGCCCCTGCGCTCCTCACCAGAGGTCCTGCTGGTTTGCTTCTCCTTTTCTCGGGGTTGCCTTAGCACTGCCTTTCTGAGATCCTATCTCTACGATTCCCCACTCCTCAGGGCAGCCTCTACATTACTACACCGGAGACTTTGACACTATGCTACCCTGCTCCTCGGGCAGCCTCTACGTCACTTCATCAGAGACTTTGATTCTACACTACCCTGAACCTTGGGGAAGTCTCCACGTCATTACACCAATGGCTGTACTCTGTGCTCCCTGCTCCTCGGGGCAGCCTAGGTCACTACATCAGAGACTTGACTCTGCGCTTCCCCACTCCTCGGGGCAGCCTCTACGTCATCACCAGAGACTCTATTGCTGCGCTGACCCACCCCTCGAGACAATTTCCACATTACTCCTTCAGAGATCCTGTCTCCGCGCTCCCCGCTCCTCAGGGCCTGCCCAGCACACCTCTGCCCAGGAGCTTCCTTCTCTGGTACATCGTACCTTCAGCCCTGCATAAGTACTGTGTCTTCCTCAGACTGTGCCTCTCCATCCCGCTCCTCGGGGTGCCTCACAGTATATCTCAGTGCAGGTACCTGCAATCATGTGGCAGTGACACAGTACATTCTCACTTCACTGAACTATAGATGTGTCCCTGCTGCAGCTGACCTCGCCTCCCAACGGTGAGGACCTGTGGGGCCCATCCCTCTCAGGTAGCATCAACCTCCACCTCGTGCCAAGGGTCCATGAAACCCACAAATCCCAACACCAGGAACAGGCTGAAAGAATTAAACTTTTTAACTTCTATCTCACTGCACAGTGCAAGCTGCAGTGGTACTTCCTTTAACAACAACATAACATTTATTTATTTATATTCCGCTTTTCACACTTTTTTCAGGGCTTCAAAGTGGATTACATTCAGGTACTGTAGGTATTTCCCTATCCCCAATGTTGAGAACGGGGTGTTTTAGTGTGCCCATGGGCCTCAGCCCGACCCCAGACGGATCCACCATGGCAGACGTTTGCCATGGTGGATCACGCCATCAACCCTCGGTTCGGTCCTGGATCCATCTGGGGTCGGGCTGAGGCCCATGGGCACACTAAAACACCCCGTTCTCAACAGAATGCAAGGCCATGTGCCCGACGGTGGTGCTTTGCCGATGGATCTACCTTGTTCCAGAATTTTGTCTTTGTTCCTGGACTAGTTATGGGACTGAAACATTTTTTCAGGATATTTTTAAAACGACCTGCTGTTGGTGCCAGCTGTCTGGATTTCTTTTTTAATACGACCTGCAGGAGGCGCCTGCATCCAGACTTTTTTGTCATGTTGGCCAGTTTGGGGTCTTTTCGACCTGCTGGAGGCGCCTGCCCCCCCTACTGGTGTTGCTGGTTTTTGTTTGCCCGCCCTGGGTTTCCTCCCCCAGGTCTTTTTTGGTGTTTTGTGGTGCTTCTTGTCTGGGTCTTGTTTGTTGCTTGTTGTGTCTTGTTCTTTGTTGGTTGCTCGTTTTGTCCTGTTCTTTGTTTGTTCATTGTTTGTTTTGTTTTCCGCTTGTTACTTCCCGGTTATCTGTTTCCCGTTCTCCTCGTTCCCCTGGTCCTTTCCCTCGTGCCGTTCCCTTGCTCTCCGCTCCTTCGCTTTCTCACTTTCCGCTCTCTCGCTCTTTGCTCTTTCGCTCTTTGTACTCCCTTGCTCTCTGCTCCCTTGCTCTCTGTTCCCTTGCTCTCCATTCCCTTGCTCCCTCTTTTGTGTTTTTTGTATTGTCAGTCGCATGGTCACCGTTCGCTCGGTCACCGTTCGTTTGGTCACCGTTCGGTCACCGTTCGTTCGGTCTCCGTTCACTTGGTCACCGCTCGCTCGGTCTCGTGTTCCCTCCGTCTCGTGTTCCCTCGGTCTCATGCTCTTTGGTCTCTCGTCGTTGTTGTCTTATGTCTGTGTTTTTCTGCTGTTCTTCTCTGTTTTCATGCTGTCCCCGGATATACCAGCTTCCATTTTTGGACCCTCGAATACCTCCATCCGGTATGGACTGATACTCTTATCCTAGGACTGTTGACAGGAGGTTTGAGGAGGGGGTCTTTGAGGAGGGGGTACTGTTATGAACCCTGCCCGCGGGTCCCCCCGCGAGCAGGCACTCTCCCGTTGCTGTTTCCTGCTTCCCCAACACAGCACAGATGCCGCCGTCGGGCCTTCTCCATGCGGCCGGAGCCGCGGACTTTGTTGCTCTCTCGTGGCCTGGAGAACGCCCCTGGCAGCAGTCTTCACCGCGGCTGGAGCCGTGGACTTTCCTGGCCATCTTCGTGGCATAGAGCCGCCGCCGACTTCCACCATCTTTGCGGCGTAGGCCGCAAGCCCCGGGACTCTCCTGGTGGCTGGAGCCGCCCTCAGGGCTTCCTGCAGCAGCAGGAGCCACTGCCGACGTCAGGGCCTGCATCCAGGCTCAGCCCTGCCTCTCTTCACGTCGACGTTGGTGCAGGCCACTGTCTGCAGTCCTGCACAAGCTCCTGCTTCCCCTTAGGCGCCGGCGCACATCTCTCTTCTGTATTTAAAGGGCCAGACACAGGAAGTGTGCTGGCCCCACCTAAGATTTGACTTCCTGCTTCAGCCCTATAAAAGGGCTGCTCCGTCAGTCAGTCTTGGCCTTGCATCGGAGTTACTTCACTCTGGAGGCTCCCGCCTGCCGGAGCTCCATCAGGTCTTCTTCATCTTCTCCATGGAGTTCTTCATCTCTTCTCGTCATGTCATGTCATGCCATGTCTTTGTTGCCTGAGGTCCCTGTCCAGGTGTCCTGGTGTTTCGTCTTGGTCTTCTGCTTCCTGATGTTCCAAGTTCCTTGATGTTCTGCTCCTGTGTCTTCGTCTTCAGTGCTCCTGAGCCTTCTGGTCCTGTAGGCCGGGGGTCCCTCGGATGATGTCTTTCCCGAGCGTGGACTAGCCTGCAGGTGGACTGGTATCCTGTGCTCCTGAGCCGTCATGTCCTGCCAGCCGTTGGTGGAGCTTCGGAAGACATCGGCTCTGTCGTTGGAGTTCTGCTTCGACTGGATCCTTCCCTGCGCTCGTCCTGTTCTCAACTTGGTCCATGACCAGCCTCCTCGGGCTGTTTGGGCGCGCAGTGGGACAGGGTGGTCCGCAACTCAGTTCCGTGAGTGAACTGAGTAGGTCACCCTGAGAGACAGTGCCAATGTCCTTCCGCCCAGTCTCGTCTGGACTTTGTCAAGTTCCTCGTCTCATCCTGGATGCCATTGCATCACTCTTGGTATCATGTCAACGTCTTGTTCCTGATGTCGACGCATCGACCCTAGTCCGGGATGCCGTCACATCGACCATTGGTCCATGATGTCTTCACATCAGCCTTGGTGTCATGTCTTCGTCTGCGAAGCCGTTGCATCGACCCTGGTGTCATGTCTTCAGCTACCTTGGTGTCTTGTCTTGTGCCAGCCCTCATCTCTGATGCCATCTGCATCAGCCTTGGTGTCAAGTCCTCGTCCGCGATGCCGTTGCATCGATCCTGCTGTCATGTCTTCATGTCAAGGCCCATCTGCCCTCGACCTCAGGCCAGGCCTGCTGCTCCATGCCGATCCAAGTGGCAGGTCCGAAAGGGCTCGGAATGGTCAGAGGACCGTTCAACTTCCAACATCATCCTGTTGTTGGTCTTGGGAGCTTGTAGGCCTGGCAGAGGGTAAAAAAGTCAGCCATGGTGGAGCACGCCGTCAACCCTCGGTTCGGCCCTGGATCCGTCTGGGGTCGGGCTGAGGCCCAAGGGCACACTAAAACTCCCCGACAAGTAACACCCCAGAGGGCTTACAATCTAAGGGGGTCATTTATCAAACTGTTATATGGTGTTTTCACATGCTTGAAAAAATGCCTTTAATGCATGCAAAAACACCATAATGCATAGTGTGATGCAAATTAGAAAGAGGGGGGGAGTTTGGGGCCAAGCTTCACATTTTGTGATGCCCTGTTGCATGGCTTTAATGTGTATTTTTACTAGGGGTGTGCATTCGTTTTGAACTTAAATGTAAAACGCTACTTTTTTTTTTTTTAACTTAAAAAAGTGATGAGGCGAAAACGATCGGATTTCCAACTTATTCAACATAGCTATGTTGAATACGTTGGAAATCGCGATTGTTGATCCAAAATAAAAATTTAAACCCCTCACCTTCCTTAATCCCCCCCCCCCCCAAAGACTTACCACAACTCCCTGGTGGTCCAGCGAGGAGTCAGGACGCCATTTCTGCCATTTCTGAACTCCTTTGCGAGGAGCACGTGACGTCGGCGCCACGTCGGAGTGACGCGGCGTCACGTGATTCCCTGCAGGTTCGCTCCGGGACCCTCGTTCGACCCAAAAGGAACTTTTGGCCAGCTTTTGGCAAGGCTGATGACTTGAGACTAGGCTGATGGCTTGCACAGTGCTGATGAAACTTGAAGTGGAGCCACAGGCAGACTGAAGCAAAGCTGAAGGCTGAAAGATGGAAGTGGACCTGGCCACTGGAGACTGAAGAAGCTGAAGCTGAGGATGGGAACCAGGCAGAAGCTGAAGGCAGGAACCAGACTGGAAGGCTTGAGCAAGATAGAAGACTGGGACCAGGGCGAGCAGGAACCAGGAGACCTTGTTGCTGAGGCAACGCTGAGATATCTGAAGGGCCCATTTATAGGCCACCTGCAGTGACATCAACCAAGGGAGCCACGGGCTTTTCCCACTATGGGCCCTACATCTTGCACAGCATCGCGCGTGCAGACGTGCCCAGGAACCAACCTTGGAGGAGCAGCGGTGTCTGCCATCAGTCAGCGGTGTCCTGCTGCACGGGGAAAGCTGGCAGCATATCTCTGCCACGCAGAGCGGCAGCATTGAAGGAGCAGCGTGGGGTGAGTGAAGCTGCTCGCGAGTGTCCCCCAAGTGGAGAGCCTAACAATATGTATATTATATTTACATTCACTGCTGTAAGTGAAACTTTTATCTCAGAAAACTTTACTTTGAATGTCCCTTTTCATGAAAAAACTATTATTGTAAATACATACATTTTACTTGTGTGTTTGAGCCAAGGAGAGGGGAAGTCAGGGCTGGTGCCAGGGCCGGGGCTAGGGCAGGGGGAGGGGAGCAAGGCAGAGGGCACCTTGCACCGGTCCTGCTTACACTTCAGCTATAGCAGAAGTAAAGTTGCCCTGAAATACGCCTGGATGTGCACCCCTGTGTGTACATGCATATGCCCATATTTCTTGGCCCTGCCCTGGAACACCCATGCCCCGCCCACATTCCACCCATTTTTCCTGATGCAAGATATTCACGCATCGGTACTTGAGCACGTATGTGGCCGGTTTATAAAATCAGGTGGCTGAGAATCAGCGATACGTATGCATCCATCTCCCAGTTTTGGCATACATATCATTTTGAAAATTCACTTTTGAGCGCTCCACTGCAACCCTCTGCTTGGGACTCCCCACATATCATGGCTAATCCATACTGCTGTCTACAGAAAACACTTTATGGTAAGCAAACTTTATTTTCTTCCATCAGAGAGTCAGCTAAACAACATGAATGGGCCCTGACTTTGCTTTAAAACAGTTTAGTATATAAAAGTATTCAATCTGATATAGTTTCCCTAATTAGCATAAATATAAATGTTTCCTCGGAAGCAAGTATGCTAGTTATGTTTAATCATATCCTGAGGAAAGATGGACTGCAGAGTGGATGTGGAATGGAGCTAAAGAAATATTGCATTGCCATACAGACAGTGATGATCTGAATTTCTATAACCTTTCTGATATCACTTGTTGACTGTATAGCCCAGTGTAGTGTAAACCCTGAAAATGAATTCCTGGCCATTCAACCCAAGCAAGACTATGTGGCTGCTTGAGAGTTGCTAGGATGGCAAAGCAGGTGCTGAATGAAACCAGCTTATTATTTAGATTCTTCTCGTAGTGCAGTGTATATGGTCATTCACCCTGAAAGAGACTTGTGATATTTGGAGCAGATCCTGTATAATCAGAACACAGATTAGCAATACAGCATTATCAATGTGATACTGTTACTTTATTGTTGTTTTTCGAGTCCCTGATTCAGTTGACTCAGTTGCTGATATGGAAAGGTACATGTTTGCGTCTCCACATCCCAGCACTGCCATCTCAGGTCACATTAGTTCAGAGTGACCTATGCCAGGTGATTAGTGATTGGTCTTTGTACAAGTTCGGAACAAACTGTTCTGCCCAAAAGACTGATCTGTCATAATATCATTCAGCACGAAGTAATAATGAGTTCCAAGCTGTCTGTAGCAGAACTGAGAAATATGCTCTACCCCTTCCTTCCACAGAAGTAACTCTTCATTTCTGTCAATAATCAACAGGTTTAGTTACAAGTTGTTTGATAAACCTAGTGGTGACTAGGAAATTAATTTCCAAGGCAGGGGCGGACTGATAGTGATCTGGGCCTCTGGGCAATAAGAGTTATTGGCTTCTAGCCATCCATTGGAGGCTAGGGGAGAGTAGGGCCCTCAGGCACTGCCCTATTGCACGAATGGTCAGTCCACCTCTGTTCCAGGATATGGAAGCAGGTAATGTTGCCATCAGTCAAAATATGGATCTTGGAGCTGAAGGCAAGAATGCCTACAAATAAAAATTAATAGAAAAACAGAGGTAGAGACAAAACCTTTGAGTAGATATTTTTTGATGAATGATGGAGAGAACAGACCATGTGAAGGAGTGCTGGCTTTGATTTATTTATTATTTTTATATACTGACATTCAATCTCAATCAAGATATCACACCAGTTTACATTCAGGTACTGTAGGTATTTCCCTATCCCAGAGGGCTTACAATCTAAGTTTTATACCTGAGGTAATGGAGGGTAAAGTGACTTGCCCAAGGTCACAAGGAGCAACAGCAAGACTCAAACGTTGGTCTCCTGGTTCATAGTCCACTGCTCTAACCACTCTGCTATTCCTCCTCCCTCCAAGAATTGTGATATAGCGTTCCAGAAAGAAAGGAGGTAAAAGGGATGCTTCAGTATTAAATGTTAATGAAAAATGAATTGCAATGCTTTATTAGACTTAGGATAAACATTTAAAAGTTTAATAAATTAAAAAAAAGGCTTGAGAAACAAAAGGCTGGAAGTAGGTAGCTTTTGGACGGGCCGGGGGAGCCTGTCTCGCTGGGCCCATGATAATATGGGCGCCAGCAGGGCTCCTCCGGTCAGATGCTGGAGGGAGGGGCGGGGAGCAAGGGAGAGAGCCAGGACGCATGTCCTGGCTCTCCTCCCCCCTGCGATGATGTGACTGTGATGCGGAGGAGCCGGCTCAGCCGACCTGAGGGCTGTGGTTGGTCGGCCTCGCTGCGTCACTGGGTTTTTTTGAATGGAATATAAAAGGAGATGGAGCCGTTGGGCCCGCCCCTTTTTTGATACTAGCAGCTGGCCTGATTGGAGGTGGGTAGGTGAGATGGTCTGGGGCGGGTTTGAGGCCTAGTGTGCCTCGTGCTTGTATTTAATTTAATACAGGCATTTGGGGCTTTCTGCTTAACTATTTTCAGTGGCTCAATGTATAGAGCAGAGTACCTCTGACTAGCAGTGGTATATGGGTTCAAGTCTAGCTCAAGTAATTTAAGTTAATAAATATTGTCAGGTGTCTGAGTGGGATTTTTACAGGCAGCTGTCTCCCTGCTCCTGCAGAGCTGTTCTCCCCATGCCTGCTCGTGGCAGGGCATGCACAGGAGTAGCGGCTCCTGCTCCTCCCGCAGAACAATACCCTCCTCCTGTTTCGGGGGTGGGGGTATCTGGTAGTCTTCCAAGGATTTCAGCCTTGCAGCCCAATGTTCCTTCTTCTGTTTGCCCCCCCCCCCCCGGTTCGTTGTTGCCGGTGGAGGCATTAATAAACAGGCAGGGGCAGGGACACCAAGAGAATTTGTCCTACCCCACTCCTCTGTCTAGCTCTAGAGTGGCCGTTTTTTCCCTACCCTACGGGGCTGGGGGCACAATTCCTGCTTTTGGGGGGGTCTCACTGTTGCTGTTCCTGGTGGCAGCATGGGTGGGGACCAGGCTGCGAGAAGAGAGGTTGGGGCAGGGGTTTGTGTGGTTACAGGGCAATCTGTGCTGGTGAATGATTTGTTTCCCACTAGTCACTCTCTTCCTACTGCTGCAGTCCCGTTTAATGTTGTACCTGCCCTTGGCAGAAGTACTTATCAGCCACACCCAGTTTCTCACAAGGTTCTTAATGTTTCAGGGGTTGGGTCCTTTGCTTATGCTAATCCTTGCATGCAAGGAGCAAGCTGGGCTACAGCAGAGGGATCTGGTGCGATGATTAACCCCTCAGCTCCTGTTTTTTCTTCTCTTTGCCTTGGAGTATGGCTCCTGGAGATATGGCTGCTACCACACATTTCAATGTGGTTCAGAATCAAGGGCAGGCATTGGGATTATCAAGGGGGCATGGGGGTGGGGCTGTGGGGGGTTCTGTTTCTCTTTTTCAGCCTGGAGGACAGCCGGGGCACAATTTTGAGGATGCTGAACAGCCCGGGCCATCTAACCAGGAGAGTTGGAGAAATCACCCTTCTTCAGCGTATACCATGGTCGGCGTGCCGAGTGTTGCTTCTGGGCTGAGTACTTTGGTGGCAGGCGCTTCAGCAGCGGTTCCTGCTCTGCATTCGCAGCCAACCGGTCCATCAATGCCTCGGAGTCGGGGTGTTACGGGTGAGTTGTGTAGTGGGGTCGGTAGGAATGTGATTACTGAAGTTGGAGGTGGTGGTACTAGCAATCCTATGGACAATACCATATTGAATATTAATGAGGCTTTGTTTTCGGGAGCATCGGACCACCGGGTCGGAAAGGACGGATCTGCCTATTGCTATGGGAAATACAGGAGATGAGGCAGGGGTGGGGGGTTCTGGAAGGCCCGGTGTAGTTTACCAAGATGGTGAGCCAGTACCGGTTGTGATATCAGAGGTGGGATTGGGCAGCACGGGAGGTAGACCGAAGAAGCATAAGCAGCAGGGCTCTAAGAGGAGGTCGAGTTCCTCTGACTCCAGTTCTTCTAGCTCGTCATCCTCATCGTCTAGCGATGGGGTGGTTGCTGTGGGTCCGACAGTGCAAGCAGGTGAAAAAGGCGCACCTGCGCTGGTAGCTCTCACGGAGCTTTGGGCAGAGGTTTCGCATACCCGGCGGAAGCAGATTAGAAGGCAGAAATTTGTAGATATTTTCAGTTTGTTAGAAGGGAGGCAGTGGGGGGGGGGGGGGGGGGTAGAAAAAGGAAGAAGAGCAAAGGTGATTCCTTGGTGAGTGAGCCCAGGATACCTAGGAATATCCTGAATTGGGTCAGGGCGTTCCTCAGACTAGCCAGTGTGGTGGGTCATTATGACCCGACACAATATGGTGCTCTGTTAACATATGCGGACATCATCATTGGAGCGCACAAGGATTATGAAGGTTGGGCATGGCTCAACTATGATGAGCGCTTTCGTGACAGAATGGCTGGGAACAAGGCTATAGGATGGGGCACGCAAGATGTGAGACTTTGGCTCACGCAGATGACTAATAAAGCGCATCATCTTGTGGGATTGGGCCATGCAAGGCGTCAGTTGACTATCCGCTGGGCAGCCAAGCCGGTCCTTTCGAGGACAAGGTGCCGGGGTGGGTCAAGGAAAGTCCGGGCAGGGGTCAGAAGTCTGTTGGCATTTTAACCGATCGGGATGCCTTTTCCCCGATTGCAAGTTTAAGCACGTATGTTCCATCTGTGCGGCCAATCACCCAGCCTCAAAATGTCCGCGCAAGCCCAGTGCGGGTCCTCCTGTTGCCCCAAAATAATTATCCTTCAGCAGAGCGCCCACTCCCATTTCAGTTAAAAACATGTTGCCATGGTTACAAAGTTATCCAAAATGGCAGGCTGCTGAGATGTTACGCAACGGTTTCACATTGGGATTTTGTATCCCGTATACGGGAGTCGTTAAGGGTTCTAGCTCTAATTCGGGTTCAGAGGGTAGGTTGGAGGCTGTAGCTTGTCAGAAGCTGTTGGATGAAATTGTCCGAGGCAGGATAGCGGGCCCTTTTATGGAGCCTCCTTTTTCTGACATGATTATTTCTCCATTAGCAGTTATTCCGAAGAAGGAGACGGGGAAGTATCGATTGATCCATAACCTGTCCTTTCCTGAGGGTTCCTCGGTGAATGATTTCATTCCACGTGAATATTGCTCAGTCCGTTATTCCTCCTTTGATTCTGCTGTGCGGTTATTGCGGGGTAATGGTGCAGGGGCATTGTTGGCCAAAGTGGACATTGAGTCGGCGTTTCGTTTGCTTCCTGTACATCCGGATAACTTTCCGTTGTTGGGCTTCAAATTCCGGTCACAATATTTTTTTGATAAGTGCATGCCTATGGGTTCTTCGGTGTCTTGTGCATATTTTGAGCTGTTTAGTTCTTTTGTGCACTGGGTGACGGAACAGGCGGCCGGCCTAGGTGAGATAGTTCACTATTTAGATGATTTTTTATTTGTGGGGCCGGCAAACTCAGATGCATGTGCACACTTGATGACAACCTTTTTTGCAGTGGCTGAGCAGTTTGGAATTCTGATTGCTGCCAGTAAGACGGAAGGCCCCACCACTAATTTGGTGTTTTTGGGTATTGAATTAGATTCCATCGCAATGGTATCTCGCTTGCCTAACGACAAGATACAGCAGTTGAATACTCTGGTTACTGAGGCTATCAGGGCGAAGAAGCTCACATTGCATCAGTTGCAGTCCTTGTTGGGAAGTCTAAACTTCGCTTGTCGGGTGATTCCCATTGGTCGAATCTTCTCTAGGCACCTCGTGATGGCAATGGCGGGCGTGCGGAAGCGTCATCATCGAATTAGAATTACATACCGCATACGTGAGGATCTTCGGGTGTGGAGCACTTTTTTAGAGGGATTCAACGGTATTTCTGTGTGGCAGTCTGATCCAATGTCCAACCATGATCTGGAATTATATTCGGATGCGGCAGGGGGGGTTGGTTTTGGCGTTTATTGTAATGGGGCGTGGTGTGTGGCGGCGTGGCCGGAGAGCTGGGTGGTGTCGGGTGTCACTAAGAATATTACTTTTTTGGAACTTTTTCCAATTGTGGTAGCTGTAGTAATTTGGGGCGAGCTATTACGTAACAAGAGGGTGGTATTTTCGTGCGATAACCTGGCCGTTGTGCAGGTGATTAATAATTTGTCCGCCAAATGTGTTTTGGTTGCCGACCTTCTGCGTGAGTTTGTTTTGCGATGCATGCAGTTAAATACCATGGTCTCTGCTAAACATGTGCTGGGTATGCATAACGACATAGCTGACTCTTTGTCTCGTTTCAAGTGGGAGCAATTTCGGAAGTTAGCACCGAAGGTGGACTTGGTGGGAGCGGCCGTCCCCGATTTCCTTTGGAACTTCGGAACCCCGAGGCATGGCAGCTGTTGAGATTGGTGGTGGCTTCATCTACATGGAAGGCATATTTATGTAGGTGTCATAAGGTGTTGTGTTTCCTTTCGGCATGGGGCTGGTTGTGGGGACCGGTTAGCGATGACCTGCTCGCGAGTCATATTACCGAGGCTATGGCACTCGGCACGTCCAAATCCGCGGTTGCCTCACATAATTCGGGGCTAGCTTTCTTTTTTAAGGCTCATGGCTGGGGTAATCCAGCTGAGAGCTTCCTGGTTAAGCGCTTATTGGCAGGGTGGTCGCATCGATTGCCCCCTTCACAGGACAGCAGATTGCCCATTACACATGCCATGCTAGTACAAATGTGGGAGTGTCTTCCGGGTGTTTGTTTTTCGTCATTCGAGTGCTGCTTATTTAGAGCTGCTTTTGTGCTGGTATTCTTCGGGGCTTTTTGGGTCAGCAAGCTAGTGGATCGCTCGGGAACTTGCCAAGACCATATGGGCCTCAGGGCGGACAATGTGGTGTTGGAAGGGGACCTGTTGAGTTTAAAAATACATCGGTCTAAGACAGATCAGGCAGGTATTGGCCAGTGTGCCTGGATTGGTAACTTGTCAGGTAGACAACATGAGGGCATATTTGCGGGTCCGGCCACATGGCGGGATCCCGTTTTTGTTCATGACAATGGGTCCTCTCTCATGAAGTTTCAGTTTGCTGCTGTCCTACAAAAGGGGTTGGAGGTGCTGGGTTTGGGGGGGTCGATATGGGACACATTCCTTCCAGATCAGCGCAGCTACATCTGCAGCCGATTCGGGATTGCCCAGTGGAGTTATCCGTACGGCCCTCACCTTGGCTTGGAGCAACATGGAGTCCGGGTGGACTGGCTTGGATTGCGGGACATGCGATGGAACCAGTTGATCCTACGGTGCGGACCTCGTTGGCACACAGAACAACTCCGGAGATGTTACTCATCCATTTGGGTGGCAACGATCTTGAGGACTGGTCCTGCCGACAATTGTTGGACGCAGCTCGAAAGGACTTGGCGGCGCTGTCTCGGTGGATGCCTGCTACCACCTTTATTTGGTCTGATATTATTTGTAGGCCTGCCTGCATGGATAAGAGAATCTGGGGGCGTAGTAGAATGAAGCTTAACCAGCAGCTTGGGTCCTGGGTGTCGTCCAAAGGTGGGTTTCATTTGCGTCATGCCTGGTCCTGGGATTCCTGTCCTGGTCTTTACGGCAGGGATGGAGTCTATCTTTCCGATGTGGGTAAAGCATTGTTTCTTAATTCCATGCAGGAGGCTTTGGAAACAGTATTGCATGTGGGTTAGGCCGCATCTTTGTTGTGGGGGGTGAGCAGGCTGTGTGGATTAGTCCTCGCAGCCTGCTCCCTGTGGCAGAGTGACCAGAGCCAGGACTCAGTTGGGGTAGAGTTCAGAGCAAGGAACCCACTAGGTGGTGGGCTTTCTTGTCTCTGGCTTCAGCTGCATGTGACTGGGTTCAGTTTCATGCTGAGGACCCCTTGCTGGGGGCTGTGGTGGGGGTCCCGATTAGCGGCGGGATGCTGCTGGTTTGTGCAGGTTTGGTGGCCTGCGGAGGGGTCATTGTGCTGAGATGCGGTAGATGACCCCAGGATGGGAATTTGGAGTGTTAAGTTGGCTCTGGTGGTTATTGTATCAATAAAGCTGCAGCCTTGTTTGAATTCCAGATGGTTGTTTGTGTGTTATTATATCATAAGACTGTAAGGACCTGAGGGGAGGGGACCATCAGTGCTGGCTGCCCATATTATGGAAGGGCCAGGGGAGCCTGTCTCGCTGGGCCCATGATAATATGGGCGCCAGCCGGGCTCCTCCGGTCAGATGCTGGAGGGAGGGGTGGGGGAGGGGCGGGGAATGAGGGAGAGAGCCAGGACGCACGTCCTTGCTCTCCTCCCCCCTCCCCCCCTGCGATGATGTGCCTGTTAGGGATGTGCAGAGCAAAATTTTATGTTCATATTTCTTATGTCCGAAAGTGGGTCCCACTTGCGGCCAATATGGACATAAAAAAAATCTAATGAGTTGGGTATATGTACATATGTCGCCCATTAAAGTCAATGGGGGAAGGATTTCCAGCCTATTTTTGGCTGCAGAATTGTGGTTTTCTTATCAATTGGCCCAGGAGAGAGTTCCCTTTCCTTTGTGCAGGGAAGTACTCCCTGGAAAGGGTCCACCCCTAGAGTTGTGTGTACCCAGTGTTTACATTGGCGTCCAGTGAATATCGTTGGCGTCTAGTGAATTCCGTTGGCGTCTAGTGAATTCAGACGGTACTTACGCACTTCAGCAGATGACAAAGGAATTGGAGGATCTCTCAGAAATAAGAATACGTGTGGGAATACAAGGTCTGGATGAACAGGCAGGCACAGCAATGGAGTTAAAACAGCAGTAGGAACACAAGGCCTGGATGAACAGGCACTTCATTCGAGGACAGAGGTCAATCCCAGCTAGGGACACAAGGCCTGCATGAACAGGCACAGGAACTAGGTTAAAACACTGGTAGCTCGCCAGCATCTTTCTGATGCATGCTAGAATATTGGCAGCGGTATGGGCATGGTCCGTCAGGTGGGTGTGCAGTAAAGCCCACCTCCACCCTCATGCTTGTTCAGGGAAGGACTCCCTGGAACGGGTCCACCCCTAGAGTTGTGTGTACCCGGTGTTTACATTGGCGTCCAGTGAATATCGTTGGCGTCTAGTGAATTCCATTGGCGTCTAGTGAATTCAGACTGTACTTACGCACTTCAGCTGATGACAAACGAATTGGAGCCTAGGATCTCTCACAAATAAGAATACGTGTGGGAACACAAGGCCTGGATGAACAGGTACATCATTCGAGGACAGAGGTCAATTCCAGCTAGGGACACAAGGCCTGCATGAACAGGCACAGCAACCAGGTTAAAACACTTGTGGGAACACAAGGCCTGGATGAACAGGCACAGCCACTGAGTTAAAACACCTGTGGGAACACAAGGCCTGGATGAACAGGCACCGCCACTGAGTTAAAACACCTGTGGGAACACAAGGCCCGGAAGAATGGGTACAGTAACTGAGTTAAAACACCTGTGGGAACACAAGGCCGGGATGAAGAGGCGCAGCAGTCGAGCACAGAGGTCGATCCCAGCTAGGGACACAAGGCCTGGATGAAGAGGCACATCATTCGAGGACAGAGTTCAATCACAGCTAGGGACACAAGCCGCGGAGGAAAAGACACTAACCAGGATCCTCCAAGCCCTCATTTTCTCCAAATTAGACTACTGCAACTCTACATTTCTTGGACTCCCTTCCTCATACACAAAACCACTCCAAATGGTTCAAAACGCAGCAGCCCGTCTACTAACAAACACTAGGAAAAGAGACCACATTTCCCCAGTCCTAAAAGACCTCCACTGGTTACCAATTCAGTTCAGAGTCATTTACAAATCCATCACCTTGATATACAAAATCTTTCACCAACACACCATAATCGACCTACAAATTCCTCTCCGTTTATACAAATGCACAAGACCGACCAGGGAAGCCTACAGAGGATGCCTCCTTGTTCCACCCTCCAAAACCACTTATCACAGCACCTTTAGAGATTGAGCCCTTTCCACAGCAGGTCCACCGTTATGGAACTCCATCCCCCCAGATCTCAGAAATGAACCTTGCCTCCTAACCTTTCGGAAAAGACTCAAGACATGGCTTTTCAGGCAAGCCTTCCCGAACTGCACCTAACACACACCATCAATAAATTCTCAGCTCAGAAGCTGTATATATTGGACGCCATATTTGTAATGTACTCTTGTATATTTTTATATTCTACACATGTATATAATTAACCTCCTCTATCCCTCTTTATTTCTTACACTCCCAGTTCATAGCCCCAGTTAATTGTAACTGCATCTCTTCACCACGTGTATTTATGTTATAGGTTGTTTTCTTTGCACCCCTGTTTTCTGTAAAGCGACATCATGTGAACGATTTCATGAATGCCGGTATAAAAAAACCTTAAATAAATAAAATAAATAAGTAAGTACCGCAAGGGAAAGTTGAAAACAACTTTGAAGAGGGAGTTCAAGAGGGCGTGAAATTGTAAAGAGGTAAATGGGTGGGGTCCGTGCAGTCCGCCCGCAGGATTCAACCCGGCGGGTTCGGTCGGACCGGGGTTTCGGCGGATCCCCCACCCCCACCCCTTTCGCGGGGGGTGGGGGAGGGGCGGGGAACGCCTCCCGGACGGCCCCGGCCCCCGCAGGGCGCATTTCCTCTGCGGCGGTGTGCCACGACCGGCTACGGTTCGGCTGGGAAGGCCCAGGGGGGGCAGGTGGCCCGCTGCTCCAGCGGCGCGTGTTATAGCCCCCCCTCCCGGCGTTTCCTCCTTCCCCTTTGGCAACTGTTAACTTGTCTTAACCTCATTCACTACATCTATGCAGACGATGTTCAGATTCTTATTCCCATAACAGAATCTATTAACAAACTTGGCTATTCTTACAAGCCTTCCCTGATCCTTCAAACTTTCACTAGATAAGTAAAGCTACTCAGCTTTCAATATGGAACTTCGCCCCTCCAATATTCTCCTCATTTAGCTACCCTACTTATGCACTTCAGAAAATGACAAAGGAATTGGAAGATCTCTCAGAAATAATAATACGTGTGGGAACACAAGGTCTGGATGAACAGGCAGGCACAGCAATGGACTTAAAACACCAGTAGGAACACTAGGCCTGGATGAAGAGGCACATCATTCTAGGACAGAGGTCAATCCCACCTATGGACACAAGCCGCGGAGGAAAAGAAACTAACCAGGATTCCCTCCGTAACGGCGAGTGAAGAGGGAAGAGCCCAGCGCCGAATCCTTGCTCGTCCGGCGGGCGCGGGAAATGTGGCGTACGGAAGATCGCCTCTCTGGCGCCGCTCGGGGCCCCAAGTCCTTCTCATCAAGCCTCAGCCCGCGGACGGTGTTAGGCCGGTAGCGGCCCCCGGCGCTCCGGGACCGGGTTTTCTCGTAGTCTGTTTGTTTGGGAATGCAGGCCAAAGTGGGTGGTAAACTCCATCTAAGGTTAAATACCATTTCCGGCGCGTGTTATTGCCCCCCCCACCCCCCCCGGCAGCAGCTTCGCCGTTTCCCCCGCCGTTTCCTCCTTCCCCTTTGCCAACTGTTAAGTAGTCAACCTCATTCACTACATCTATGCAGACGATGTTCAGATTCTTATTCCCATAACAGAATCTATTAACAAAGCCATCGCACTTTGGAACAACAGCTTACAAGCCATCACTAATCTCCTCAACAGTCAAAGCATGAGATCTTATTAAGAAACTGACATTATCCTCAACAAATTCTTACTCCTAGCAAAACCTATACCAAGTAAGTACACAGGGGTCTGTATTTTCATACCCCATTGCTTGCTGTTTGAATACCGCTCTTGCCGTACCGACCCGCAGGGTCCACCTAGGGACACAAGCTGTGGAGGAAAAGAAACTAACCAGGATTCCCTCAGTAACGGCGAGTGAAGAGGGAAGAGCCCAGCGCCGAATCCCCGCCTGTCCGGCGGGCGCGGGAAATGTGGCATACGGAAGACCGGCTCCCCAGCGCCGCTCGGGGGCCCAAGTCCTTCTGATGGAGGATCAGCCGGCGGACGGTGTTAGGCCGGTAGTGGCCCCCCAATAAAACCACCAAAGACTGCTTCTATAAACTGCAAGTTTAAAAAAGGATAAGACCACTCTTCCACGCCAAACACTTCAGAACCATCCTCCAAGCCCTCATTTTCTACTACTGCAACTCTACATTACTTGGACTCCCTTCCTCATACACGAAACCACTCCAAATGGTTGAAAACGCAGCAGCCCGTCTACTAACAAACACTAGGAAAGGAGGCCACATTTCCCCAGTCCTAAAAGACCTCCACTGGTTACCAATTCAGTTCAGAGTCATTTACAAATCCATCACCTTGATATAAAAAATCATTCACCAACACACCATTATCGACCTACAAATTCCTCTCCGTTTATTCAAATGCACAAGACCGACCAGGGAAGCCTACAGCGGATGCAATGCCGGTATAAATAAATAAAGTAAATCAATAAAATCAATAAGTACGTAAGGGAAAGTTGAAAACAACTTTCAAGAGCGAGTTCAAAAGGGCGGGAAACCGTTAACAGTTAAACGGGTGAGGTGCGTGCAGTCCACCTGGAGGATTGAACCCGGCGGGTTCGGTGGGACCGGGGGTGGTTTAGGCGCATCCCCCACCCCTTTCGCGGGGGGGGCGGGGAACGCCTCCCGGACGGCCCCGGCCCCGTCCAGGAATAAAAAAATAAAGTAAATATATAAAATCAATAAGTACGTAAGGGAAAGTTGAAAACAACTTTCAAGAGCGAGTTCAAAAGGGCGGGAAACCGTTAAGAGTTAAACGGGTGAGGTGCGTGCAGTCCGCCTGGAGGATTGAACCCGGCGGCGGGTTCGGTGGGACCGGGGGTGGTTTCGGCGCATCCCCCACCCCTTTCGCGGGGGGGCGGGGAACGCCTCCCAGACGGCCCCGGCCCCGTCCAGGAATAAAAAAAATAAAGTAAAGCAGTAAAATCAATAAGTACGTAAGGGAAAGTTGAAAACAACTTTCAAGAGCGAGTTCAAAAGGGCGGGAAACCGTTAAGAGTTAAACGGGTGAGGTGCGTGCAGGCCGCCTGGAGGATTGAACCCGGCGGCGGGTTCGGTGGGACCGGGGGTGGTTTCGGCGCATCCCCCACCCCTTTCGCGGGGGGGCGGGGAACGCCTCCCAGACGGCCCCGGCCCCGTCCAGGAATAAAAAAAATAAAGTAAAGCAGTAAAATCAATAAGTACGTAAGGGAAAGTTGAAAACAACTTTCAAGAGCGAGTTCAAAAGGGCGGGAAACCGTTAAGAGTTAAACGGGTGAGGTGCGTGCAGTCCGCGGCCCCGGCCCCGTCCAGGAATAAAAAAATAAAGTAAATATATAAAATCAATAAGTACGTAAGGGAAAGTTGAAAACAACTTTCAAGAGCGAGTTCAAAAGGGCGGGAAACCGTTAAGAGTTAAACGGGTGAGGTGCGTGCAGTCCGCGGCCCCGGCCCCGTCCAGGAATAAAAAAATAAAGTAAATATATAAAATCAATAAGTACGTAAGGGAAAGTTGAAAACAACTTTCAAGAGCGAGTTCAAAAGGGCGGGAAACCGTTAAGAGTTAAACGGGTGAGGTGCGTGCAGTCCGCGGCCCCGGCCCCGTCCAGGAATAAAAAAATAAAGTAAATATATAAAATCAATAAGTACGTAAGGGAAAGTTGAAAACAACTTTCAAGAGCGAGTTCAAAAGGGCGGGAAACCGTTAAGAGTTAAACGGGTGAGGTGCGTGCAGTCCGCCTGGAGGATTGAACCCGGCGGCGGGTTCGGTGGGACCGGGGGTGGTTTCGGCGCATCCCCCACCCCTTTCGCGGGGGGGCGGGGAACGCCTCCCAGACGGCCCCGGCCCCGTCCAGGAATAAAAAAAATAAAGTAAAGCAGTAAAATCAATAAGTACGTAAGGGAAAGTTGAAAACAACTTTCAAGAGCGAGTTCAAAAGGGCGGGAAACCGTTAAGAGATAAACGGGTGAGGTGCGTGCAGTCCGCGGCCCCGGCCCCGTCCAGGAATAAAAAAATAAAGTAAATATATAAAATCAATAAGTACGTAAGGGAAAGTTGAAAACAACTTTCAAGAGCGAGTTCAAAAGGGCGGGAAACCGTTAAGAGTTAAACGGGTGAGGTGCGTGCAGTCCGCGGCCCCGGCCCCGTCCAGGAATAAAAAAATAAAGTAAATATATAAAATCAATAAGTACGTAAGGGAAAGTTGAAAACAACTTTCAAGAGCGAGTTCAAAAGGGCGGGAAACCGTTAAGAGTTAAACGGGTGGGGTGCGTGCAGTCCGCGGCCCCGGCCCCGTCCAGGAATAAAAAAATAAAGTAAATATATAAAATCAATAAGTACGTAAGGGAAAGTTGAAAACAACTTTCAAGAGCGAGTTCAAAAGGGCGGGAAACCGTTAAGAGGTAAACGGGTGGGGTGCGTGCAGTCTGCCTGGAGGATTCAACCCGGCGGGTTCGGTGGGACCGGGGGTGGTTTCGGCGCATCCCCCACCCCTTTCGCGGGGGGGCGGGGAACGCCTCCCGGACGGCCCCGGCCCCGTCCAGGAATAAAAAAAATAAAGTAAAGCAGTAAAATCAATAAGTACGTAAGGGAAAGTTGAAAACAACTTTCAAGAGCGAGTTCAAAAGGGCGGGAAACCGTTAAGAGGTAAACGGGTGGGGTGCGTGCAGTCCGCCTGGAGGATTCAACCCGGCGGCGGGTTCGGTGGGACCGGGGGGGCTTTCGGCGCATCCCCCACCCCTTTCGCGGGGGGGGCGGGGAACGCCTCCCGGACGGCCGCAGGGCGCATTTCCTCCGCGGCGGAGCGCCGCAACCGGCTCCGTGTCGGCTGGGAAGGCCCAGGGGGGGCAGGTGGCCCGCCGCTCCGGCGGCGCGTGTTATAGCCCCCCCTGGCAGCAGCTTTGCCGTTACCCCCGCCGTTTCCTCCTTCCCCTTTGCCAACTGTTAAGTAGTCTTAACCTCATTCACTACATCTATGCAGACGATGTTCAGATTCTTATTCCCATAACAGAATCTATTAAGAAAGCCATCGCACTTTGGAACAACAGCTTACAAGCCGAAGCCACCACTAATCTCCTCAACAGTCTAAACCTGGTCCTCAATGCCTCTAAAACTAAACTCCTCTTCATTTCCTACAAGCAAGAAAACCTCCCATCTCAGATCCATCACAAACACCTTCTCACCCACAACCATGTGAGAGACCTGGGAGTAATTATAGACAACCGTCTTGACCTAAAGAATATGATCCAAACCACAACTGTAAGATATAATATTATATCTTAATGGGCCTCGACAAAGGAAACTCTTTCCTATTGATCTTGTTAGACCTTTCCGCAGCGTTCGACACGGTCAACCACGCCATCCTCCTAAACCAGCTTTCGTCCATAGGAATCAGCGGCACCGTCCGATCCTGGTTCAAAACGTTTCTCGATAACAGAGGTTACAAAGTTAAACTCCAAAACAAGGAATCCTCAAGATTTGACTCTTAGGAGTCCCTCAAGGTTCTTGATTATCTCCGACCCTATTTAATATCTATCTTCTTCCTCTCTGCCAACTTCTTACCGACCTCAATCTAAAGTACTTCCTTTACGCAGATGATATTGAAATCATCATCCATATCAAAGACACATACTCTAAAACTCTTGACTACTGGGAAACATGCCACCAGAAAATCAAACAAGTAGTAAACAACCTACACCTCATCTTAAACTCATCCAAGACAGAAATCCTACTCATCTCTCCTGAAAACAATATCTCCAACACTACTCTTCCCACCAACCTACCTACCACACAAGTTACAGACTTAGGAGTGATAATAGACAACCGGCTAAACTTCAAGGCACATATCAACAAAACAACCAAAGACTGCTTCTATAAACTCCAGGTTCGGAAGAGGATAAGACCTCTTTTCCATGCTCAAGACTTCAGAACGATCATCCAAGCAGTCATTTTTGCGAAATTAGACTACTGCAGTTCCCTATTGCTAGGTCTGCCCTCATCCTATTCCAAACCACTACAGATGGTTCAAAATTCAGCAGCCCGATTACTAACAGGCGCAAGAAAGAGAGACCACATATCTCCCATTCTGAAAGAGTTACATTGGCTACCCGTCCACTTCCGTATCATCTATAAAGCCATATGTGTCATCTTCAAAACTATTCATCAACGCATCTTATGCACTTTAGCTGATGACAAAGGAATCGGAAAATCTCTCAGAAATAAGAATACGCGTGGGAACACAAGGTCTGGATGAACAGGCACATCATTTGAGGACAGATGTCAATCCCAGCTAGGGACACAAGCAGCGTAGGAAAAGAAACTAACCAGGATTCCCTCAGTAACGGCGAGTGAAGAGGGAAGAGCCCAGCGCCGAATCTCCGCCATTCCGGGTTCGGGGATCTGAACCCGACTCCCTTTCGATCGGCCGAGGACGACGGAGGCCATCGCCCGTCCCTTCCGAACGGCGCTCGCCTATCTGTTAGGACCGGCTGACCCATGTTGAACTGCTGTTCACATGGAACCCTTCTCCACTTCGGCCTTGAAGAAGAAAGCTCAGTCTGTTTAAAATAAGAAAATTAACGGACCCACTCTGAAGGTCAATGCTCAGTCTGTTTAAAATAGCAATATCAACAGACCCACTCTGAAGGACAATGCTCAGTCTGTTTAAAATAACAAAATGGAACTGCCCAGCTAGGGACACAAGGCCTGGAGGTACAGGCAGGAACAGCAACGGAGTTAAAACACTTGTGGGAACACTAGGGCTGCACAGTAGATGCCGGTCAGACACAGCGATTCATGTCAAGAACATGTGCTGCAGTGCTTACTGCTTACATTATCTTGAGCATAGGAGGCAATTGGAACTGCTGCAAGGCTCCTTTCAATAGCTTTTATTCATCTTGCCATTCACAAGGAAAATCGGGAAAGCCAAGCACTGGCAGGTTTACTTTCAAAAACACTAGCATTTCCATCAAGACCGGTGAAAGCCTTGAGCGGTGAGGGCTCATGATATCCCCTGTCATTGAAAAAACACGTTCACTGGGCACACTTGTTGGTGGACATGACAGATATCCTTCAGCCACTTTGGCTAGGTGTGGCCAGACAGTGGACTTGTGTGCCCAATATGCCAGCGGATCTGTCTGCGTATTCTCTATCGGCTCTGAGAGATACCGTTTCACTGACAGCTCTGCTGCTGTCTCCTCCTGTGCTTGGGAGGGCTGAGAGTCACTCAATCCAGTTACTTTCTCTCTCGCCTGTTGCACTACTGATGTATCTTTATGGCCAACATGCCTTGGGCGTTCTGACGTTGAGGTGGAGGCACTAGTAATAGTATCTGTCACTGACACAGTCCTTCTCCTGCCAGGGATAGCAGCAGCACAACTCTGTGACGTGCCTGCTGTTTCCACCTGTGCTTCAAGCCTAATCTGTCTCCGCCTATGGTGCTCCTGTTCACGGACCTGTGCTAACAACAGCTCCTTCACAAATGACAGACAATTGGTCTGTAGGGCGATTTTACCTTTCACACGGGGATCACAGACAGAGGCGAGCATGTATGTGCTGTCCTCTGTTAAAGGCCTTAATCTGTCTTTCACCTGCTGCTGCAAAACGTCCACACACTGCAGCACCTCAGCAGTCATTCCCTCTTGCCGTTTAATGCCTTCCAAATGGTCATCCAGGAATTTCACTATAGGGATGATGTCAGCCAAGGTGGAACTTCTGGAACTCAGCTCCTCCGTGACGTCCTTGAAGGGCTGCAGGATTTTTACCAGCTGACTCATGACTAACCAATCGTGATGCCCTAGGGGATTCTGTACACCTATGTCTATTGTACCAGAAAGTTCATGAAGGGGTGTCTGCAGATCCAATAACCTCTCCAGCATCATAAAGGTGGAATTCCACCGGGTGGGAACGTCTTGAATGAGACGCTTCTCGGGCATATCCAAAGCAGTCTGATTTTCTCGGAGAACCTGCCCCGCCCTGACACTTCTGTGGAAGTGTGCTGCTATGTTCCTGCACTTCTGTATTAACCTACGCAGGTATTCAGTCTCCTTGTCCTTGGACTCCAAGCCCAAACCTGACTTCACTACCAGATGCAGAGTGTGTGCAAAACATCGGATGTTCTTAAACCGCCCATCGCTTATTGCCTTAACCATGTTTGCACCGTTGTCTGTGACAAAAAAGCCTGCCCGCGTTTTACTGTCTCGCTGGTGTACTTTCCAGCTCGCCAGCATCTTTCTGATGCATGCTAGAATATTGGCAGCGGTATGGGCATGGTCCGTCAGGTGGGTGTTCAGTAAAGCCCACCTCCACCCTGATGCTTGTTCAGTAATAGAGCTGCTGGCTGCCCCTGCCTCTGCCATGTCCCACCAGTGTGCTGTCAGAGAGAGGTAAGAGTGTGCAGCATTCATGGCGGTCCAGATATCGCAGGTGAAATGCACTCTTCCGTCTGCCTTACCTAGCAGTGCTTGCACGCGACTGACACAGTGCTTGTACAGGCTGGGGATGACCTTTCTACTAAATGTGGTTCTGGAGGGGACTTTGTAATTTGGAAGTACGACCTTCAAGAAACGTTTGAAACCCACATTCTCAACTAACTGCAGGGGCTGGTCATCAAGGGCAATCATTTCCCCAATGCTCCTGGTTACTACTTTTGCGGCTGCCTGCCTCCTACCCCGGGATAGCGTTACCGCACTCCACCCCATTTCCTCCATGGTGCATTGTCGCTTCTCCCACATGTCAGTGGGTTTCTGGCCTGCCGCCTGACTGCTAGAAGGGTATGAGGGCGTGGGCTGACTCTGCTGCTTTCCTACCACTGCACCCTGGTTGGAAGGGGAAGGGGTCCCCTGACGGAAAATGCTACCATCCCCAGATGGCAGTAATCTTGTTGGGTGTTGCCTCTTAACATGATACTCCATGCCAAAATTTGACAGATGTCCCAGTTGCTTGCCTCTGCTAATATCCCTGGCACAGTAATTACACCGAGCATAACGCGGGTCTTCTGTCACTTTAAAATGTGCCCAGATCGCAGATTTCTTTTGTGATCCTCCTCTCTTTCCCGCCCTGGGGGTGGATGGTGGCACTGGAGTTGAGGTACTACTGGGTGTGGGTGGTGCACCCACTGCACCCGGCGAAGCAATGCCAGCGGGGGCAACAGTCACCCTCTGTCTCCCTTCTGACAGCTCTTCCTCCTCCTCGATATCAGTGGAATGTCTCCCCTGCCGCAGATTTCTGGAGGTGGAGGCTAAAACAGGACTAACTGACAATTCTACCGAAGATTGCTCAGGTATAACATCTTCCGTTTCTGATGAGAATCCCATCCAAGAAGATTCTTCTTCTGAATCAGAAGCTAACAGTGCCAGCGCTACCTTGTCACCGCAAAGTTTTGCAGGACACTTCTGTCCCCTGGCTGCTCTTGGGTGTGTAACTTTTGTCTGGCTAGACTCTGCCTCCTCTTCACTCTCCTCCAAAACTACAGTGCCAGAAACAGGTGCTGGCGATTGCAAAGTTTCATGGTCTGATTTCTTTTTTTTTGCCATGGAACTGCCATCCCCTACAAAGACGTTTGATTGCGACAGTTGCCTTTTTACCTGTACTGGTGGTGTTGCGCTGGTGTCTTTTGCGGTGCCTCCGCTGCCATTCCCACTAAGTCGCTTGCATCTCCCTTTCCCTGACATTATGGATTTAATGTCAATGAGTACTAGTGGTAACACTGCCCACTGTCCCACAATAATAATGTTCGGTCAGTTTAAAATAACTAAATTAACAGACCCACTCAAGAAGAATGCTCAGTCTGTTTAAAATAACAAAATGAACGGACCAAGTCAAGGACAATGCGGTTAAGTCTGTTTAAAAATAGCAGATTGAACAGACTCGCTGAAGGCCAATCTTCACTCTGTTTACAATGCCCACTGCCTCACTGCCTGCCTGGCAATGCACGGAATGTGTCTGTCTGTGTGTGTGCAGTGAGTGCACAGAGAACAAGCTTCCTTTTCAGTAGATATGAGGCAGGGTACTCCCAGCCCTGGAACTGCTGCCCACCCAGCACTGAACCACTCAAGGACAATGCGGTTAAGTCTGTTTAAAAATAGCAAATGTAACAGACTCGCTGAAGGGCAATGTTCACTCTGTTTACAATGCCCACTGCCTCACTGCCTGCCTGGCAATGCACGGAATGTGTCTGTCTGTGTGTGTGCAGTGAGTGCACAGAGAACAAGCTTCCTTTTCAGTAGATATGAGGCAGGGTACTCCCAGCCCTGGAACTGCTGCCCACCCAGCACTGAACCACTCAAGGACAATGCGGTTAAGTCTGTTTAAAAATAGCAAATGTAACAGACTCGCTGAAGGGCAATGTTCACTCTGTTTACAATGCCCACTGCCTCACTGCCTGCCTGGCAATGCACGGAATGTGTCTGTCTGTGTGTGTGCAGTGAGTGCACAGAGAACAAGCTTCCTTTTCAGTAGATATGAGGCAGGGTACTCCCAGCCCTGGAACTGCTGCCCACCCAGCACTGAACCACTCAAGGACAATGCGGTTAAGTCTGTTTAAAAATAGCAAATGTAACAGACTCGCTGAAGGGCAATGTTCACTCTGTTTACAATGCCCACTGCCTCACTGCCTGCCTGGCAATGCACGGAATGTGTCTGTCTGTGTGTGGGCAGTGAGTGCACAGAGAACAAGCTTCCTTTTCAGTAGATATGAGGCAGGGTACTCCCAGCCCTGGAACTGCTGCCCACCCAGCACTGAACCACTCAAGGACAATGCGGTTAAGTCTGTTTAAAAATAGCAAATGTAACAGACTCGCTGAAGGGCAATGTTCACTCTGTTTACAATGCCCACTGCCTCACTGCCTGCCTGGCAATGCACGGAATGTGTCTGTCTGTGTGTGTGCAGTGAGTGCACAGAGAACAAGCTTCCTTTTCAGTAGATATGAGGCAGGGTACTCCCAGCCCTGGAACTGCTGCCCACCCAGCACTGAACCACTCAAGGACAATGCGGTTAAGTCTGTTTAAAAATAGCAGATTGAACAGACTCGCTGAAGGCCAATCTTCACTCTGTTTACAATGCCCACTGCCTCACTGCCTGCCTGGCAATGCACGGAATGTGTCTGTCTGTGTGTGTGCAGTGAGTGCACAGAGAACAAGCTTCCTTTTCAGTAGATATGAGGCAGGGTACTCCCAGCCCTGGAACTGCTGCCCACCCAGCACTGAACCACTCAAGGACAATGCGGTTAAGTCTGTTTAAAAATAGCAGATTGAACAGACTCGCTGAAGGCCAATCTTCACTCTGTTTACAATGCCCACTGCCTCACTGCCTGCCTGGCAATGCACGGAATGTGTCTGTCTGTGTGTGTGCAGTGAGTGCACAGAGAACAAGCTTCCTTTTCAGTAGATATGAGGCAGGGTACTCCCAGCCCTGGAACTGCTGCCCACCCAGCACTGAACCACTCAAGGACAATGCGGTTAAGTCTGTTTAAAAATAGCAAATGTAACAGACTCGCTGAAGGGCAATGTTCACTCTGTTTACAATGCCCACTGCCTCACTGCCTGCCTGGCAATGCACGGAATGTGTCTGTCTGTGTGTGTGCAGTGAGTGCACAGAGAACAAGCTTCCTTTTCAGTAGATATGAGGCAGGGTACTCCCAGCCCTGGAACTGCTGCCCACCCAGCACTGAACCACTCAAGGACAATGCGATTAAGTCTGTTTAAAAATAGCAAATGTAACAGACTCGCTGAAGGGCAATGTTCACTCTGTTTACAATGCCCACTGCCTCACTGCCTGCCTGGCAATGCACGGAATGTGTCTGTCTGTGTGTGGGCAGTGAGTGCACAGAGAACAAGCTTCCTTTTCAGTAGATATGAGGCAGGGTACTCCCAGCCCTGGAACTGCTGCCCACCCAGCACTGAACCACTCAAGGACAATGCGGTTAAGTCTGTTTAAAAATAGCAAATGTAACAGACTCGCTGAAGGGCAATGTTCACTCTGTTTACAATGCCCACTGCCTCACTGCCTGCCTGGCAATGCACGGAATGTGTCTGTCTGTGTGTGTGCAGTGAGTGCACAGAGAACAAGCTTCCTTTTCAGTAGATATGAGGCAGGGTACTCCCAGCCCTGGAACTGCTGCCCACCCAGCACTGAACCACTCAAGGAGAATGCTTTTAAGTCTGTTTAAAAATAGCAAATGTAACAGACTCGCTGAAGGGCAATGTTCACTCTGTTTACAATGCCCACTGCCTCACTGCCTGCCTGGCAATGCACGGAATGTGTCTGTCTGTGTGTGTGCAGTGAGTGCACAGAGAACAAGCTTCCTTTTCAGTAGATATGAGGCAGGGTACTCCCAGCCCTGGAACTGCTGCCCACCCAGCACTGAACCACTCAAGGACAATGCTGTTAAGTCTGTTTAAAAATAGCAAATGTAACAGACTCGCTGAAGGGCAATGTTCACTCTGTTTACAATGCCCACTGCCTCACTGCCTGCCTGGCAATGCACGGAATGTGTCTGTCTGTGTGTGTGCAGTGAGTGCACAGAGAACAAGCTTCCTTTTCAGTAGATATGAGGCAGGGTACTCCCAGCCCTGGAACTGCTGCCCACCCAGCACTGAACCACTCAAGGAGAATGCTTTTAAGTCTGTTTAAAAATAGCAAATGTAACAGACTCGCTGAAGGGCAATGTTCACTCTGTTTACAATGCCCACTGCCTCACTGCCTGCCTGGCAATGCACGGAATGTGTCTGTCTGTGTGTGTGCAGTGAGTGCACAGAGAACAAGCTTCCTTTTCAGTAGATATGAGGCAGGGTACTCCCAGCCCTGGAACTGCTGCCCACCCAGCACTGAACCACTCAAGGAGAATGCTTTTAAGTCTGTTTAAAAATAGCAAATGTAACAGACTCGCTGAAGGGCAATGTTCACTCTGTTTACAATGCCCACTGCCTCACTGCCTGCCTGGCAATGCACGGAATGTGTCTGTGTGTGTGCAGTGAGTGCACAGAGAACAAGCTTCCTTTTCAGTAGATATGAGGCAGAGTACTGCCAGTGCCAGCCCTGGCACTGCCCACCCAGCACTGAACCACTCAAGGAGAATGCTTTTAAGTCTGTTTAAAAATAGCAAATGTAACAGACTCGCTGAAGGGCAATGTTCACTCTGTTTACAATGCCCACTGCCTCACTGCCTGCCTGGCAATGCACGGAATGTGTCTGTCTGTGTGCACTGCAGTGCACATAGAACTAAAGTAGATATGAGGCAGGGTACTCCCAGCACTGGAACTGCTGCCCACCCAGCACTGAACCACTGAAGGAGAATGTGTTCACTCTGTTTACAATGCCCACTGCCTCACTGCCTGCCTGGCAATGCACGGAATGTGTCTGTGTGTGTGCAGTGAGTGCACAGAGAACAAGCTTCCTTTTCAGTAGATATGAGGCAGAGTACTCCCAGCCCTGGAACTGCTGCCCAGCCAGCACTGAACCACTCAAGGAGAATGCTTTTAAGTCTGTTTAAAAATAGCAAATGTAACAGACTCGCTGAAGGGCAATGTTCACTCTGTTTACAATGCCCACTGCCTCACTGCCTGCCTGGCAATGCACGGAATGTGTCTGTCTGTGTGCACTGCAGTGCACATAGAACTAAAGTATATATGAGGCAGGGTATTCCCAGCCTTGGAACTGCTGCCCAGTGCCCACCCAGCACTGAACCACTCAAGGAGAATGCTTTTAAGTCTGTTTAAAAATAGCAAATGTAACAGACTTGCTGAAGGGCAATGTTCACTCTGTTTACAATGCCCACTGCCTCACTGTCTGCCTGGCAATGCACGGAATGTGTCTGTCTGTGTGCACTGCAGTGCACATAGAACTAAAGTAGATATGAGGCAGAGTACTCCCAGCCCTGGAACTGCTGCCCAGCCAGCACTGAACCACTCAAGGAGAATGATTTTAAGTCTGTTTAAAAATAGCAAATATGAGGCAGAGTACTGCCAGCCCTGCCTGGCACTGCCCAGGATAAAATGTACAGACTCACTCAATAAGAATGTTCTTTTTTTTTTTTCCCTAACAAAGAATCTGTTCTGTGTTGTCTATCAAATCTGGTTCTGTTCTGTGTTGTCTATCAAATCGGGTTCTGCTATCTTCTCTGCCTCAGCCTGCCTAAGCCCACCCTGCACGATCCCGATCCCACCTCCCCACTGAATCGCTGAAAATGTCCGTCAGTCCTCGTGCTGCTGCTGCTTTTATAGTGCTGCTGGCTCGTCAGGAAATCCTCAGAGAAGCACGGAATGACAGCGCGATTCGCTGCATTCAGTGCTTCTCTGAAAAGGTGAACGCAGATTCGCTGCGTTCCGGTATCCATGCCGACCTGTCCCACCCTTTCCTGTGAGTCACTGAAACTCACAGGACAGGGTCAGACAGGTTGGCATGGTTACCGCAGGGGCGCCGCCATTTTCAGGTAATCCGGGGCTCCGAGCTCGAGTCGCAGGTAATGGCGGCGAGAAAGCGCGCGCATGGCGATTCGCCGTATCCGACATATCTATGTTCATTTATGTCGGAAATCTGCTCGTATACGCCCCATCTTTTTTTTAAGTAAAAAAAAAAATTTGAGTTGCGTTTTCCATATGCGGTCAATCCGAATGCACATCCCTAGTGCCTGTGATGTGGAGGGGTCTGCTCAGCCGACCTGAGGTCTGTGGTTGGTCAGCCTCGCTGTGTCACTGGGTTTTTTGAATGGAATATAAAAGGGGGCAGAGCCGTTGGGCCCGCCCCTTTTTTGATGCGAGCAGCCGGCCTGATCCCCTCCCTCCCTCCCCCTTTTTTTTTTTAATGTGTTATGGGGCTGGTTTGTTGCAGCTTGGGGGGGGGGGGGGGTTATGCAGAGTGACCAGAGCCAGGACTCAGTTGGGGTGGGGTTCAGAGCAAGGAACCCGCTAGGTGGCGGGCTTTCTTGTCTCTGGCTTCAGCTGCATGTGACTGGGTTCAGTCTCATGCTGAGGACCCCTTGCTGGGGGCTGTGGTTGGGGTCCCAATTAGCGGCAGGAAGCTGCTGGTTTGTGCAGGTTTGGTGGCCTGCGGAGGGGTCATTGTGCTGAGATGCGGTAGATGACCCCGGGATGGGAATTTGGAGTGTTAAGTTGGCTCTGGTGGTCATTGTATCAATAAAGCTGCGGCCTTGTTTGAATTCCAGACGGCTGTTTGTGTGTTATTATATGCTCTTTGCATTAATGGTGGGGGTGGAAGGGAAATAGAACCAAAGGGTTACTAAGAGCCAAGAGAAACAGATAAATATGAGAAAAAAAAAAAAGTGCAAAGCTTGCTGGGCAGACTGGATGGGCCGATTGGTCTTCTTCTGCCATCATTTCTATGTTTCTATGTTTCTATATCATAAGACTGTAAGGAGCTGAGAGGAGGGGACCATCAGTGCTGGCTGCCCATATTATGAAAATTTGTTTCATATTTAATAAAAAGAGAATCTTATTGCTTTGGCAGCACATCCAATATTGCTTTGGCAGCACATCCAATATTTGTAAACATGGGGACATTTAATTATTTTACTTCCATCAGTTCAAATGTAACAGGAACAATTACTCAATAACTTGGAGTAACTAATTAACAACATTCACCTGCATGCTACGGGGGCATTAGTTCATCAAACTGTTCTTATGTCTTGGCACGAATCCCTTCTTGTTGCCTAATTTAATTAAAATAAAGGGAAAAGTGTTGTTTGGGGTTTGTTGTGTGCTGCAGTCTCTTCTTGTACATGCATTTTCTTTCGTACCATGAAACACTGTAAAATGGTGGGGTACACTTTAGAGATTAAACATGATAATATTTGACTGTGTCCCTCTGAAAGGCATGTCAGGCTAACCGTCTTTCAAGAGAGATTTCAGAGCTGTATTGGGACGTGCTGGGGTAGAGGCACGACCCAGAAATCTCATTAAAATGCCCTGGATAGTCTTCAAAGCAGAATTAAAAAAAAATTTATCAAAGACAAAAAATTACTAGACTGACCTTCCAAAAGCAAAAACAGTTGAATTCCTAAAAGGTAAATGGATGTATTGAGTACTAAATGTTCTGTACCACTGACAAATTGATAGCATTACAGTCAGAGTTAAAACTGGCACCAAATCATCATCAAAAGAGACTCTTCTGCCCCCCCCCACCCCCACCCCCACACACACACTTCTTATGACTTTTTCCCATTCTGTGCCAAAGGAGATAATAAAAACTTTGTATAAAAAGGCCCAAGATCTCTTGGAGAGTTGAGTGGCTCCAACCAGCTCATGCTTAACACAGTGCGTGGTTTAGTAGGGCTGTGCACGCCCCCATGAACTAGATTTAGAATATGGCAGGATACAAAGAATTGTAAATAAATACAGTAAATAAAATAGAAACATAGAAACAAGATAGCAGAAAAAGGCCGCATAGCCCATGCAGTCTGCCCAATTAATTCAGCTTTATAATTCCCAGCACTCCCTTATAAATCCCCTGTATTTGCCCCATGGCTTTCTTGAATGCAGATACTGTTTTTGTCTCCACCACCTCCACGGAGGCCATTCCTTGCATTCACCACCCTCTCTGTAAAGAAATATTTCCTAAGATTATTCCTGAGTCTACCCCCTTTTCATCCTCCTCCCATGACCTCTCGGTTTAGAGCCTCCTTTCTGTAGAAAGAGGCTCATCTCCTGTGCATGGAAACCTTGGTGGGTATTTTCATTTCGGTGAGCTTTGTTTTATTTTCATTTATTGTTTGTTTTGTTTGATCATTTTTAGCAATTTGGGATCACAATTAAGTAGTCCGTGCACATATCGGTAGTTGCTTGCACATTTTGCCAAATTTGTTTGCGGAAATAAGGGCATGTTTTAAATGCCCAGCGCGCGTAAATCCTGGCCTTTACGCGCGTGGCAGGGCCTTATGCGTGGCCGGGCGAATCTTCCATGAGGCCCGGCCACGCGCATAAAGGCCAGGACGTGCACAAGTGCCAGGCCTCTTGGAAGGGGCGGGCCGGAGGGCGTGTTTTGGGCAGCGGGACGGGACAGTCGGGCCCTAATGTAACTTGTAAAATAAAAGGTAATAAAATTTAAAAAAGGGCTTTAGAGGGTGGAGAGAAGAGGGAAAGGGAAAGGGAGGTTAGGGTAGGGGGTAGGAAAGTTCCCTTCCAGTCCGCTCCTAAATTGGAGCGGACTGGGAGGGAGCTGGGGGAGGTCCCGATGTGTCGCCGCACGAAAATCGCAAAAATGTAGGCCCCCTTGAGCGCGCCGCCCCCGATTTTGTAACATGCGTGCACCGGCACGCGCATGTTATAAAATCGTGTGTCCATGTGTGCGTGCCGGGTAGCACGCGCACATGGATGTGTACACGTATTTTTGAAAAATCTACCTCATTGGCAATTTATGCATACGACTACCAATATGCTCAAAAGTTACTGGTCTGCATGCAAAAATTGCTGAAAATGAATAAAATGAAAATTTTTGTTCTATTCAGAGGCTCTGGCCATTCAGTTTGTGCTATGTGGAACAAATCAAATATGGCTTCATTTGTCACGTATTACACATTCATTGAAATAAATGTACATCGCTATTTTTTAGACTTTGGTGCTTAGCCATACGGTATCGTTTTAAAGTACATTCATGGTTGCCAATGTATTGTCCCTTTCCCCTGAGGTGCTTGCTTCTTTCTGCAAAGGGGCTTGGTGTCTCATTAACTACGTAACCCCTGTGCCAAGGTGACACCTTCCCAGCCCTGGGGAGTGGTTGTCTGGCAAGCCCAGGTTGGGGTAGACTCAGACTCTGGGCATGGGCTGGGGACAGAATCACCTGTAAGGCCAGACTAGGTGCAAGCACTTCAAACACAGTCCAGAAAATCCAATATCCACACCTTGATTGTGCTCCAATAATGTAAATGTTTAATGTAATCCAAATAGATAGAATCAAAATAATTTTTAAGTTCACTGCAGAGTTCAAATTCGAATAGATCTGAAGGTCCTCTGAATCAGAGCTCCTAATTCCCAATACTTGTCTTTTATCTTTTTAGTCACTTTAATTAGGCCCATGAGCCCAAATGACTCCATTTATTCCTTTGCGGTTTTAGTGCACTTCACAGCAGTCTCTCTCACTCTGCACTCTCCTTTTTTACTTGTGGGACCAGAGGGGTCCCTGGTGGTATGTTGACCTCTATTACGGAAGGCATCACTTCACATTTACTTCAGAAGCAATTCACATCCAGACACACACTTCAGGAACGGCATCAGAGTCTGTACAACCCCAGTCCTTCAGGCATAGAGGTAGATTTTAAAAACATATGCGCGCGAGTACTTTTGTTCGCGCCACTGGCGCGAACAAAAGTACATCGGATTTTATAAGATACGCGTGTAGCCGCGTGTATCTTATAAAATCCGGAGTCGGCGCGCGCAAGGGGGTGCACATTTGTGCAACTTGCGCGCGCCGAGCCCTGCGTGCGCTGCCTTTCCCTCCGAGGCCGCTCCGAAATCGGAGCGGCCTCGGAGGGAACTTTCTTTCTACCCCCCCCCACACATTCCCTTCCCTTCCCCTTCCTAACCCCCCCCCCCTACCTATATCGGAAAAGTTACTACTGCCTCCGGGCAGTAGTAACTTATGCACGCCGGCGCGGCAGGCCCCGACACAGGCCGCTGTGTCAGGGCACTCGGCCATGCCCCCGGACCGCCCACACGCCCCCGGACATGCCCCCGATCCCTAACCGCGCCCCTGGCTACGCCCCCAACTGCCCCTTTTTGCAAGCCCTGGGACTTACCTGCGTCCCAGGGCTTGCGCGCGCCGCCGAGCCTATGCAAAATACGTACGTACACCTTTGAAAATCTACCCCATAGTGTCAGTTCCCAGCACTGTGATAAAATAACAGGCTGCAACCCCCCCCCTCCCCCCCAAGGTCCAGCCAGCCCTCTCCAACACAGTTCCTGTGAGCAAGTCCATACAGAAACCTCTTTCCCTTGCAGTACTCAGTACTCACTGTTCATATTCAGCTCACATCCAGCTTTCAAAGTCAGAAGCAGCTCTTGGGACAGTGCACCCCCAATCTGTCGGAGCATAGTGCTAGTCCTGAATCCTGCACTGAAATAACCAGCCAGCACTTCCAACACAGTCTCTGCATCCAAAATCCAAACTCCAAACTTTGTCTTAGTAAGTAAGAACTCGTAATCCTCATCTCCTTCTGTTCCGCCTCAGGGTAGTTGGAAACCCCAGGGAAAAGTGAGCAGTTCTTATTGATTCACACCAAATCACTCCCCTGGAGGCTGCATTTTTACAAATTGAATTTCCCAAAATTCCCACATTCTACATTCTCCCAAAAATACACAAAACTTTAATTAGTCCTCCTGGACGTCCTATTGTCTCTGGCATAGGATCGGTTTTGGAACCTCTATCACAATTTGTGGACAATTTTTTACAACCTTTGGTTAGTACAAGCCGGTCCTATGTCCGAGATTCCAATCACTTCATTAACATTTTGGAAAATAGCTCTCCTCCTTCGAATGCATGTTTTTTTGGTCACTTTAGACATTATATCCCTTTATTCTAATATTCCCCAAGAAGAAGCTTTGATGTTAATTGAGGATATTTGAATCATCGTCTGGGTCCCTGTCGTATTTCTTCACCCTTTTTGCTCTCTTTCACACGGTTAGCTCTCACCAGGAGCTATTTTCAATTCCAGAGCACTATATATATATATATATATATATATATATATATATATATATATAAACATTTCTATACCGTCGCTAAGTTATAACCATCACAACGGTTTACAAATTATATCAACAAATAAAAGGGACTGCCATGGGGGCCACCATGGCACCCAGTTTATCCTGTCTGTACGTAAATAATTTGAGGAGGATTTCATCTATCCCTCCTCATGGTCATCTTTCATTTTCTCCTGGCATCGGTACATAGATGACATTTTTTTGATTTGGACAGGGACGGATATCCAATTTTTCCTATTCCTGGATTGGCTCAATAGCTGCAGTGAGCATTTAAAGTTTAATTTTTCTATTGATCCAAGTACAATTGGATGTACAAGTTGTTATTCAAGATGGGTTTTTCACCACATCTATTTTTCGCAAACACATGGACCATAACACACTGCTAAGGTTTGATAGCCATCATCCAACTGCCTTAAGGATGAATATTCCGGCTGGTTAACTACTCAGACTTTGACATCTCTGCTCTTCACGGGCAGACTTTATATTCAAGGCTAAGCAGATGTTGTTTAGGTTCAGGGAGAGAGGCTACCCCCAATGTGTCCTCCATAGAGCATTTAAAAGAGCTCTTTATGTAAATCGGGAATTTTTATTTATCCCTCAGGTCCGAACATCCGATACATGCATTCATTTTCAAGTTAATATGGATAAATTATTTGTGTTAGATTTAATGGGTTCCTTAGGACAGTGGTCTCCAACCCTGTCCTGGGGGCCCACCAGCCAGTCGGATTTTCAGGATAGCCACAATGAATATGCATGACAGAAAATTTGCATGCACTGCCTCCATGACATGCAAATTTTCTCTCATGCATATTCATTGTGGCTATCCTGAAAACCCGACTGGCTGGTGGGACCCCAGGACAGGGTTGGGGACCACTGCCTTAGGGGATTCTTAGTAAGGGTTCTTTCCTTTAACATGGGCAGGTGATGGCATCAGATAGTACTTAGGGTTGTTTATTCCCAGAGACATAGCTCGAGGCTTTAACCTAAATGTGGACCCTTTCATGAATGTTATCTATTCGATAGTTAGCAGCATTTTCTAGCCTTCTTCTATGGCAGAATTCAGTTGATTAAAATGGTTATTTCTTCAAAATAGTTGTATATGCTCCAACATTTACTGATCTTTTCGGCTAGGAAGGAGGGCCTGAGATTACAAAAAGTAATGTCTTCTTTTAGTTGGAAAGGTAAAAAGCCAAGGATGCAGATCCAAAAGTTGCAAATGAAGACAATGGATGGGGGGTTAAATTTACCAGATCTTATGACATATAGAATAGATTGGATTGAAAATATTTCTGAAGTTTCAGACATAATGGTTGAAGCTGTCTTGGTGTTTCTACGTCAACTAACTTATGTTTTACAAGCAAAAGCTTTAGATTGACCCCAATGGTGAAAAATTCAATATTGTTTGGCCCAGTGCATAGAGGGAATGGGCAAGAAAACAATATGGTCTTTCCCCATGGATTTTCACTTATTTGCCAATTAGAGGTAACAGAATGTTTTTCCAGGGCAGGAGAACAATTTTTTTTAGGAGATTGGAAGCCAAAGGATTGCGTTTCATAGGTGGTTGTTTTGGGGGACCAGGAGTCAGGTTGTAGGGCCTCCCTTTTGGAGTTTTTGGTTTGGGGGCAGCCACTAGGATGGGGTAGGGGGGATGGTCAGGGTGGGAGTGGGGATGCTGGTTGGGGGGTCCGGGTTTTGCAACTTGGGGTGGTATGGGGAGTGTGGGGACATGGGATGGGCAATCTGGGGTTGGTGAGTCCAGACAGCATCACGATGTGGGTGAGAGGTCAAAGATGGGTGGGACTGAGGGTGCTGGTTCTGGTGCTTGCCCTGGTTCTGTGGTTTCAGGTGCAGCGGTGCCTGATGGTCCAAAGACATCTCAGCATGAGGTGTGGAGACAGCAGTCAAAGGATGGAAGAGTGGAGTTGCGTCAAGAGGCGGTTGACCAAGAGGAGTATTCAGAGATGGCAACAGCAGCCAGTGGATCTGGTCAGCATGTGGACAGGCCCCCGGATGGTGAGTCGGATAAAGGGGATGTTTCGGAGAATCTGAGGTGGAAGGGGAAGATAGTTCTTCTTCTTCTTCATCGTCCTCGTCATCAGAGATTTAGTCTAGGCCGAGTCATAGGGTAGTTGGTCATGGAGGCCCAGCGCATGACTTGGGGTGTGCGGTGGAGCCTTTTATGGAATTGTGGGAGGGGTTCCGAGAAGACTTAGGAAGAAAATTAGGAGGCGCCATTATATTGATATATTTAAGCTTTTGGAGAGTTGGTGGGGGGTTAAAAAGGGAAAGAAGGGGGGGGGAAGAAGGAAAAGGGGAATAAGGGGTCTAGGAAGCTTGTTAATTGGATTCACTGATTTTTGCATTTGGCCAGTGTGGTAGGGCACTTTGATTCATCTCAATATGGGGCTTTATTGGTTTATGCTGATAATATTTTCGGTAGGATACTGGGTCAAATATTTCTGTATAGATAATATTTTCGGGGTATTTAGAGATTACGAGGGTTGGGCTTGGTTAAATTATGATGAGTTGTTTTGGGATAAGATGGAAGGGAATCATTTTATGACATGGGGTTCTCAGGATATTAGTTTGTAGCTGATACAGATGACAAATAAAGGGCAAGGTGGGGGATCAAAAGTAGGTGGGAGGAAGAGCAGTTATGTTTCTTTTGTAAATCATTAACTGGGGGAAAGGGAGGGGGCGGGGTTAGGTTTCAGGCAGGCAGTTCAGATGTTTGTTGCATTTTAACAAAATGTCTTGTCTCTTTCCTGCTCATTATGCAGGGGGGCACAGTCAGCGACTAAATGCGTCAAGCACTCTGGTGGTGGTGGGGTATCAGGAGCTAAGCTGTTAGGTGTTATTTCAGGTCACCCTGACAACAGTTCGTTTGGCGGCAATGCTGAAGTGGTTGGTGTGTTATCCGAATCAGTTGGCGATGGACATGATGAGGGAGGATTGTTATTTGGGGGGGGGGGGGGGGGATTTTGGATTCCCTATGAGATGCCGGGGAAAGAGGGCTTAGTGAAAAAATGTGAGGTCTGCAAGCCATTTGGTGAAGAGTGATAAGTTAGAGGGTGAATTGAGTTTGAAACATGTAGTGGGGTCATTCGTTTCACCGCCTTTTGAAAATATGTATTTGTCTCCATTGGCGGTGGTTCCAAAGAAGGAGGTTGGCAAGTTTAGGTTAATTATGAATTTATCCTTTCCATTTGGGAATTCTATTAATTATTTTATTCCTAAGGCAAGGTGTTCAGTACACTATGCATCATTTAATGAAGCGGTATCATTGATAAGAAGTACGGGTTATTGGGAATCCCAGCCACGGGTGGCCGCGGCCAGGTCCCCCCATTACTGGAAGGTGTTTCTCCCATGCCGCGGGCTGTCCCGGCCATCCCAAGGTCACAGGGAGGCCTCCTCATGGGGTTCTCCCCATGAGGGAGACGCCGCTGACTTCCTTGGGTTGCTTTGCCCACTAGGTGCTCGCGCGCCCGACAGCCCCGAATTTAAAGGGGCCACGGTGGGAAACCTTGGCCCGGCCCCTTTCTCCATGTCACTGCTCTGCCACTATTTAAAGGCTGCACCAGACCCCAATGCTTTGCCTTGGCAATAGGTCGCCTCCTTGGAGCTTCGAGTTGCTGTTTCCCGCTGTTCCTGACTCCGTGCCTGATACCTGCTGACTCCGCTCCTGTTCCCAGTTGGTTCCTGCTTCCTGCCTTCCTGCCTACTCTGCTCCCACGCCTGTGTTCTGGTCCCCGCTTGCTGGCTTCTTCGACTTGACTTCGGCTTCGTTTCCTGGCTTACTCCACATCTGCTGCCCTTGACCCTTGGCTTGCTCTTCACTTCTCCACGTCTGCTGCCCGCCTTGAACCTCTGGACCGCCATTGACTCTTCTTGATTGCTGCCTGCCACGGCTCAGACTGTGCTCACCACTCCTCTCACCTCCAGGAGACCTTCTCCTAAGTCCTGCCAGCCCTGGCACCCAAGGGCTCAACCTGCAGGGAATGAGGGCTGGTATAGGCGAAGGTCCTGTCAGGTCTCCTGGTCCTGATCCACCTCCCGGCTACGAGTACCACTGCAGGCCTTCCTTCAGTGGTTCTCTCACTTTAGCCGGCCCAAGGGTCCACGTTCTCAACACGGGTAGGGGTGCTCTCATGGCAAAAGCAGACATAGAGTCGGCTTATTCATCCAAGTTGTTTTCCATTGTTGGGTTTTACTTTTCAGGGTAGGTATTTTGTGGATCGTTGTTTACCAATAGGATGTGCAGTGTCTTCTGCTTTGTTTGAGACATTTAGTACATTTGTGCAATGGGAGACAGTGCAGTCCATGGTATTTCATCCATATTGCATTATTTGGATGATTTTTTGTTTGTGGATCCGGTGCAGTTGATGGTGTGTGCTGATTTGCTAGGTGGGTTTTTGGAGGTGGCCGGTGCATTTAGGATTCTCATTGCTAAGCAGAAAATGGAAGGTCTGGTGGGGAGACTTACCTTTTTAGGGCTTGAACTAAAAAGTTAAGTCAGATGCTATGGTATCGAGGTTACCAGTTGAAAAAGTGCAGAAATTGCCGGAATTGGCACGGTTAGTTGGTTCTACTAAGAAAGTGACATTGAAGGTGATACAGTCTTTAATTGAGTCTTTGAATTTTGTGTTTAGGGTGATCCTGATGGGACAGGCTTTTATAAGGTGGATGTCTGTTCTACGGCAGGGATCCTGAGTCAGCATCATTTTATTTGGGTTTCTAAGAGGGTTAGGGAGGAGTTGAAGGTTTGGGAGACATTTTTTTGAATCCTTTAATGGGGTGTGTATTATGCAGCAGGAGTTGGTATCCAAAAGGGATTTGGAATTGCATTCGGATGTGGCAGGGGCATGTAGATTCAGGGTGTATTGGCAAGAGGAATGGTGTGCAGACAACTGGCCTCAGTTGTGTGTGGAGAACGGCATTACAAGGAACATAACTTTCTTGGAGATGTTTCCCATAGTGGTGGCTTTAGTTTTGTGGGGTCACTGCCTAAGGGGCAGGAAGGATGTGTTTTGGTGTGACGGTCATGGGGTGGTGGAAGTTATAAATCATCAGTTGGCAAAATGTTGCAGGGTATCTGTATTGTTGCTGGAATTGGTGTTGTTATGTTTGAGTTGAAATGTTTCAGCTACTGCCAAGCATGTTCCTGGGGTGGACAACTCAATGGCAGATGATCTTTCTCATTTTAAGTGGGATGTCTTTCAGAGACTGGCCCCGCAAGCAGATGCGATTGGAGCAGAGGTCCCAGAATATCTTTGGAAATTTGGCCTAAAGGAGCATGGAACATGATTCAGACTTTAGTTGCATCAAGAACATGGGTATCATACATGCTATGATGCTAGTCAGAGGTGCTGTGTCCTGTTTTTTGAGTGCTGAAGGGTAATGTGGGGGGCCTGTTTCTGAATCTACAATCTTACAGTATATTTTGTGGGCTAAACAGGTGGGGTATTCATTGGCATCAGTGAGAATGTGTCTGGTGGATTTTTCATTTTTTCAAAAGATTTTAGGTTGGGGTAATCTGATGGGTAGTTTTGCAGTCAAGTGAGTTTTAAGAGGGTGGGCTGGGGGAGTAGTTAAGGATAAATGGAGGCCGATTCAATACGAGGAATTGCTGGTTATTTTGCAGTATTTGTTGGAGGTCTGTTGATTGGAATTTGAAGTGGTGTTGTTTTGGATTGCGTTTTCATTTGCCTTTTTTGGAGCTTTGCATGTGGGAATCTAGGGTGTGCCCAGGGACTCGGGGGTTGCTGTTGGCAAATGAATCTGTTTTTGAGGATTAGGGATGTGAATCGTTTTCTGACAATTTAAAATATCGTCCGATATATTTTAAATCGTCAAAAAATCGTTAGGGCCACGATACAATACCAATTCCCCCGATTTATCGTTAAAAAATCGTAAATCGGGGGAAGGGGGAGGGCAGGAAAACCGGCACACTAACACCCCCTAAAACCCACCCCCGACCCTTTAAATTAAATCCCCCACCCTCCCGAACCCCCCCCCAATGCTTTAAATTACCTGGGGATCCGGCGGCTGAAGACAACACGATTCTATTGAGGGGGCCGTTCCGGACCGCCGCCGTTCTGGACCACCGCCGGATCCCCAGGTAATTTAAAGCATTGGGGGGGGGGGTTCGGGAGGGTGGGGGATTTAATTTAAAGGGTCGGGGTGGGTTTTAGGGGGGTTTAGTGTGCCGGCTCACGATTTTAACAATTTTTCACGATAGTTTACACACCCAAACGGCAATAATACGATTCCCTCCCCCTCCCAGCCGAAATCGATCGTTAAGACGATCGAGGACACGATTCACATCTCTATTGAGGATCATGTTTTGTTTAGAATACACAGATCTAAGGTAGATCAGGGAGACAAGGGTCATACTATTACTTTGAGAAGGGTAAGTCACTCCTAGATGTATCTGGTCAGATGTACGCAGGCCTTTTTGCAAATCAGACCAGTGGTAGAGGGGCATTTTTTGGTGCATGAGGATAGGTCTACAGTATTGCGTTATCAGTTTGCAAGTGTATTGAGGTTGATGATAGCTCATTTGCGGTGGGATGTGAGTATGTATGTAAGTTGCATTCTTTTAGGATTGGTGCAGCAACTAGTGCTGCGGAGGCGGATCTGTCAGATGATCAGATTTGTGATATTGGGAGGTGATGTTCTAAGGTTTTTGCATCATACGTGAGACATGAATTTTAGGAAGTGCCTGTTGCAATGGATAAGAGGATTTGGTGTTGCTTTAATGTTTTGTTTTTTATGTTTTTTAGAGCTGCGGGATGGTGGAATCAATTATGGATGTGCCTTGGTCATGGGCCACTTATTTGTTCATTGGGCATATTGCAGGGCTATGCAGCACCTGTATGGAGTGGATCTGGGACTAGCAGCATCTGAAAATTGAGTACATTGGTTTGGGGAGCATGGGATGCATTGGGATTGGATGGTGACTATACTGCAGAGATTGTTGACGATTCCCCCAAACTGGAGGTTTGGGGGAAATGATTTGGGGTATGGAATTTGTGGGTGCTGCCAGGAAGGATCTGAGTGTTGTTATGAATGTTATGCTGGCAACTCAATTTAGATGGTTGGACATAATTATGTTTTAAGTTGAGGGAGCAGTCTCTTTGGAAGAAGGGTATTAAGAAGGTCAGTCATCAGGTTGGGGGTTGGTTGGAGAATCAAGGAGGGTTTAGGATTAAGTACGAGTGGGTGGGGGATAATTGTTCTGGCCTGTATCAGTCAGATGGGGTGCATTTATCAGATATTGGGATTGATCTTTTTAACAACTCTATCAGGGAGGCTTTAGAGAGGTTTCTCATTTAGAGAGTGGCCGCAGTGGGGGAACAAGGTCCACTGATAAGGCCTTGTTTGGGTGGGTATCCCGAGCTTAAGGTTTGGTCATTGTTAACTTTCAGGCTTTGTCATGTGGGGGTCATGGCAGGGCAGGTGTTTGGTGCATTTTTTCAAGAGAGAAAGGGGGAGTGGGGGATAGAAGGGAATGACCATTGTCCCGCCTTCTCCATGTTATGCACCCAGGAAGACAGCACTGTGCTTCCCACCTCTCTCCCCCGCCTGCGTTAAAATGCACTTGACAGTCATTGGCTGGGCTACTTCTGATTGGGGTTTTAAAATCTTAAATTCTTTCAAGAGTCGCTCTGCTGAACTCATACCCTCAACCTTATTGTATATCAAAAGCTTATAAAACCAATATTATCTTAACACATTTATCAATAGCTCCTGTATTTATTCAGTCTGGCAGAAGCTATTTTTTCATGCTCTCGTGTGTACGCATTGATCTGAATGTTCTTCTCTAGTAATTCTGCCTTTAATGCAACAAAGGTTTTTTTTTTTTAATTTTTTGGAGCAGATACATGAAATGAATCCTTATTAATAATGAACATGTTAAAGGAATTCATTTTCTATGTGCCAAATTGGAAATACAGCAATGCCTTAAATTGTTTTTATTAAGCACCAGAGAAAAACACGGAGAGCACCCAAGCACAGAAGTACATAAAATAAAATAGTTTGTTTCCATCCAGTACCAGCATTTCCTCCCCCTAACTCCCCTTAACTAACTCCACAGTATGGAAGTGCATAATGCTATTTAATTTTTTTTTGTTAAAAAAAGAAAGTAACATTGCAAAAAGCAAATTATGAAATTAAGAAGATTCAATGAATTGGGCTACACCCCTTAAAATTCATCTCATTCCAATTTGGCAGCATTTTCTCTCCTTACCTCAGACACTTTCCCCGTAACACCTGCACTTCTATTTCTACCATAGCAAAGGGAACTCACAGTTTCACCTCTAACCCGGTTTCTCTTGCAACTGTTTTCAGCTTTCTGACATGAGTTCAGCGTACACCAGAAGACACCAGTTTATCCCTGAACAGAAGAAACCTTAAAAATTCAAGACCTGCATCATTCCTCCTGGTAAATATTAACATGGGGGGTGGGGAAGGAAGAAAGAACAAGCCACATGGAGTGACTGCTCTTGGCCTTTCTAGTGTGGTTCCTACCTGACTATATATTTGTTGTTGAAAAGCAAGTGTTATTGCTGCTACTGAAGTTGAAACACCAGTAAATTATATGGCTATTTGCAATCAGGCCGATTCAATAAGCTCCGCGAGAGAGCTGGCGCTCCGAGGCGAGCACCCACTCTCCCACCGCACGCCCAGGCACCTCTCCTGGGCGCGTGATTCAGTATTTAAATTAGGGCCCGTGCTAATAAGGAGGTGGCGGAAGCGGTGGCTGTCAGCGGGTCTGACAACCAATGCTTAATTTTACCAGCATTGGTTGTCAAACCTGCTGATAGCCACGGGTTCAGAAAATGGATGTCGGCAAAATTGAGCGTCCGTTTTCCAACCCGCAGGTAGATTTTTTTTTTTTTTTTAAAGAAGTTTCTTTTTTTAAAATTTTGGGGGCCTCCGACTTAATGTCGCTGTGATATTAAATCAGAGAGTGTACAGAAAAGCAGTTTTTTCTGCTTTTCTGTACACTTGTCTGGTGCTGTCTGAAATTAACGCCTGCTTTGGGCAGGCGTTAATTTCTGAGAGTAAAATGTGCAGCTTGTCGCACATTTTACTTTCTGTATTTCGGGTGAGTAACTAATAGGCTCATCAACACGCATTTGCAAGTGATGAGCGCTATTAGTTTCGGCGGGGTTGGCCGCGCATTTTCCACGCGCTATTACCCCTTACTGTATAAGGGGTAATAATAGTGCGTCTAAAACGCGCGGTCAAAGAGGGGCTAAATGGTGCGCTCGACTAAGCGTACCGTTCTGTATTGGCCTGAATGTATTCTTACTGCATGCGGCTTGATTCTGCCAAATTTGGGAGGCACAGAAGTGTGCAAAAATCAGGAAGTTCCTGCTGCTATCCTATCACCCACTCTTTCTTTTTGTTCCTCATAACAAAAAGCCTTCCTCCCCTGTGGTTTCCTACTGCCCTCTTGTAGTCTTCAGCCCTCCTGTCACTATACTTGCCTTATTCTCTTCACCATCACTGCGCCCATTCATAAGGAGCAGCCTAGGGGTTATAGCATTAGGCTATGTACACAGAAACCAATGTTCAAATCCCATTCCCTCTATGACACTTCCTATGATGTTGGGCAAATCATTTTATCTCCTATTGCTGCTTTCCTTAGATTGTAAGCTTTTGAAGGCAGGGACTTGTAAAGGCAAGCTAGGTATCCAAGTTATTAATTATTTGAGAACACTCACACACACTCCTTCTCAATGTTCTTATCTCAAAATCCCCCAAGCACATTCACTCCTCACCAGAAGCAGGAATACTGTACACATGCCAGCATCTGGAAAGAAGGAGAACATCAAATGTCTGCAAATAAATAAATCTGCATCAACATATACAGAAAAGCAAAGTAAAATACATTTCAAAGCTAGATACAAGCTTGCCACCTTCCTGTATATTGCACATGGAACACTGATAGAATTGCTTGTGTTGCCTTAGCCATCAGAATTCACATCTGTACAGCAATGTAGACAGTACCACACACACACTGGAGTCACAGGTACAAAGCTAAGTATATTGCAAGGTTCATGATCAGGGATTCTGTTTTATTGGGTGAAAAGGCATGCAGATGGCTGGACTAGTTGGGAGAGGGGAAAGAGCTATTAAATAGAGGAAAAGACCTGGGTTCTTTGATGTCAACGGATCTGCTGTAATGGGAGTTGGGGAGGTATGTAGTCTGCCAGACTTTTGTGGATGTAAGCCTTGATCAGATTATTGAGGTGCAAAAAAAAGAAAGATATATAGATAATCAGGGCTGGTGAATCCATTAGGCAAACTAGAGAACCTAGGATGCCAGAATTTTGGGGATGGCAAAATCCCACCATCATGAGGCCTAGAGGGGAGAGCCAATACTGTCAAAGAAGGGAGTGCTGTGCTGGACCTGCCGCTAATAAGTAAATTGGGGAAGACTGAAGGTTCACCTAAGGCGCCAAATATTCTTGCACTGACCCTAACACCCCACCCAAATATTGGATAAGAGCAATCCATTCAAGAGTTGCAGTTCAGTAGAAGCCCTGAAGCTTGGCCTTTTGGATTCATAAATCTCACAGTCTTAAAATTTGTCTTCAGGGAGAATCACCCCAAGTGAGTCACCTGAGTCTTTCAGTCACCTCTGAAATCAAGACCAGCCTCCCTGAGTGAAGGGCTTTCCATTCTGAGCTCAAGCCTTGCAGGATCACTACCAGGGAACTTGGCATTTCTTCTTGAGCAGGAAACTGCAGGGCCATCCTTGGCACAATCAGTGCAATGTGTGTGTACACTGACCACCTGGGTCCAGACCATAAGTGAGTCATCTATTTTTATCAGCTTGTTTCAAAGTATTTTGGGAATTTCGCAATGTGAACAGGAAACAGGAGCTAAAAAAAAACAAGTCTGGATGTCCTATTTCACATGAACTGGTCACCTTGTGTTGTACTAGTTGCTGCCTAATCCAAGGCTCTCATACAGAGTTAAAACCAGTGCGAACCTGTGTAATGAGGCATCAAACCAGTAAATTCAGAGAGAAGACCAGAAAGTTACTGCATTTAGAAATGATAAAGATCATCAACTCTTCAGTATGTGTTGTTGACTCTGATGTTGTATAAATCACAAGTAAATGATAAATCTGAGACTTGGCAGTGGTTTCTGGAAGCAGGCAAAGAAAGAGAAAGAAGCAGTGGCACAATTGTATTGATCAGGAATGAGAGTGGGTGTTAATACAGTGGGATGCTATTGATGTGCACTCTGTTCAGTAAATTTCCCAAACTGGATAATCATGTGGCAGACACAGGGCCATAGTTCATCTTAGCCTGGAGGTTTTGTTGCCTGAAAATGCACCAGGCCTTCCGAAATTAACAGGGCAGATACTATTGACTTTCTAAATTTGTATTTCATTCTTTCAGCATTTAAGGTCTTGGCCCTGCTGACAACTCAGTGGCCAGACATAGGGTACACATGTATCAGTTTCCAGAGTAAGCCATATTCTGTGGCCCCTGGCCAAGGACTATTGCTCTGATAGCTGGGCTATGTGTATGGGGGGGGGGGGGGGGGGGGAGAAGGCAAAAAGCTATTAAAACAGGGGAAAATACACGGGTAGTTGCTAACGAAGGCCTGTGATGTCGTAACCAAACAGAGGCTGGTTCTATTACAGCAGGAAGCACAGAGGAACAGAAGAAAGCTAGCAGATGAAAAAAGAAAATAATTATATTTATAAAAAAAAGTTTAGTGTTTTATTATTTTGATATCCAACAAGAGAGCACTTTTAGTTTTGGCTATGTGGATTTTTATTACCTGTAAGGGTTCATTTTATATGGAGAAATTACTACTTACCTGATAATTTCTAGAGATGAGCTTCATTTTTTTCTACCGGGTCGTTTTTTGAGTCGGACGCTTCGGGGTAAAGTTTGCTTTTCCTCGATTAGTTTTTCAAAAAACGAACAAAAACTAAACTGGGAAAAACGAAACGGGCCCCGAAAAACGACGTGGGAAAACGAAACTCAAAAAATCCCACCCCAAGCATTAAAATCTACAATAAATCATTAAATACAACCCCCCACCATCCCGATCCCTCCCCAAAACTTACTAACATCCCTGGTGGTCCAGCAGGGTCCCATGAACAATTTCTCCCTCCGAGCCGTCGGGCTGTCCGGCCTGCCTCGCATCAAGATGACGCCGATAGCCTTTGACCTACTATGTCACAGGGGCTACAGGTGCCATTGGTCAGTTCCTGTCACATGGTAGGAGCAATGGATGGCCGGCGCCGTCTTGTACTCCTACCATGTGACAGGGGCTGACCAATGGCACTGGTAGCCTCTGTGACATAGTGAGGGCAAAGGCTATCGGTTCCATTTTGATTACTGGCAGCCAACAGCGAGATTGCTCCCGGACCCCCGCTGGACCACCAGGGACTTTTGGCAAGTCTTGGGGACCATCCTGTCCCCCACAAGACTTGCCAAAAGTCCCTGGTGGTCCAGAGGGGGTCCAGGAATGATCTCGCCATTGGCTGTACCCCAAGACTTGCCAAAAGTCCCTGGTGGTCCAGCGGGGGTCCGGGAGCGATCTTACCATCGGCTGCCAGTAATCAAAATGGCACCGATAGCCTTTGCCCTCACTATGTCACTGGGGCTACCGGTGCCATTGGTCAGCCCCTGTCACATGGTAGGAGTACAAGATGGTGCCGGCCATCCATTGCTCCTACCATGTGACAGGGGCTGACCAATGGCAGCGGTAGCCCGTGACACAGTAAGGTCAAAGGCTATCGGTGCTATTTTGAATACCGGCAGCCGAGGGTGAGAGTGCAGGAAATGGCTCCTGGACCCCCCCGCTGGACCACCAGGGAGTTTTGGTAAGTCTTGCGGAGGTCAGGAGGGTGGGGGGCTGTAGTTAATTCAATATTAGCTGGGAAACAAATAAGAATTAATGCATGAATGTATCGGGGGCCCCCCCTTGCCGAATGCAACGTATCTGCCCCCCGACGAATCCGAATCTCGAATGCAATGTATGGCGTCCCTCTGCATATCCCTACAAATCTCTGCCACAATACTGCCTGAGTCCTCATAGAATGCAGTCTTATTTGTTTTGGCAGAGGAATCTTGGTATCCACATATGCAGCCGTGAAGACTTCCTTAACCCAACGGACAAAGTTGCCTGAGTCACCAGCTCACCCTGTTTACCTCCACGTAGCAGCCAAAAACTCAGACCCACCAAAAAATTCAGGACCAGATTAAGGTCCCACAGAGGCACCAGCAGACACAAGGGAGGATGATGCTTAACTCCCTTCAAGAACTGGAACATATCTGGATGGGAAGATAAAGGCCCAAGGTTGACTCACCCCCTATAATAAGTGAGTGCTTCCATTTGAACTTTCAAGGTGTTAATGGCCAAACCTTTACACAATCCTTCCTGTAAAATTTCCAAAATTAATGGATTTCTATTTGAGAGTCTGAGAACCTTGCTCCTCACATCAGGACTTGAAAACTCTCCAAATTTTAATTTAAGACAGAGATGTAGAAAACCTCCTAGCCCAAAGCAAAAGTGGAAATCACTGCAGCAGAGTAACCTGAATCTTCATGTGGAATGGGTCCCTGCCGCAAAAGATCCTTCCGAAGTGGCAATCTGAGGGGACTGCTCACAAGTAGTCTCTGCAGATCAGCATACCACGGCCTTCAGAGCCAGCCTGGAGCCACCACAATTACAGTGTCATCTTGATTTGCAACGAGCATCGATGACCAGTGCCTTCAGATCCCTTCTGCGACTGAAGAACCACAGAACTTTTATGTTGCCATAAGTTGCCAGCAAGTCTAGGTATGGGCATCCCCAGCACTCTACTATTTGGTGAAATGCTTTGCCTGCTAACTCCCACTCTGCTGAGTCCAAGCTCTTCCTGCTGAGAAAGTCAGCCCATACATTGTCTTTTCCGGCAATGTGGGATGTGGATATGTCTAGAAGATGTTGCACTGTCCATTAGGGATGTGAATCGTTTTTTGACGATTTAAAATATCGTCCGATATATTTTAAATCGTCAAAAATCATTAGGGCCACAATACAATACCAATTCCCCCGACTTATCGTCAAAAAATCGTAAATCGGGGGAAGGGGGAGGGCAGGAAAACCGGCACACTAAAACCCCCTAAAACCCACCCCCGACCCTTTAAATTAAATCCCCCACCCTCCCGAACCCCCCCCCCCCCAATGCCTTAAATTATCTGGGGGTCCAGTGGTGGTCTGGAACGGCCTCCTGCAATTGAATCGTGTTGTCTTCAGCCGGCGCCATTCTGCGCCGCCATTTTGCAAAATGGCGGCGCAAAATGGCGGCGGTCATAGACCAACACGATTCGACTGCAGGAGGTCGTTCCGGACCCCCGCTGGACTTTTGGCAAGTCTTGTGGGGGTCAGGAGGCCCCCCCAAGCTGGCCAAAAGTCCCTGGGGGTCCAGCGGGGGTCCGGGAGCAATCTCCTGCCGCAAATCGTTTTCCGTACGGAAAATGGCGCCGGCAGGAGATCGACTGCAGGAGGTCATTCAGCCGGGGTCCGGAACCCCCGCTGAACGACCTCCTGCAGTCGACCTCCTGCCGGCGCCATTTTCCGTACGGAAAACGATTTGCGGCAGGAGATTGCTCCCGGACCCCCGCTGGACCCCCAGGGACTTTTGGCCAGCTTGGGGGGCCTCCTGACCCCCACAAGACTTGCCAAAAGTCCAGCGGGGGTCCGGAACGACCTCCTGCAGTCGAATTGTGTTGGTATATGGCCGCCGCCATTTTGCGCCGCCATTTTGCAAAATGGCGGCTCAGAATGGCGCCGGCTGAAGACAACATGATTCAATTGCAGGAGACCGTTCCGGACCGCCGCTGGACCCCCAGGTAATTTAAGGCATCTGGGGGGGGGGTTCGGGAGGGTGGGGGATTTAATTTAAAGGGTCGGGGTGGGTTTTAGGGTGTTTTAGTGTGCCGGTTTTCCTGCCCTCCCCCTTCCCCCGATTTAGCTACGGACCGCCGCTGGACCCCCAGGTAATTTAAGGCATTTGGGGGGGGGGTTTGGGAGGGTGGGGGATTTAATTTAAAGGGTCGGAGGTGGGTTTTAGGGTGTTTTAGTGTGCCGGTTTTCCTGCCCTCCCCCTTCCCCCGATTTAGCTATGGACCGCCGCTGGACCCCCAGGTAATTTAAGGCATTTGGGGGGGTTCGGGAGGGTGGGGGATTTAATTTAAAGGGTCGGGGTGGGTTTTAGGGGGTTTTAGTGTGCCGGTTCACGATTTTAACGATTTTCACGATACTCTAAACACCCAAACGGCGACGATACGATTCCCTCCCCCTCCCAGCTGAAATCGATCGTTAAGACGATCGAGGACACGATTCACATCTCTACTGTCCATACCATTATCACATCTATCTCCTCCGACATTTATTGGCTTCTGGTTCCGCCCTGGTGATTGATGTTGGCCACCATTGTTTCATTGCCCAACATTATCCTGACTGCACAAGCCTCTAGATGCTCAGCGAACCATAAGCATGCCAGCTGTACTGACCGTACTTCCAATCGATTCATGCTCCACTGCTGTTCCTCAGCAGTCCAGTGACCTTGCACCAGTAACTCCTGACAGTGAGCCCCCCCAGTCCAGGAGGCTTACATCTGTCATCAGCACTAATTAATCTTGCATTTCCAAGGAAACTCCCTTCCTGAGATGAGCCACCTACAACCACCACCGCAACACTTCCAATGGTAAGTGAAGCTTTGCCACATAGTCCTGCGACTGCAGACTCCACCTGGAAAGCAATGTGAATTGAAGAGGCTGCATATGTGCCCTCAACTAGGGATGTGAATCGTGTGCCCAATCGTCTTAACGATCGAAATCATCTGGCAGGAGAAGAAAATCGTGTTTGGCACGATTTTTTAGTTTAAAAATCAGTTTTTCCGATTAGTGCGCACTAACGGGAGTTAGTGCGCGCTAAAAGGAAGTTAGTGCGCACTAACAGAAAATTATACAATTTGACACTTTTCAGGTCAGTTAAGGTCAGTTTAGGAATGAATATGTATTCCTATTGGCTGCCCTCTTATTTATTCATGTTACCAAGGTTCCCACTGACAATATATGGGGGATGGGAAATGGAAACAGTTGGTAGCTTGACAAAAAAAGTAATGTGATCAGTCAATGTGACTAGAACTTGTGCCCTATCCCTGATACTGGGAGTGTTGTGATCTTCCTGCTCGCAGTGCCCTATCCCTGATACAAGGGATGTTGTGATCTTCCTGTATGCAGTGCCCTAACCCTGAAACCGGGAGTGTTGTGATCTTCCTGCACTCAGTGCCATATCCATGATACTGGGAGTGTTGTGATCTTCCTGCACACAGTGCCCTAACCCTGATACCAGGGGTGTTGTGATCTTCCTGCACATAGTGCCCTAACCCTGATACCGGGAGTGTTGTGATCTTCCTGCACGCAGTGCCCTAACCCTGATACCAGGGGTGTTGTGATCTTCCTGCACACAGTGCCCTATCCCTGATACCAGGGGTGTTGTGATCTTCCTGCACTCAGTGCCATATCCCTGATACTGGGAGTGTTGTGATCTTCCTGTACGCAGTGCCCTAACCCTGATACCGGGAGTATTGTGATCTTCCTGCATGCAGTGCCCTATCCCTGATACCGGGGGTGTTGTGATCTTCCTGCACTCAGTGCCCTATACCTGATACCGGGAGTGTTGTGATCTTCCTGCACTCAGTGCCGTATCCCTGGTACCGGGAGTGTTGTGATCTTCCTGCACACAGTGCCCTAACCCTGATACCGGGGGTGTTGTGATCTTCCTGCACACAGTGCCCTAATCCTGATACCGGGAGTGTTGTGATCTTCCTGCATGCAGTGCCATATCCCTGCTCAGTGCAGGAAGATCACAACACCCCCGGTATCAGGGATAGGGCACTGCGTGCAGGAAGATCACAACACTCCCGGTATCAGGGTTATGGCACGGTGTGCAGGAAGATCACAACACCCCTGGTATTAGGGTTAGGGCACTGTGTGCAGGAAGATCACAACACTCCCGGTATCAGGGTTAGGGAACTGTGTGCAGGAAGATCACAACACTCCCGGTATCAGGGATAGGCACAAGTTCTAGTCACATTGACTGATCACATTACTTTTTTTGTCAAGCTACCAACCGTTTCCATTTCCCATCCCCCCAATCATCACCTCAGTGGGAACCTTGGTAACATCAATAAATAAGAGGGCAGCCAGCCAATAGGAATACATATTCATTCCTAACCGACCTGAAAACTGTCAATTTGTATCATTTTCTGTTAGTGCACACTAACTCCTGGTTAGTGCGCACTAACTCCCGTTAGTGCGCACTAACCCGATTAAAGATTTTTTAACGATAAATCATTAGAATTCCTATTGTATCATGTTCTTGAATGATTTAAGACAATTTTAAAATTATCGGATGATAATTTTAATCGTTGAAAAATGATTCACATCCCTACCCTCAACCAGGGAACAACCTCCAACATGGCTACCATCAAATCCAGGACCTGTAGATAAGACTACGCCATCGGGTGAATAGTTCTTATCAGTGCTTGAACTTGAGCAATCAACTTCTGAATGTGATTCTCTGGCAGAAAAAAATCTTCCTGGCTTTGCCTTAATCATAGTAATTAATATCCCTACCTCATAAGGGCAATTCTTCAACGCTATAAGCACATTGACTGGCATATATGTTATATATATTTAAACCCCTGCTTCTTTTCTCTGATCCAAGTTATATTACTCCCTTGTTTTATTGTAACTGCATTCCTTAGCCTTCTCTTGTTTAACGTTTTTTACTACTATTACTATTATTTTATTATTATTATTACTTAGATCAATGTTATTTATTGCCTTTTGTTCCCTATCTACTTGTTAATTGTAAACCGACATGATGCGATTTTTATCGCGAATGCCGGTATAGAAAAACTTAAATAAATAAAAATAAATAAAATATCACAAAGAAGACTGAGATACTCCAGCATCTGAGATGGCTGTAAGTTGCTCTTGACAAAGTTCGCTGCCCAGCCTAGATTCTGCAGTAAGGAGACCACGCTGCAAGAAGCCTGGTGGCTTTCCTCCATGCTCTTGGCTCAAATCAACCAGTCGTCCAGATACAGGTGAACTAGGATGCTGTGCTTGCACAAGGCTGCACTACTACCACCATGACATTGGAGAAGATCCTGGGCACAGTGGCTATCCAAAAGGGCAAGGTCTGAAACTGGTAATGATGTCCCAGAACAGTAAACCTCAGGAACTGCTGATGTTCTCAGTGAATAGAAATATGCAGATATGCATCCGTTAGATCTAGAGATGTGAGTTATTCTCCTGATTGTACTACCATTGTTGTAGAGTGCACAGTCTCCATTTGGAAACGAGTCACCCTCAAATATTGATTGACTCCTTTGAGATCCCTCCTTTTTGGGTACTACAAAATAGATGGACTAGCGGCCCATATTTTCTTGCGATCTGGGAACAGGAATTATGGACTTCAAGTCCAATAGTCTCCTTAAGGTAGTCTGCACTGCCATCCTTGTTGCGTGTGTGGCTGCGGCAGGTCCACAGCCAGGCCCTCTTACCCTATGTTGCCTGCTCCACCGTCTGGCTCCACTTCTCTTGCAGCCATGGACCACTGCCTACGACCTCTGGTCAACCCCGGTGCTTTTATTTCCGTGATGGACGTCCATGATCCGTGGCAGGCCTCCTCGCACGGTCTGCAGGGAGATGCCACCGTCCCGCACTGTTCCCCTCCTTAGGCGGGTGCACACGCACATCTCCTCTTCTATTAAAGGGGCCGTGGCAGAAAACTAACCCATGACCCTGGATGATGACATCACTAGGTCCCGGTATATAAGGCCGGGCCCAGCCTCAGTTAGTTGCCTTTCCAACAGGCTTCCACGCTTGTTGTGTACTTCGTTGCTTCCCCTGGTGATTCCTTCATGTTCCTGATTCCTGTTTTGTTCGTGTTCCTGATCTGAGTTCCGGTATTCTCCTTGTTCCGGTATTCTCCTTGTTCGTGTCCTTGATCCTAGTTCCGGTATTCTCCTCGTTCCTGCATTACTCAACTTGTTCTATGGATTGACTCCTGGACCCGACCTCTGCTTTGCCTGACCACGCTACTGAGCATCTCCTGGACCCGACCTCTGCTTTGCCTGACCATGCTACTGATCATCTCCTGGACCCGACCTCTGCTTTGTCCGACTATGCTATTGATCTTCTCCTGGACCTGACCCCTGCTTTATCTGACTATGCCTTGATTAACTCCTGGACTTGACCATTGCCTTGCCTCATCACTCTACCTTGCCTACCGCCTGCCCTGACTCCAGCTTGTTCAATGACGCCTCTGCTATACTCATTCTGGACTTGGCTTCTCAAGCTTCGGCCTGTTCTTACTCGGGCACTCCCTGTCTGCCTCTCATTCCATTTGGCTTCCAGGTCTCTGGGACTTCACCTCATCCAGATCAGACCTGCTACTCTTACCACTGCTGGTCCCTGGATGACTCCCTCCTCGTCCATCAGAAGACCCCGGACGGAGGCCCACCTAACTCCAGCCGGCCCCGGTACTCAAGGGCTCAACCTGTGGGGAACGAGGGCTGGTATTGGTGAAGCTCTAGCCGGCCTTCATCAGTCAGCCAGCTCCTCCTACCGACGGGGGGACCCATAGGGCTTGCCCTGCGGGTAGCGTCAACTCCACCTTGGCTCAAGGGTCCATCTCCTATGCAACAGGGCACAACAGGTTGCAAAGGCCATGGACTCAGCAGAGCCATGTGCCCTAAGGCCATCCCTGGCCTGGTCTCTAAAGTGCAAGAACAGTAGCAGTTCCTTGAGGCATTGGCCTCCTCCATTGAGCGTCTTCATACATGGCTTGATTCCCAGCCTGGTCATTCAGTTCCAGTACCAGCTTCAGCCAACCAACAGCTGTCTCCCTCCTCTTCCAGGGCTTTGTTGGCCCTACCAGCTCCATCTCGTTTCAATGGAGATTCCAAGCTCTGCAGAGGATTTATTAATCCATGCTACATGCAATTTGTTCTACAGCCATCCATCTTCCAAGATGAACTCACGAAGGTTACCTTCATTCTGTCTCGACTGGAGGGTAAGGCATTGGTATGGGCTTCGCCCCTATGTGAGCGGTAGGACTCGCTCTTACAAGAGCTTTCTCGCTTTGTGTCCATCTTTCATCGGACCTTTATTGACCCTGGACGGCAGGCTGTGGCAAGCACCAATTTGCTTCATTTGCGGCAAGGTCAACGGACCCTGTTTGACTATACCATAGAATTTCGGACTCTGGCTACAGAGGTCTCCTGGAAAGAAGATTACCTTCAAGCCATTTATCTGGATGGACTATCTCCTCAGCTCAAAGACGAACTGGCAGCCCGTGAGCTCCCATCTTCCCTTGAAGACCTCATCGACCTGAAAGGCTGCATCGACCATCTCCTCCAAGAGCTCCACTGGGAGGCTTCAACGCCCCGGAGGTCCACCTTGGAATGCTCCCGCTCACCACCTACAATGAGTCCCCCCTCGGGCAGGACTCCCTCGCTAGCAAAAGCAGAAGAGTCCATGCAGTTGGGTCGTGGGCATTTGTCCCTGGAAGAGCGCCTCCAGCGGAGGCAGTCGGGTCAATGTCTTTATTGTGGAGCTTCAGGCCATTGTCTCCAGACCTGTCTAGTCTGTCCAGGAAACTACCGAGCCTAAGCTCAGTTGGGGTCCTGAACTTGGGTGCTACTTCTCCAGCCCCTCAGTTGTCTCTCCCAGTAACGTTAACCTGGGACTCCCAGTCTTTCCCAGTCCTTGCTCTGATTGATTCCGGAGCAGTGGAGAATTTTATTCTCAAGGATTTAGTTCAGCTCCTGGGTATTGCTACCCGATCCCTAGAAATTTCTATGTGTATTGCATCTATTTATGGTGAGCCATTACCTGGTCAGATTTCCTTGATCACCGAACCAGCTTGCCTTCTCACTGGCGCTCTCCATGTTGAAGAATTGGAATTCCTCGTCTTAGAAAAGTCAATTCACCCCATGGTTTTGGGCTTATCCTGGCTCCAGCATCACTCCCCCCAGTTTGATTGGGGATCTCTTCAGCTCATTGAATGGAGTCCAGCCTGTCATCAGACCTGTTGAAAAAGGTAGTACCACCTCGTACAGTTCCTCTAGCGACCACATCCTCCAGTATTCCAGCTCCATACATGGACTTTGAGGATGTTTTTTCAAAACAGAAGGCTGATATCCTTCTGCCTCTCCGCAGGTTCGATTGTCCAGTTGAACTTCTACCTGGTACCACACCTCCTCGAGGCCAGACTTACCCTCTGTCGCAGCCCGAGACCCGAGCCATGACGGAGTATATCCGAGAGAACCTGGCTAAAGGGTTTATTCGACCTTCAACTTCCTCTGCCGGAGCTGGATTTTTCTTCATCACGAAGGACGGATCCTTAAGGCCATGTATTGACTATCGCGGTTTAAATGCCATAACTGGTACAGACAAGTATCCTCTGCCTCTGATCTCAGAATTGTTCAATTGCCTCCAAGAGGCTTCCATATTTGCTAAATTAGACTTATGTGGAGCCTAGAACCTAGAAAATGGCCTTTAATACCAGGGATGGGCATTAAGAATACCTTGTAATGCCTTTCGGCCTTTGTAATGCCCTTGCTGTGTTCCAGCGAATAATCAATGAGATCTTCAGAGACCTCCTGTATGTTAAAGAAGTTGCATACCTAGACCTATTCTTGTCTTTTCTAAGGACCTGGCTACGCACCATGCAGATGTTCGTATGGTCCTCCAACATCTTCGTGAGAACCATCTCTTTGCCAAATTGGACAAGTGCCTTTTTGAGCAATCTAGTCTGCCCTTTTTAGGGTATATCATCTCCCAATGTGGGTTTTTCATGGACCCAGAAAAACTTAGAGGAATCCAGGATTGGCCCCAACCAGTGGGTCTCCGAGCTCTACAACGATTCCTAGGGTTCACTAATGTCTACCTCCACTTCATCGCTGACTACTCTACCCTGGCGGATCCCCTCATGGCCATGACCCATAAGGGCCGTGACACCCGGAACTGGACTCCTGAGGCCCTTTCAGCTTTTCAACACCTTAAAAAGGCTTTTCTTGATGGACCCTGACTACGTCACCCAGACTCAAATCACCCCTTTCTGGTCAAGGTAAACACCTCTGCAATAGGGGCTGGGGCAGTCTTGAGCCAGCATTCGACAGCTGGGACCCTGACTCCATGTTCCTTCTCCCGCAAGTTCTCCCCTGCAGAACAGAATTATAGTATCGGGGATCAGGAGCTGCTTGTAATTAAACTTGCTTTAAAAGAGTGGCGTCCCTGGTTAGAGGGTGCTCAGCATAAATTTACTATTTTCACTGATCACAAAAATCTCGAACCCCTGAGTCATGCCCAACACCTCAATGCTCGCCAGGCCTGCTGGGCCTTGTTCTTTTCCAGATTTAATTTTGAACTCCGGTATCGGCCAGCAGAGAAGAACCTCCGGTCTGATGCCCTGTCTCATTCCTTTGAATCCAAAGATGTACCCAAAGAGCGTCGTCACATCATTGATCCCACATGTATCTGCTTATCCGCTAGGGATGTGCAGAGGGATGCCATACATTGCATTTGGGATTCGTAATTGTCGGGGGGCAGATACGTTGCATTCGGCAAGGGGCCCCCCAGATACGTTTATACGTTAATTCTTATTCGTTTCCTGGCTAAAATTAAATTAACTACAACTCCTCACCCTCCTGACCCCCCCAAAACTTACCAAATCTCCCTGGTGGTCCAGCGGGGGGGTCCGGGAGCCATCTCCTGCACTCAAACCCTCGGCTGCCGGTATTCAAAATGGTGCCGATAGCCTTTGACCTACTATGTCACAGGGGCTACCGGTGCCATTGGTCAACCCCTGTCACATGGTAGGAGCAATGGATGGCCGGCGCATCTTGTACTCCTATCATGTGACAGGGGCTGACCAAAGGCACTGGTAGCCCCTGTGACATAGTAGGTCAAAGGCTATCGGCGCCATTTTGAATACCAGCAGCCGAGGGTTTGAGTGCAGGAGATAGCTCCTGGACCCCCTGCTGGACCACCAGGGAGTTTTCATACGTCTTGGGGGGGGGGTGTCAGGAGGGTGGGGGGTTTGTTTAAATTGGTTCCTTTAGGTGACCGAATAATTCGGCGAAGATTCATTGTATTCGTGGGGAATCGTGATACGTTCCACTTCCCCACAAATACAACGAATATGGCCCTATACGTTGTGGATTACCATTTCATAGGGAACGAATGCACACCCCTATTATCCGCTACTTTCCCAGTCCCTGCCGGCAAAACAGTTGTGCCTCTTCGCCTCCATGAGAGATTCCTCCAGTGGGCGCATGATTCCAAATTCGCCAGTCACCCAGGATGGGCGCGGACGTTTGCATTACTCCAGCGATTCTTCTGGTGGCCTACCATGGCCACGGATGCCAGGGCATATGTTGATTCCTGTAATATCTGTGCCCAGCAAAAACCCCCAGTTGGTTGGCCCTGGGGCCTCCTCCAGCCACTTTCTTCTCTGGAGGAACCGTGGACACACCTTTCCACAGATTTTATTGTGGACCTGCCGCTATCTAAAGGAAACACTGTTATATGGGTCATCATCGACAGGTTTTCTAAAATGGCCCATTTTGTTCCACTGCCTGGCCTACCTTCTGCTCCAGAGTTGGCGTGCCTTTTGTTTCTCCATGTATTCCGCTTGCATGGTTTACCCAAGGACATCGTCTTGCTCTGCGGGTAGTGTCAACTCCACCTTGGCTCAAGGGTCTGCCTCCTGCACAACAGGGCACAATAATCCTCTTTTGAAGGGTGGCTGCTGCCTGCTTTCGGAGCGCACAGCCGGGCTCTCGGGCACCGCTTACATCGTCCACTCCCAGGCACCGACCGAAAGCTAAAGCTCCGTCATGGCAGGAGCTTTTCTCCTCTCCCGCAGCCTCCTACCGTGAGGGCGAGACAGACAGGGTGGGAGCCTATCACAGGAGAGCCCTGCTGCAGGCCCGCCCTTTCCTGCTGCTGCGATTGGATGGCACAGGTCAAGGAGGTGGGGCACAGCACAGAAACTGTCAAGAGAAGACGGGGAGGGCAGGTGCTGGAGCGAGGTAGGAGGACGTGATCGGGCCCATCACAAAAACCGACGCCAAGATTATCAGTGTCAGTTTTCGTGGCTTTCCGCCGCTAAGGAAATCCGACACCGATAAACTCGGCATTGGTTTTTAGCAGTCACGAAAACCATGCTGGGTTTATCAGGGTCGGCTTTCCTTAGCGGCGGACAGCCACGAAAACCGATGCTGATAAACTCGGCATCGGGTTTTGTGATGGGCCAGATTGTCAGGTTTTTTTTCTTTTCTTTTCTTTTCTTTTTTTTTACTTTTTATTCTTTTTCCGATGTGCACATCTAGTAACGCTTGCTCCTGGCAGGCATTGGAGACGCACATTTTTCTTTTTGCATCAGGAGTGAATGCCTAATAGCCTCATTCACATGCATTTTTCCTGCGTCTAACTGCACGTTAACAGTGCGCTGGGCTCAGCGCACCATATTGCATCGGCCCCCTAAGCAGTCAGGTTTTCAGGATACCCGCAATGAATAGGCACGAGATAGATGTGCATGCACTGCTTCCATCATATTGAAATCTCTCTCATGCATATTCATTGTGGATATCCTAAAAACCTGTCTAGCTAGGTGTGCCCTAAGGACTGTGTTGAGAAGCACTGGCTTAGGACAAGCAAGTTGTTTGATGTTTTGCTTTTGTCTCACACAGTCTAGCTCCTGTTTTATTGTTATGTTGGCTTTTTTATTGTTTGCCTTTATGCTGGTATGATTGTACCCCGCCCCAAACTACTGGGCACAGCGTGGTTAACAAATATGTTAAATAAATAAAATAAAATAAATAGGTGCTGTTTGCAGTTCAACACACGTAGCTGATAGGTTCTTCATTGAATAACTGATGCATCATTCCTTTCCATTCACATAGTAAGACATTTCCTTGAATTTAAATCCAGTAGTTCCTGATTTCTTTGACACAGAATTGTGGTTGCTGTGTTAGTCCACTTAGATACATAGAATTAAGAGTCAAAGGGTGAAACCTTTTTATTGACTAACAATATATCTGTGACAAACTTTCGAGAGTTATCCTCTCTTCATCAGGCCAGTGAAGAAACAGCGCAATGACGTTTTGTTTAAATAGTACAGAGCCATCTATGTCTTAGGCTGTCTGTATATGTAGGGACCTTTGTTTTCAGTTTTGATTTTATTTTTCCTGGGATTTTCAGTGTTATAACAAAAATAATCTGTGGAAAAATGACTTTATTATAACAAATAGGGGAACAATCAGCGAAAAAGTCATTTTTCAACTGATTTTTTTTTTTCTTAAAGCATTGAAATTCCCATAAAAACAAACCTGAAAAAGGAAGGTTCCTATGCATATGTCATTACATTTTAATGATGGAAAGGGAATGGTGGGGAGAGAGAAGGTGAGGAGAAGGTAGAATTTCACTATTGAAATGACTGATATCTGATAATGGGTGAGAAGGCCGGTGTCCTGATTTCCTTTTCTGTTTGCAAAGTGTTTGCTGATTTGAAATGTTTTCTGTGCACCTACAGTTCCTTTTAAGTACCCTGATTATGAGGGAATGATCTTCCTTTGGGAAATGCTCATCTACTGAGCTGTCGTTCTTTTTTTCTCTGTAATGTTTTATGTTATGTCTATGAAGATTGAGTCTTGTCCTTCAGTTTTGCATCAATGTAGCATCCTACTTCACATTCCGTTTGCCTTCTCCCTTGCTCCCCTCTCCCTCCTCCTCCACAATCGCAAGAATCTCGAATAGAAGGCGCTGCACAGCTGGATCAGCTTCATCACAGTCACACTCTTTCTATGGCACAGACATTAAACGGCTTGAGGGAGCGGATTGCACCATCAACCAATTCAAGGCTGCTGCTTTCTCCTGCCGGGATCTCCAAGGTGAACCTCTGCAGCAGGGTGATGAAGAAGATGAAGAGCTCCATCCGGGCGAGGGACTCCCCGACGCAGACGCGCTTTCCTGAGAAAAGGAGGCCTGGTTAGTGCAGCCACTGCTTTTTGCAAGTCAAATAGGGGCACACTAGCCCAAAACATGGCATTTTGTGATATAAGCCCTCTAGAATATTAAATTAGATTCAGAACAGATCCAATCAGCTGAAGAACAGGACATTAATGCCATATTAGGTGGTCCCTGTATCATGGACTTCACTTTTAGAATTGGTGCATCACCTGCTCAATTTGGAGAGGAGAGAAACATGGGGCCTGGCTGATGGCTCTGTGGCAGTGCCGCCTGCTGCTGTGCAGGAGACCTGGGCTCAGTTCTCAAGCTCTACTTCAGCTCCATGTTTTGGGGATGCTGCTGAGGCAGTGTTCATAGCTCCAAGGAGAGATAAAGTATTTACAGTTCTGCTTTTAGAATAGATTTATCCTCCCAAGCAAAGTTCCCTGAAAGGTGCATACAACATACCACCAACTGCTGCAATTCGTGCTACTCAGTCCACACCGCTGTGCCACTGCCAGGCCCACTAACAGCCAGTAATCCCCCTTGGGGACGAGAGCTGAAAGAGGGCCTGGATCTCTCTCTCTCCTTCTGCCCTGGGAGAAGAAATTGAGGGAGCTTGCAACTCTGTACTATCTGCTCATCCCTCTGCTGCTACGGTTCTGCATGGTCTGTGCCGTCACCGCAAGCATTTTCAAAACTCACAGGTCGGCACTTCCTGGCTGCTGAGGTCATGAAGCATGAGATCAATGGCTTGGGAGTGCAGGCAAGCACTGTGAGCTTTGAAAATGCTTGCGGTGACGGCACAGACTATGAAGAACTGTAGCAGCAGAGGGATGGGCTTCTACCTCTTAGGAAAGGAGGTATTATAGTGGTGAAATACTAGGTGGACCTGGAGGGATAGGAGGAGGAGACAGAGAGAATGGAACCTGAGAGGCAAAAAGGAATTTAAAGCAGGAGGAAAAGAATGGATTGCAGGGATTGGAGCTGAAAAACATGGGAAAAGCTACAGCAGAGTGAGAGAAGAAGACAATGAAGGGAAGAGACAGAAGCTGAGAAAAGAAAGGAGAAGACAGGGAGCATGGATCCATGGTGGCAGCTGTATTGGGTGGCAGCACTATGGCAGAAACAGAACATGGTTTGGAGGGAGAGGGGCCTCCTCCAGATTGCACATTTTCAAAGTAATAAGCACTACAGTAGTGCATAAATGTGCGCGCGCACACACACACACACACAATTAGAAGAAACACTCCTTCTAAGTCTCCTTCCAGGGGTTGTTTCCACTTCACTGCTTGATCTGAACTTTTCACACCATGGGATGTTAACGATCTTAGGTGCCTCCATGAGACAGGGACAGCCATCTCAAGATTGTAAACAATTCCCATAAAAATGACAAACTCTCACCAGGGTACATTGTTTCCTGACAAAACTTTATCCACTAAACAGTCACAGCAGTTGGAAGGAATGGGCAACATGGGTGCCCGTCTGGGATGCCATTGCACCATGATAAAAATAAGCTCCAGCACAGCCACAGCCATGTCACTGGAGAAGGATCTCTTCCCCTGCAGACTGCATCATAGGAGAGGGGGATTTCCTATCCCCACCATGTGGGACACCGTTCACCCCAGTGACAGCCCTGCGTCATGTGAGGTGAGCAGTCCCGAGGTGCAGCATGGATTCAGTGACAGGGAAAGGTCTTCATCCCCATGTGCCAGCACAGCCCCTGCAGTGTCCACAGTACCAGAAACGATCTAACTGCTCTACCTGCACCAAATGGGATGTGGGCATCGTTCTTCTTAAATTTTCCATTCTCATCCAGGAATCGATTTGGGTTAAAGTGGTCGGTATCTTCCCAGTACCGCTTGTCATAGAGAGAGGAATGCAGAAATGGAATCACCTGAGTGCCCTACAGAAGAGACAAGAAACAAAATGGAGCATGAAAATGATTGTTTAACTTATTAATGAAAGTGAAGGTTTTATTTGCAATGATATTTTTCTCTTCAAATTCCCCAGCACTCCCAGAATAATGGTCACAGAAAGTTAATTCCATCAAAAGGCCAAGGGCTGGGGGCTGGGAGAAGTCTGGAAGCTTCAGCAAGTTACTCCTCTACTAGCCCTCTCCTTCCCTGCCTCCCAGTGCTTCAATGCACATTACCTCCAGAATGCCCCCAATCCCTGCCTCCCAGTGCTTCAATGCACATTACCTCAGGAATGCCCCAATCCCTGCCTCCCAGTGCTTCAATGCACATTACCTCCAGAATGCCCCAATCCCTGCCTCCCAGTGCTTCAATGCACATTACCTCCAGAATGCCCCCAGTCCCTGCCTCCCAGTGCTTCAATGCACATTACCTCCAGAATGCCCCCAATCCCTGCCTCCCAGTGCTTCAATGCACATTACCTTCAGAATGCCCCCAATCCCTGCCTCCCAGTGCTTCAATGCACATTACCTTCAGAATGCCCCCAATCCCTGCCTCCCAGTGCTTCAATGCACATTACCTCCAGAATGCCCCCAATCCCTGCCTCCCAGTGCTTCAATGCACATTACCTTCAGAATGCCCCCAATCCCTGCCTCCCAGTGCTTCAATGCACATTACCTCCAGAATGCCCCAATCCCTGCCTCCCAGTGCTTCAATGCACATTACCTCCAGAATGCCCCAATCCCTGCCTCCCAGTGCTTCAATGCACATTACCTCCAGAATGCCCCCAGTCCCTGCCTCCCAGTGCTTCAATGCACATTACCTCCAGAATGCCCCCAATCCCTGCCTCCCAGTGCTTCAATGCACATTACCTCCAGAATGCCCCAATCCCTGCCTCCCAGTGCTTCAATGCACATTACCTCCAGAATGCCCCCAGTCCCTGCCTCCCAGTGCTTCAATGCACATTACCTCCAGAATGCCCCCAATCCCTGCCTCCCAGTGCTTCAATGCACATTACCTCCAGAATGCCCCAATCCCTGCCTCCCAGTGCTTCAATGCACATTACCTCCAGAATGCCCCCAGTCCCTGCCTCCCAGTGCTTCAATGCACATTACCTCCAGAATGCCCCAATCCCTGCCTCCCAGTGCTTCAATGCACATTACCTCCAGAATGCCCCCAGTCCCTGCCTCCCAGTGCTTCAATGCACATTAGGGATGTGAATCGTGTCCTCGATCGTCTTAACGATCGATTTCGGCTGGGAGGGGGAGGGAATCGTATTGTTGCCGTTTGGGGGGGTAAAATATCGTGAAAAATCGTTAAAAATCGTTAAAAATCGAAAAATCGAAAAATTGAAAAACCGGCACATTAAAACCCCCTAAAACCCACCCCCGACCCTTTAAATTAAATCCCCCACCCTCCCGAACCCCCCCCCAAATAACTTAAATAACCTGCGGGTCCAGCAGCGGTCCGGAACGGCAGCGGTCCGGAACGGGCTCCTGCTCCTGAATCTTGTCGTCTTCAGCCGGCGCCATTTTCCAAAATGGCGCCGAAAAATGGCGGCGGCCATAGACAAAAAAGATTGGACGGCAGGAGGTCCTTCCGGACCCCCGCTGGACTTTTGGCAAGTCTCGTGGGGGTCAGGAGGCCCCCCACAAGCTGGCCAAAAGTTCCTGGAGGTCCAGCGGGGGTCAGGGAGCGATTTCCCGCCGCGAATCGTTTTCGTACGGAAAATGGCGCCGGCAGGAGATCGACTGCAGGAGGTCGTTCAGCGAGGGTTCCGGCGCCTCGCTGAACGACCTCCTGCAGTCGATCTCCTGCCGGCGCCATTTTCCGTACGGAAACGATTCGCGGCGGGAAATCGCTCCCTGACCCCCGCTGGACCTCCAGGAACTTTTGGCCAGCTTGTGGGGGGCCTCCTGACCCCCACGAGACTTGCCAAAAGTCCAGCGGGGGTCCGGAAGGACCTCCTGCCATCCAATCTTTTTCGTCTATGGCCGCCGCCATTTTTCGGCGCCATTTTGGAAAATGGCGCTGGCTGAAGACGACAAGATTCAGGAGCAGGAGCCCGTTCCGGACCGCTGCCGTTCCGGACCGCCGCTGGACCCGCAGGTTATTTAAGTTATTTGGGGGGGGGTTCGGGAGGGTGGGGGATTTAATTTAAAGGGTCGGGGGTGGGTTTTAGGGGGTTTTAGTGTGCCGGCTCACGATTCTAACGATTTATAACGATAAATCGTTAGAATCTGTATTGTATTGTGTTCCATAACGGTTTAAGACGATATTAAAATTATCGGACGATAATTTTAATCGTCCTAAAACGATTCACATCCCTAATGCACATTACCTCCAGAATGCCCCCAATCCCTGCCTCCCAGTGCTTCAATGCACATTACCTCCAGAATGCCCCCAATCCCTGCCTCCCAGTGCTTCAATGCACATTACCTCAGGAATGCCCCAATCCCTGCCTCCCAGTGCTTCAATGCACATTACCTCCAGAATGCCCCCAATCCCTGCCTCCCAGTGCTTCAATGCACATTACATCCAGAATGCCCCCAATCCCTGCCTCCCAGTGCTTCAATGCACATTACCTCCAGAATGCCCCCAGTCCCTGCCTCCCAGTGCTTCAATGCACATTACCTCCAGAATGCCCCCAATCCCTGCCTCCCAGTGCTTCAATGCACATTATCTCAGGAATGCCCCAATCCCTGCCTCCCAGTGCTTCAATGCACATTACCTCCAGAATGCCCCCAATCCCTGCCTCCCAGTGCTTCAATGCACATTACATCCAGAATGCCCCCAATCCCTGCCTCTCAGTGCTTCAATGCACATTACCTCAGGAATGCCCCAATCCCTGCCTCCCAGTGCTTCAATGCACATTACCTCCAGAATGCCCCAATCCTTGCCTCCCAGTGCTTCAATGCACATTACCTTCAGAATGCCCCAATCCCTGCCTCCCAGAGCTTCAATGCACATTACTTCAGGAATGCCCCAATCCCTGCCTCCCAGTGCTTCAATGCACATTACCCGGACCCCCGCTGGATGTTTGGCAAGTCTTGTGGGGGTCAGGAGGCCCCCCCAAGCTGGCCAAAAGACCCTGGAGGTCCAAGGGGGGTCCCGGAGCGACCTCCTGCACTCCGGCCGTCAGATGCCAGTACTCAAAATGGCGCCGATAGCCTTTGCCCATACTATGTCACAGGTGCTACCGGTGCCTTTGGTCAGCCCCGTCACATGGTAGGAGCACAAGATGGCGCCGATGACCATGTGACAGGGGCTGACCAATGGCACCAGTAGCCCCTGTGACAAAGGCTATCGGCGCCATGATGAAACCGGCACCGAGGGTGTGAGAGTGCAGGGGATGGCTCCTGGACTCACTGCTGGACCACCAGGGAGTTTTGGTAAGTCTTGGGGGGGGGGGGGGGTCAGGAGGGTGGGGGTTGTAGTTAATTTTAATTTTAGCTGGGGCACGAATAGAAATCGCTGTATTAACGCATCGGGGCGCCGAATGCAACATATCTGCTCCCCGACGAATCCGAATCACGAATGCAACGTATGGCATCCCTCTGCACATCCCTAGGAATTGGAGAAAAGAAGGAATTCTGTGTAAATACAAAGCTTCCAGTACTTGCCAGGTACTTTTGGCCTGGATAGGCCGCTGTTGCAAACAGGATGCTGGGCTTGATAGACCCTTGGTCTGACCCAGTATGGCAATTTCTTATGTTCTTATGTTAGAAGTAGAGACTTTGCTAAAGAAGTGCAGTCACATGTTTATTTTATATCTTTCTTCTTTGACTTATAATTTATTGATGAATTAAGAAGTGAATTGAAGCTGCAAATATTATTCATTCATCTAATCAACTATCAGTAAAGAAGCTGGAAACCACCATTCTTCTCAGCATGTGTTTATTGGATGCAGAGACAGTGTTAATTAATTGTGTTTTGAACAAAGGATGGGGAAGGCCTGATACGCTTTGTCCCCATAATGGGACTCAGAAGTTAAGCTACCTGGTGGAGGTAAAGTGAGAGAGACATTGAGGAGTGTTATGCAGAAAGGGTCCATCTCTTAATTTTTCCTTTTCTATGTGCCCCTGGATGCAAATTGAATGATCCATCCAGCCTAGGGGGTTACATGTTACTCTGCATTTTTTTTAGCATTAAATGATAGCTGTCAGTCTCTAGTCTCTAATCCTCGAGCTTCCTTCAGCCAGGAAGGTGTAGAAAAGATGAGGAGGGATCTAGCAAAGCTTTTAATCCGTTGTAGTCACATCTCATATCTTCTCCATAAGAGAGGATATGAGACATGAATACAATGGATTAAAAGTTTTCTATATACACCTTTTTCATACCATAAGAGGACTATATTCAGCTGCTATCTGGCTGAGAAAGTTAGCCAGATAAACATATCTGGCTAATCTTGCTGGGATATCAAGCAGCAGGGCCACACCGCTGAATATACCTGGCTATCTAGAAGGTAGCCAGATAAGTTTATCTGACTAACTTTAGACCTTCTGAATAGGAGACCTAACTTAGCCTGATAAGTAGCCAGGCAACGGAATGCCCATCCCTCTCACTACGTAGCCGGATAAATAGTTAAGTGGTGGCTGTTGAATGCAGTTGAATATTCAAACAGCACCACTTAGCCAGAAAAGTCAGAACTTATCCAGTTAAGTGGCACTGAATATTGCCTTCATAGTTCCTACTCTTTATCATAGCTACAAGTTCATACATGCAATGAAGTAAAACCAGGACTGGATGGACCTGTCTTGAAAACATGAAGCCAATTGCTAATGCTTTTCCCAGATACCCCGGTACCTCCAGTCCAGAGTTGTCAGAGCAGTTTTTATTGTCCAGTGACCACTTGTTGCGGGACATTGCAATTTTCCATTTTTAAAGATGTACTAGAATTTATTAGGGATGTGCAGACAAAAAGTTTATGTTCATAAGTCGAAAGGGGGGGGGGGGTCAATTTCGGTCAATATGGACATATGTAGAATTCCATAAATTGAGTCTATGTCCATACGTGCACCGATTCCCTAAATAAAAATTTAAACCCCTCACCCTCCTTAATCCCCCCCCAAGACTTACCAAAACTCCCTGGTGGTCCAGCGGAGAGTCAGGACGCTATTTCTGTATTCCTTTGCGAGGAGCACGTGACGTCGGCGTCACGTGATTCCCCGCGCGTTCACTCCGGGACCCTCGTTGGACACAACCGGAACTTTTGGCCAGCTTGGGGGGGTCACCCAAGCTGGCCAAAAGTTCCGGTTGTGTCCAACGAGGGTCCCGGAGCGAACGTGCGGGGAATCACGTGACGTCGGCGTCACTCAGACGTGACGCCGACGTCACGTGCTCCTCGCAAAGGAATACAGAAATGGCGTCCTGACTCTCCGCTGGACCACCAGGGAGTTTTGCTAAGTCTTGGGGGGGGATTAAGGAGGGTGAGGGGTTTAAATTTTTATTTAGGATCAACAATCGCGATTTCCAACGTATTCAACATAGCTATGTTGAATAAGTTGGAAATACGATCGTTTTCGCCTCATCACTTTTTTAAGTTAAAAAAAAAAATTACGTTGCCTTTTACATATGCGTTCAAAACGAATGCACACCCCTAGAATTTATTATCCAATCCAGCTGATGGGAGAGAGCTATTAGAGCAGAAGATATCGGTTCTTACTGAACACTGTCCTGCATTCGACCTCTTACCTTGGGTATTGTGTAGCCCCTGAAGTTGATATCATGGAGCGCAACATGTGCAAGACCAATGGTACTAATACTGGCAAACCTCTGCACCTCATGAAGGAAGGCATCGGTGTAGGGCAGCCGGGCACGGTCCTCCATAGAGGGACATTTACCAGGTCCCAAAACGGAGTCAATTTCTTTTTGCACTTTCTCTGGAAAACATACAAAAAGTACAATTGTTTATGTTCTTGGTAAAACTGAGCTGAATTACAGGGCTGCTTTCTCAGAAATCCATTTTACATTCCTTAGCGCTATTAACATTAGTCGTATCCTTAGGATTCCTCCATGGGGAACTTTGAAGGCTTCTTTTTTTTTTGGAGACTTTACTCACATAAAACCCTGATTTATGTGCACAAATCGCAGTTTGAAAATCAACCTGGGGGGGGGGGGGGGGGAGGAATCTGCATCTAAAAGTATGTGGGAAAACTCGATTTCATGTGTACATTTTACCACACTTCAGGTAGGCATTCCAGGGGGGCAGAGATCAGGAGGGGAAAGGATTTCCACACACACTTTTAAAAGTTTGAAAGCATGCATGTAAATCCACACACACCGAGTCACACCTGCTCAGGAACCTCTGCTTGGGAACACCTATGACTGTGCATGTAAGTCCATGCACATACCCAACAAAGCCAATGATATACAAAGCGGACATCTGTGCCTAATTTCCCTTTTTACCCGCAGACTTTAGCTCTATGTGGGCAAATGTTGTTGTTTTTTTTTCCAGTTTAGCCTTTCTTGCGAAATGTGTTCCTGTCTGAAGAATTCTAGAAAGTCGTTCATCACGCATGAGAAAGCAAAGTGGGAAACAAAGTACTGCATGGGGTCAGAGAGAGGAGTCGATACAAACATGATTGATACAATGGGAAGAACCTCAGGGGCGTCCCCCTGAGATGATGTCACGCTGCCCGGATATTTAAGCCTACCTCTTTTGCTAGCTAATTGAGTTAGCAACGACTCGGATACTGCGGATGGGATTCGCTCTCCGTACCAAAGCTATGCCACTCCAGCGTTCTCGGGAACTCTTACTGCTAACAGAGTACCAGCTCCTCGGGGGCCTCTTCTATTTTCTTTTAGGTGCTAATAGGAATCGGTACTCGCTAGAGATGTGAATTTTTTTTCGTGCGGCCCGATCGGGGTTTTTTTTATCGGCTGCGCCTGAGCCGATAAACAAAAAACCCACCCCAACCCTTTAAAACAGCTTCCTTAGCTTCCCCCACCCTCCCGACCGCCCAAAAAACTTTTGAAAATTATCTGGTGGTTCAGTGGGGGTCCCAGGAGCAATCTCCCTCTCTCAGGCCATCGGCTAACACTAATAAAAATGATGCCGATGGCCCTTTTCCCTCACCATGTGACAGGGTATCCATGCCATTGGCCGGCCCCTGTCACATGGTAGGAGCACTGGATGGCCTGCGCCATTTTTAAAGATGGCGCCGGCCGTCATTACTCCTACTATATTTTCAATCATCAGAAAAACGATTCACATCCCTAGTACTCGCTCCTCGAGGGCCCATGTTCCCTGAGTCACTGCCTGCATCTATCATCTTCTCTACTTGGAAGACTTCACTAACAGAATCCATCTGTGAGTACAACTACCATCTACTCCACAGTACTGTTTCTCTGGAACCAGGTACTCGCTCCTCAAGGGCCTGCCCTCTGTTCCAGTGCCAGACCTCTCGTCTTGTGGAACCGCTGTGTGAGAACTATACCACGGAGTCTCCCTATCTCAGAGCTTCATTTATTCTACCTGGGACTCTGTATATTTCTCATTGTGTACTCATGTGCGCCAGGCCTATTTTATAATGGCCCGGCGATACGCGTAACGCCCCAGGACACGTCTAAGTCCTGGGGCTTTACTAAAGGGGCCACTGTGTCGGAGGACTGCGTGCCGGCAGGATGCACCCCCTTGCGTGCACTACTGTGCACTACTTGCGTGCACTACTCTCAGTCTCTTTCCACTACAGCACAGCCAAGCAGAGGATCCGCTGTTCCAGCGTCCTGTGGGATATTCGCCCAGCCGGGCTCAACATCTACTACTCACTACTGCCACCTCTGGTGGTTTCCAAAACTGTTTAAATAAAGATTCAATCTGTGTTTGTGTGTCCAGAGCCTAGCCTGACACCGTGGTCCCTCACGGGACTGCCCCCCATGGGCATGGTCAGCTGCCACAGTGTCCATGTATCCACCCAAACACCATTAATCATAACAGATTGCTAACTCCATGGATCCCCCGTGGAGGGGAGGTCCGCCGCCTCGACCGGCTCGCCCCGGACGCACGCAGCACCAGTGCGAGGCCCTGTGGCCCACCCCTTCGACGATATCACTTCCAGTGGCGGTAAGGGGTTTAAAAATAGGCGCCCTACCTCCAGGCGGTCCTCTCTGCCTGCCTCGTGATCGGCACCGGCCCTGCTCCCTCCCTCCACCACGATCGGCGAAGACCCATCGGGGTCCGTGGAGGGGAGGTCCGCCGCCTCGACCCGCTCACCCCGGACGCATGCAGCACCAGCACGAGGCCCTGTGGCCCACCCCTTTGACGACGTCACTTCCAGCAGCGGTAAGGGTTTTAAAAACAGGCGTCCTACCTCCAGGCGCCGAGCGCCGGGCGTTGCGTGCCGAAGGAGCGCGACTAAGGGGCCAGCCCCTTAGTGCACCCCTTCGTGTGTCCCCTTGTGCTCCAACAAGCTTCCAGCCTTTCCTGTTTAGACCTATATCACAGCATTTGCCCTATCAGCAAACCATTGTCTCCAGACCAAAGACAGCCAATACACTGTGACACTGGTTTTTACCTCCAGCAACTCTTGAAGTGACTCATTAAGGCTTGCACGCTCAGCTCACCCCGCCCTGAGTCCTCTGTGGAGAGGAAGCTACTTCAGCTAGCCTGTAATTTTGCTGCTCCACTTTGCATCATTCCCACTGTGTTATTTTACTGTATTTTTCGTATTCTTTCCACAGGGTTACTGGCTGCACCTATCCTAGCCTTTCACTGCACCACTGTTGCTTCCTCCCCTCAGCTCCCCCTTCCTCTCCTCACCACATTTTACCTAGTTACCCCCCCCCCCCCGTGCTCCCATCCATTCATCCCCCCTTCACCCCCACCCCAATCAAACAACAATGTACCCCATCCCTCACATCCACCGGCCCCCTCTCTTGTTTACCCCCTTCCTTTATCCACCATCCATCCCCCGTACACAAATCCCTAATCCCCATCCTCACCACTCCCCTGACACAACTCCTAGGCCTCACCACCCTCTCCATAATTCTAATCAACGCTCAATCCCTCGTCAAAAAGACACCTATCCTCAGTGATCTCCTTATCGATTGCAAACCAGACCTTTGTGCGGTTACCGAGACATGGCTCAAAAACACAGACACGGTTCTCATCAACCAACTCCCCACCTCCGCTTACGAGATTTTCTCCATTCCCAGACCACAAAAAAGAGGAGGAGGTCTCCTCCTAGCAGCTAAGAAACATCTAAAACTCAAACTCATCACATAGCCTCCCCACCCAAGCTAGAAATAGGCATCTTCAAATCCCCTGACCTGCAAATCTGTCTAATCTACTCCCCTCCCTACTCTCCTGGAGTCTAACCTCTCACCCCTCATAGAATTTATAGTTGACTCGATCAGCACTGATATTCCCACCATCTTACTTGGAGATTTTAATCTCCACGTAGACTCCTCACCCCCCTCCCCGTCATGCCAAACTCTCATCAAATCCCTCCAAGCCTTAGAATTCCATCAAATTATAACATCTCCCACACACAAAGCTGGTCACACTCTGGACCTCATGTTCATCAACTCTGATGTCCACACTAACACCACTCCATCCTGTACCCTTGTACCCTGGTCCGACCATTACCTAATAGAAGTCCTCCTTTCTACCAATGCCCCCCCCCCCCCCACCAAACTATGCCCACAGCTCCACAATAATTTCCAGAAAATCCTGCCCCAGCGAGGAACTAGCTGCTGCATTATCCTCCTCCCTATCTAACCTTGTCTGCACCAACCCTGATTCAGCTCTAGCTTCCTGGAATAGCCTCACAGGAGACATAGCGAACAAACTGTGTCCACTCTCCAAACGAGTTTTAAGTACTACCGCCAAACTTGAAAAACCATGGTACTCATCGGAGCTCAAAACTCTAAAAACCAGTCTCAGACAAAAAGAGAGAAGATGGCGAAAGGACCTGACCCCCCAGCTCTCCTCCATCTTCAAATCAGCGCTACACAGCTATAGAATCACCACCCTAAAACATAAAAGAGATTTCTTTGCCAAGAAAATCCACGATTACAGATTTAACCCTAAAGCACTCCTCTCCTACGTCTCAAGCCTTACCAAATCCACCCCCCCCCCCTCTATTTCTGACTCCGACGCAGCTTCCAGATGCGAAGAACTCACCACCTACTTCCAGAGTAAAATTACCAACCTCCTTTCAAGATTCTCCGCATCCCCTGACCCATCCTGTCCCTCTCCCCCCCAAACTCCCTACACCCCCCCTAACCCGCCTTGACTGTCCTTGACCTCACCTCATCTAAAAAAATCGAAAACATCCTTAAAAAACTCAAACCTGCCTCCCACCCCAGCAAAACCATTCCCCCTAAAGCCCTCCTGGCAGTCCCTAATGCCATAGCCCGAGCAATAGCAGACATCATCAACTGCTCACTCTCCCATGGAACTGTCCCAGACACTCTCAAATATGCTGTGGTTAAACCCCTCTTAAAGAAGCCTTCCTTAGACCCAAAAAATCCCTCTAATTTCTGTCCGATATCCAACCTCCCTTTTATTGCCAAACTAATGGAAAAAGTTGTCAATGCACAACTCATGGATTACATTGAAAACCATGCAATCCTCCATGTCTCCCAGTTTGGTTTCCAGAAACACTTCAATACCGAATCGCTCTTCCTCACTCTAACTGACCACTTCCTCAAGGGCTTGGGCCAAGGCCACAGCTACCTCCTTGCCCTTCTCGATATCTCCACGGCTTTCGATACCATCAGCCACAATCACCTCATTATTCGACTAGAAAGTATCGGCATCACAGGCCTAGCCCTTGCCTGGTTCAGATCCTACCTCTCGAACAGGAATTTCTCTGTAAAAATCGGTGAAACTATATCCACCCCACGCCCCCTGCAACAAGGAGTCCCCAACAAGGAGGTTCATCGCTATACTCCACCCTCTTTAACATCTATCTTGTACCACTTTGCCAGCTCCTGTCCGAACTCAAACTCAAATTCTATCTTTATGCTGATGATGTTCAGATCATAATCCCCATTCAAAGTTCCATCTCTGATGCCTTAAAGCACTGGGAAAATTGCCTCGCCGTCATCAACTCTCTCCTTACCAACCTCCATCTAGCACTCAATGCCAAAAAGACAGAGATCCTACTTATCTCCCCACATTCCCCCCTCCCCCCCACCACTTGCCAATGATCCCAAGATTAACATCGCCACAGCCCAACCTTTCGTAAGGGATCTTGGAGTCCTCCTCGATCAACAATTATGCATGAAGAATTATATCAACTCCATAATCAAAGAAGGCTTTTTCAAACTCAACGTCCTAAAAAAACTTAAACCCTTGCTATACCCCCAAGATCTCCGTACAGTGATCCAGGCCACCATTGCTACCAAACTGGACTACTGTAACGCACTCCTCCTGGGCCTCCCCTATGCCACAATTAAACCACTACAAATGTTGCAAAATGCAACAGCAAGAATCATCTCAAACAAACGCAAATATGAGCATATCACCCCGATCCTCAAAAGTCTCCACTGGTTCCCTATCCTTTCCCGTATTCACTATAAAGCCCTCACCATTGTACACAAATCCATTCACTCTCACAACTCCAACTGGCTAGATATTCCTTTCAACCTCCACCACTCTACCCGCCCTACCAGAACTGCCAATAGAGGCACTCTACTTGTACCCTCTCTAAAGACAGCCCGCCTTTCCTTCGCATGTGACCGTGCCTTCTCAATTGCCGGCCCATCACTCTGGAATTCCCTGCCACCCACCCTGCGCCTCGAACCCTGTCCTGTCAAGTTCAAAAAGAAATTAAAAACCTGGCTATTCAAATGAGCCTACCCTGAATAGCCCCTCCTACCTAATGTCCCCTGATGCCCATCAAATCCATGGACTCCAATCTCATTCTGCTAAACTTTGTTATGTTCATCTAAGGTTACTGATGTATTTAATGTTACTAGTGCTTTAATGTTCGCTTAATGTTATCGGTGTATCCTATCTTTCTATGCTGCGCTGTTGTTCTCCCTCTCCCAGTTCCCACTCCCTGTTAAAATGTAATTTTCCAACCTGCTGTTCATATGTAAACCGATGTGATGTCCCCACTAACACCGGTATATAAAAGATTTTAGATAAATAAATAAATAAATAAATAAATGGATCTGGCTCAGCTCAATGCTTTGCAGGCCATTCCAGACTTGGCCCTGCGCATTGCTGAACAACAAGATGCATTGGAGAAACTCACTACTGTGTTTCATCAGCTGCACGCACAGAAGAATCAAGGCTCTACTTCCAGTAATGAAGGCCGGTTACCTGAAGTAACTGTAAAGATTACCGTGCCACTTGCTGCTCCAGTTCATTTCTCTGGAGAGATTCAAAGAACTAGAGGCTTCTTAAACCAGTGCTGCATGCACAGGATGGAGTGGTGTTAGTGTGGACATCAGAGTTGATGAACATGAGGTCCAGAGTGTGACCAGCTTTGTGTGTGGGAGATGTTTGGATTCCCGCTTGAAGGACGAGCTGGCCGCTCGTGAAACACCTGACTCGCTGGATGAGCAAGTGGCCTTAGCTACTAGAAATGACCACTGGCTTCGTGATAAGGTGCAATAACTCAAGCCTGGTAAAGGACCTGTTCAGAAAGAAGTTTGTGCTAAGCCTGCACTCAGGATAGTCCCTGTAATGCCTGATGCCAGTGGTGAAGAATCGATGCAACTTGGTCGCAGTCACCTGACATCCAAAGAGAGAAGACTTCGGAGGAAGAATGGTTTATTGTGGACAAGCTGGCCATGCAGTCCAAACATGCCCCATCTGTCCAGGAAACGGATGGGCCTAAGTCTTGCGAGAGGAATTTTCTTAGGCCTTACTACGCCCTCTCCTCTGCTCTCTCTCCCTGGCTCTCTGATCTGCGGACCGTTGGAATTCCAAACCCTTGGTCTGACCCAGTATGGCATATTTTATGTTCTTATGTACCTTGATGATACATGCAGTGTACCATCAAGGATCTCAGTACATGTTTGAGGAAGGTTCAGTGACAAATTTAAGATTTCACCACCCTTAGGCACTTTTGATGCTGTTATCCTATCCTCCTCCTTCCAACAGTAAAGTCAGAGAACAGGGAGTAGAAGATCTATAGTTTCCTGTAGCAGCTCAGCAGTAGATTCTATGGCATAAATTAGAAAATTCCAAAGCATATTGACAAACATTTCAATCTTTTTTTTACATGATAAAAATAAAGTAGTTTTTCAACCTTGCTTGCATCTGTGTAATTTATTTACATACACACACACACACACTCACACACACACACACACACACACACACACACACACACATGTATACATGTATATATATCTCTAAAATCTCTTATAGAGATATAAGCAGACTTGTGGGGGTCCCAACCGATTTGCATGGATGGAATGGGGCTGTTATGCTCAGGCTTGTGAACCCTTGGGCCGACGGGAGGATGGTATACCTTAGGAAGAAGATCCGTAGGTTCTTCCGTCGGGTGGCAAGGCAGGAACAGAAAACGTGACCAGCTGGCCCTCGGCACTGGAGACTGAGGCGACTGTGGAGGCAGATGAAGAGTCGTGATGTCGAGGAAAGGAACTGTGTCTTTGCCACTGGAAGCCTGTGATCCCCCCAGGAGGAGCCCGTAGGGACCCGGACCGCTGGGACTTAGGTGGACCTTTGAGAGGTCGAGGAGTCGAGCATTCGATGCAAGGGCTAACTGGAACTTCACCCCTGGAAGCCTGCGGTCTCCCAGGGAGGAGCCCATAGGGACCCGGGCCGCTGGGACTCTCATGGATGGGCCGCTGAGACTCTCATGGACGCCTGTCTCAGGGGCGCGTGCCACTTGGGCGCTTTTCTGGGCCTTTTCCCACCATTGGTGACTCTGCCCAACTCCTGACGTCAGACGCCGTGGCCTTGATAAGCCGGCCGCGGTCATCCAGTCTTTGCCTTGCAACGGGTTAGCCTTCCGGTTTCCTGTTGCGCTGTGCCCCGGAGTGACTTGCTTTGTTTCGTCTCTCCGTCCTTGCTACAGTACCTGCCTGGTTCCTGCCTGCTTGCTATAGTACCTGCTTGGTTCCAGCCTGCCTGCTACAGTTCCTGCCTGGTCCCAGTACCCGGATCCTGCTACTGTTCCTGCCTGGTTCCAGTACCTGAATCCTGCTACAGTTCTTGCCTGGTTCCAGTACCTGAATCCTGCTACAGTTCCTGCCTGGTTCCAGAACCCGAGCCCACTTACAGTATTGCTACTGTCCTAGTCTGGTTCCAGTTACCTGTCCTGATCCACAACCTGCCTAAGTCCCAGCGGCCAGGCCCCTATGGGCTCCTCCCAGGGGGGGGGCTTCGACTTCCAAGGGTGAAGCCACCTAAGTTCCAGCGGTTGGGCTCCTACGCGCTCCTCCCGGGGGTGTACCAGCTTCCAGGGTGAAGAGCATCTACGTCCTGCCTGAACATCTGCCTCCTGGCCTGCTATTCATTAGAGACAGTGACCACCTTTCCCAGTCTCCAGCAGGTCGGCCCAAGGGTCCACTAATCAGAGACTCCCATAACAATAGCAGCTTTTGACACAGTTGACCATACCCTACTGTGTCATCAACTGAGAAAAATCAGTTTAGACAGAAATGTTAACAAATGGTTCTCCTCCTTCCTAGAAGATAGATCATTCCAAATCAAAATTGGAAATCACAATTCTGTCACCTTCACAATAGATACAATTGTCCTCCAGGGTTCAGCACTCTCAGCCACACTATTCAACATTTATTTTCTACCCCTATGCCCACTGCTAGCAAATCTTGAACTCAACTTCTTCCTTAATGCAGATGACATACTATTTTATATCCCTTCTGACAAAACACTGTAACAAATTGTGGCAACCCTGTTAACCATCATGAAGCCAATACATAAAAAACTCTCTCAACTGAAACTAACGCTTATCTCAAACCCCCCCCCCCCCCCCCCCCCCCCAAATTGTGTGGCTATGAAGAGATACAACGATAATCAAACCACCAACAATAGAGTCTTTATGTCTGAGAAAGAAAGTTTCAAATGTGAACTGAAAAACATGGTTCTTTAGAAATGCTTATGACAACATAAAACACCAATAAGCCGATAAATTCACTGTCAGGACCAGAGATGTTATTAGTATAACGAGCAATTAGAATAGTATAGAGCTATATAAAGTGTAATGTAAGGAGAATTAGAACTTATACACAACGTTATGTTGACCTATGAAATGAATGAATTAATATGACCTTGAATCCATTTATTGATGTATTGTTGGCCCAATATATGAATACTAACCCAGATTGTGAAAACTGAACAAGGATATGATTATTGATGTGTAAACTGTTGTCATCTTCTTTTGGAACGACACTATATAAAACACCTAAATAAATAAATAAATAAAATAAATACTGTCTGTGGTTTTAAAAATGCTCCCATAAATAAAACCCCTTTTTAGAGGTAGTAATAAGCACAATCCTGACTGAGTGAAGCCATGCTTGAAACAGATAAAGACAGCAGTGGGGGAGCAGCAGTTAGAAGAAATGGAGGGAGTGTGGGTGGGGGAGCAGGTCTGGGTGTTGGAAGGGTTATGCTCAATCACATGGAACTGCAGAGGACCCCAAAAGAAAAGAAGACAAAGTCAATGTGCACAGAGCAGCAGTGTGGCTGTGTCAGGCTTCTAAATAGAGAAGGCAAGGTCCAACAACAACAAATAGTACAAGGCTTTGAAACATTCTTAAACAGAATTGAGCAGAAATGGCCAACATGGCTACCCGTAGCAGTTAGGGAGAAAGAGTGATATCCTCTAGGTGATTGAGTGTACACAACTGGGTTGTAAATGGCAAATGCTGCTCTGTGCGAGTCACCCCAAGCCTTCTGTTTAAGGTTGTAACTGCTGCTGATGTCTACATTGTTATTTGGTTTCTCAGTATGAAACTAAACATTTTTTTATTGCATATTAAAGTGTCTTCTGTGAAGCTACAGGAAAACCCACTGTGAGGTCATCAACTATAGTTAAAGCTGCTTTTCCATTGGTTGATGATTCATGTTCTGTGGATGTTGCATCAGAGTTGTTTGCCCATGGCAACATAATACTGTCTGCCAAATAACAGTCCTCAAATTTTTTCTACTACTTAATAAAGACAAAAAATAAAATCAAACAAAATTATTACACACCTCAGTTTACACTAGAAGTATAATACCAATAAAATGGAACAGGATACTCTGTGGCATGCACGAGCATTGAAAACATAGTTTAGTTTAGTTTATTGATATTTATATACCGTTGTATCAGACATACCATCATAGCGGTTTACAAAGTTAAAACATATTCAGAAATACAATGATCAATAAAATAGTAACAGCTAAAAACTACACAAGATAAAGGAAATAAATTAGCTGTTAATAAAAGATAATCTATAAACCAATAAATAAACTAAAAGTGATTGTTAGGAGATGGGAATCAAATTAAACTAAAAATAAAAACATAACAATAAAACAACAATAAAATACAAATAAAATAAAAATGGTAGCCAATCAAAGAAGTTAAGGACCACGTGTAGACTGGACCTTTGCCGCTCACTTGTAACATGGTTTCACTGATAATTTAAACATGACATGCCTCACTGGTTTTCATTATAGCCGCACTGGTTTTCATTATAGCCACAGTGAATATGGACAAGACACAATTGTATGCAAAGGGCCTTACTCATAAAGGATTTTTCCCATTCTGTGCCCATGGAAAATAATCTTTATGGGATATGCGCCAATTAGTTTCCAACATATGCAAATATCTTATACATATTCATGATGAAATCCTGACTGGATGGGTGGGCCTGGAGGACCAAGCTGGGCCACTTGTACTGACTAAAGGGTTTTTTTTTTTCCCATTTTGTGTTCATAAGAAAAATACTTTGTACATAGGGCCCATTGGGTCACTTACATAATCCCTTAGTTACAGCAGGAATTTTTTTCTTTTTCTGTGCCTTCCTTCAGTATATTTACAGTTCAACAGAAGCAACTAAAGTAGGAATTAAAGCAAAAATTGATCCTATTTCAATAGGGCCCCAATAGTCAGTAAATAACTGCAGAAGCACAGGAGTGCTCCCAGACGTTGTGTGTGCCAATATTTATTTTCCTTGTATATTGCAATTTTTGCTTGCTCTCATTTTGTCACAAATGATCCATCAAACACTTTTCAAATCTAATCTCATCTTCAATGATCATAACTCATGTCACAGCTCCTCATCCTTGAGCACCGCACATTAATAAATGATTAATAAAATAAAATAAAAAAATAATTTTTTTTTTATTTTTTAACTATGCAAAGAATGTGGACGGGAAACTGCTTATCCCATTTTATCATCTTACCTTGGATTTCTCGGTACATCAGCATTAATTTAATAGCCCAGCGAATTATCAAAGCTGTAGTGTCCGTGCCACCAATGAAGAGGTTAAATATTGTGTAGACCAGGCTGTCCATTGTAAAGTTACTGTTGGGTTTCTTTGCATTCTGACAGAAGGAGCACAGAATAAAAAATGAATGCCCTAGATTTTTTGTTTTCCTGTCAGTCCCTGGAAAAGCCAGATCATTTACAAATCTAGATACCAAGAAAGATGGCACCAAGAAACAACAAAGGGAGATTCCAATTGCAGTGTCCAGGCCCTGATCAATTATCCAGAAAAAGTTAAATTATCTGACAAGTGGTTGGCTTCATATGAACTGTTATCTGGAAAAATTCCCATTTGCTGAAAATCTTTTATCAGAAAATGCCCATTTTTCAGGACTTCCATTAAGTGGAAAAATCCATTATTCAGCAGGGCCTCTGTCCTTACCATTTCAGGATGTTTGGCTTAAGTAATGATCCTGTGAAAAGCAAAACTGACAGTGACAAAGCTTGAATGATCTACTAGAGAAGTTGATGGCCATCACTGTAACCAATTTTGGGCATGTTTGGAACAGAAATGGAAGGCAGTGATAGTAAAAGGGTTGAGAGTTTGGGTAAAAAAATAGGAAAGGGGATGCTAGGGTTGGGTTGTATATGGAAATTTATAGACACATCCACCCAAGTGGATGAATCTCAACTAGGCAAACTGGAAGGACCTATTTATTTTTTAATCTGACATCACATACTAAGTTATGTTCTACTGTAATTTAATCTCTAATTAGTACGTATGTAGTAGACACTCACATACCTCATCTATTTTGTTCAGGAAGGAGTCAATAAAATCCCTGGGACAGTTGGGGTCCCGGCTGGCAATGTGGTCCTTTACCAAGCCTTTCAGAAACGCCTGCAGGACCCTGGCATTTTCAAAGATTTTGTTGTGTTCTCCTGGCAGCCACCTCATAATGTATGGGTAAGTATTATAAAACTGTGAGGAAAAAAAACAGATGGAACTTCCTAAAACAACATGGCCTGTGCACATATTACTCAGACAGTCAGGATATTCCAGGAAGGGCCTTCATTAGCTCTTCAGGAAGAATTGTTTTGGTACACATAGTACAGGACTAATATCCAGAAGGGAGCAATAGGGGTAGGCAACCTCCAGTGCTTAAGGTCACTAATACACCTGAGTTTTCTGGTTATCCCTATTGATTATGCATGAGATAAATTTGTATACAAATGACACAGTGCGCATGCAAACCTTTCTCATGAATATTCATTCAGAATATCCTGAAGCACTGAATACAATGATGTTCATGAGAACTGAAATTTGCCTACCCCGGTAATAGACATTCCCCATAGCGTACATTTTTCCCTTTGTATGCTCTATAAAATTCAGTATGGGCTATTACCTCAAATACCTCAAATGCTTATTGTGCATTTGAGGTATTTGAATTTAAATCTTAAGTGTCATGTGACATGAATTTTGATTTAGGCACTGCAGAGCTAGTGTCATCCACATAAGGAAAATCCTTCCTTGGCAAAGCACTGATAGCACTGGGTCCCCTAAGGGAAGGCAAGTATGCACATGTAGCAGAGCAGTCACATGAGAGGAAGAAAGACTTGGGTGCCATCAGAGCACAACCCATATGCAGAGCAGGCTTTGGGATGGAGTAAACACTAAACAGTGCAATTGAACCAACTCTGTAGCAGTCGCACCTGCACAAGCCTATGATGTCCCTGAAGAGCCAGCTCCATCATGGAGCAGGGTCGGAGGTACATAGGGCCTTTTCTCTTTCCCAATCTCAGCAGTTCTCTGCTATACTCCCAGTCCCAATGGTGCTTTCCTTTTCTCCCACCCCAATATGCTGGCAGTCCTTGACCCCAGCCCAGCCCCAATCCCCAGCCAGCATGGGGAAAGCAAAGGTACTTATTAGCCTCCTGCCACCTCTGTCCTGCTGCTCTACTCTCACGATTCATGCCACGAGACTGGAGCATTATTGCAAAGGTTGCAGGAAGTGTGTAGGAAGCGGTGCTCCCTTCCTGATGGGGAGGAAGGAAAGGATCAAGGAGAGGAGGGGGAGGATCCAGGGATTTGAGAAGGGAGAAGGTCATGGAAGGAGAAGAGGACCTGGGATTGAAAGTGAATTGAGGTTTTTCATTATCGACATTGCGCCCCCACCGCCCCGGGGTAGTAACTTTTCCGAAATTCTGACTCGGCGTGAACAGAAATGGATTTTCAGACTAAATAGCTTAGCACCTCACGGACATAATTCTGAGATTGAGTGGTGTATATTCTGACTTGTGCTGTATATACCGAATTTTTGACAACACATCAGACTGTATTCCTCTCATACAAATCATATGCACAAGCTTGCAAAAAATCTTTTTTTTTATACATCATGCTAATTTTATAGGTGCTATAAATTATGCTGCCACTACGTCCCCATTTTCATGTATGTAGCGATTTATTATATGTATTATTTTTTGTTTTTGTTTTTGTTTCTCACTCTTATCCGAGTCTTGTCTTCCTATTGGTTGAAAGGTTTTCTAATGCATTGTGATTGGCTGATTTTTTGGCGCCCTTTCCCTTGGGTCCTTTAAACGCTTAGTTTTGCCGGTACAGCCCGCTCTCCTTGCGACTTAAAATACTTGCAAGCACAGTGCTAATAAGGTGTGTGTGTGGTTACTATTTGCTGTATGTATTTTTATTATATATTATATATATAAATATTGAAGTACCTGGCTCGGCACAGACTTGAATTAATGTTTTAATTGATGCTCGCTTAGGAATTCTTTATGTACTTTCCATTAATTCTTAATGTATTGCCTCCTTCTGTAAAAGCAAACTTTTTCCTATTCTTACACCCTGACGCCTCTGAGTTACAGCGTTATTTTTCAATTTAAGTTTCCCATCAACTATTTGTTTAAGTGCTTGTACATGAGGCTATATATGTTTCAATTTAAGTGACTTTCTTTGCCGTATGCTCAGTGACCGCATATGAGATTGTGCATGTTTTATTTAGTTACATTTAAATTCTTTAAAGCTCCTACAATTATGTGCAGTAAATTGTACTTCTATAAGTCCGATTGAGAATATTGACACCGTTTGTTACATGTAAGCGGTTCAGCGCATAACTTTACCTGCACCGGTTTTCTAACTGTATACTTTTGGTTATTGTATTTTCGGACAAGTTTCTCCGTTAGTTAAATTGCGGTTTAATGCGTTATGATGGCTAATACCTTGGTGCTATTTTTCTGGGTTTCTTAAACGCAGAGCCTGCTGTCACTGCCTTGTTCCCTTTATAAACTTGAATGTAAGTAAGCACAACGTAAAAATGATATGTGTGCTGCTAATTGATGTATGAAGTTTCTTATTTGTGCTGTTTAATTTTGGATCCTTTGCTATGAGTTCCCCCTCATCTGAATTGTTCTTTACCTATGAGCCCCGCTTTAAATAAGTCCCTCCCGATGCAGCCACCTTTGGCGAAACACGGGTCTGTGTCGGGGGACCCTGCCTAAACTATGTCTTTTTAAGCAATGGAGTTGCCGCCAATAAAAAATATATACTAAAACTGATTTCATCCTGTTTGGGGACTCATTGAACTTAACTGCATTTCCCTCGTTATTGTTATTGAATACTTGAAGTGCAGTTTCCTGCTCCTGCATTTGTCCAATGCTTTTAGCTATGCCATTTCTACCTCATTGCCTTTAGGAGGAAACAGGAAGTTTCCTCCTAAAGGCAAACAGGAAGTTTCTTCCTGGGTTACATTTTTTGGTTTTCTCTAAATAGGAACAATATGGTATTTCATCTTTATATCAATTATTAGATTCAGAGAACCATATTTACTCTTATGGCCGGCTCATGACCAAATTCAGTACCTAGATATAATAAGACAACTACTAAACCAAATGGAACTAGTAATCAATATTGAAAAAACTGAATTTATACACCTTGAACAAAAAAACATTGAAATAATTCAGAATCCCATCAAACTTAAAAATGACAAGACAGTGGAATTAAATGAGAAAGCTCGTAACCTAGGAGTAATAATCGACACGGAACTCAGCCTTAAGCAACACATATCACTAAAAGTTAGAGAAGGATATGCCAAATTAATGGTCCTTAGGAGACTAAAACCCTTATTAACTCAAGCACACTTTCGAACAGAACTACAAGCACTAATTTTCGCTAGCACGGACTATTGTAACACACTTTTCCTAGGATTACCATATACAACACTCAGACCACTACAAATTCTACAGAACTCGGCTGCCAGAATACTTACTGGTAAAAACAGAAGGGATCATATCACTCAAACACTTGCCGAATTACACTGGCTGCCAATAGAACAAAGAGTGCAATTTAAAACGCTATGCACAATTCATAAACTAATCAATGACAAAAATGCTGACTGGCTAAACACCGCACTGCGATTGCATGTCCCCCAGAGAAATCTCAGATCAGCCAATAAAGCTCTACTAACCATACCCTCGGTCAAAACAGCAAAACTGATCCAAGTTAGAGAGAGAGCACTATCCTTAGCGGGTCCAATATTGTGGAACACAATGCCATGCGAAATAAGAATGATGAAAGATTTAAAACTCTTCAAAAAAAGCTTGAAAACTTGGCTCTTCAAAAAAGCTTTTCACAATGAGGTCTATGAGTAAGAACACCTACTCATAGCTGAAATCACCTAAAAGCGTAATTGCTTTCTTTACTATTTTTATCATAATTAAGTATTAATTTAAGATAGACAGTATAAAACGTATATGATTATCCAATGAATCATATAAATGGAAGTTCCAATCCACTTTCCATGTAGATTAGATTTTTGAAACATGTAACCGAAAATTGATTGGCACCCCCTAGATAAATGTACAAACCAAACGTATATATGTGCCTAATTGTAAACCATTGTGATGGTGTATTACTAAACAACAGTATAGAAAAGTTTTTAAATAAAAATAAATAAATAAATAAATAAATAAATAAATAAGGTTAGGCCAGAGGGTGGTACACTGGAGGGTAGCAGCTGAGGTTGAAGCATATGGTGAGACTGGGAAGCAGGTCCAGGTGAATGGTCAGAGATAGGTGGCAAGGCTCGTAGTCAAGTTCAGCAAATGTTCAGAGGCAGGCAGCAAGGCTCATAGTCAGATCCAGGTCCGAGTCAAATCCAAAGAGATCTGTCCGAAGGGAAGAGAAAGCTGGATCAAGGAGAAAGGACCAGAACATGGACACTGGAGCAGAAGCTGGAGCAGGAACTGGAACTGGAACTGGAATGGAGCAGGAACAGGAGCAGGAATAGGAGCAGGAATAGGAGCAGGAAGGCAGGCGGTTTCTGTTGCGCACACATGGGTATCCTTGTGTGCCCAGGTATCCTTCATCCATATAGGCCCGGGTATCCTTCATCATGGTGAGCAACCAGTAGTAGCGTTGAAGGAGCATCAAAGTACATGCATTCCCAGGATGCCGTGCTATACGGGAGTCGTGAGCCCATTTCAGTACTCTTTCGCGGAGTCTGCAAGGTACCACCATGTTCCCAGTGGGGACGGTCAAGGCAGCTGAGAGGTAAATGCAAGCAGGGTCTATGATGTGCTGGAATTTCTTGGGAGAGTCCTCAGGCTCAAAGGAGCTAGACAGTGCATCAGCTCATTGGTTTTTCTCTGTGGGACTATATCTCAGGTCGAAGTCAAACCAGGTGAAAAAGAGTGACCAGCGGGCCTGATGGGTGTTTAGACGCTGGGCGTGTCAAAGGTGCTCCAGGTTTTTGTGAATCATGCATATGGTGAAGCGATGTTATGTGCGCTCCAACCAGGGATGCCCTTGGGTGCCGGGACCAGCTGGACTTAGGTGGGACTAGCTTGGATGATCCCAAATGGTAGGCCAAAGGGTGGTACACCAGAGGGCAGCAGCTATTGGAGAAACCCAACTGGGGTTGAAGCAGATGGAAAGGCTGGGAAACAAGTCCAGGTGAATGGTCAGAAGCAGGCGGCAAGACTTATAGTCAGGTCAAGGCAAATGGTCAGAGGCAGGTGGCAAGGTTCGTAATCAGATCCAGTTCTGGGTCAAAGCCAAGGCGATCCATCCAAAGGGAAGAAAAATGCTGGATCAAGAAGAAAGGACTGGAACACGGACACTGGAGCAGAAGCTTGAGCAGGAACAAAAACAGGAACAGGAACAGGAGCTGGAGCAGGAACTGGAACTGGAACTGGAATGGAGCAGGAGCAAAAGCAGAAACAGGAGCAGGAATGTAGGCAACGCAGAGCACAGCTAGACAAGATGGAGACCTGTTGCCAAAGCAAGCTCTGATTGCCAGAGCCTGCCTTAAATAGTGAGGCTGGCAGACGTCATCAGGAGAAGCTGCAGGTGGATTTCCCACCATGGCCCCTTTAAATCCAATGGGCCAGAAGGGAGGCGGTGTCTGCATCTCGCAGTGCAGCAGAAGAGGAGGCCTGGTTGGGCCGAAGGAATTCCCTGCCACGTAGGGAGGGCTGGGAGGTGAGGGAGCAGGGTGAGTATGGAGATAGCTGCCCACCACTGGTGGAGAGGACAGGCCCTTACCAGGAGGCCGGCAACGGGGGTGAGTGATCCTGGCCACGGGTCTGCATTGGCTGGGGAGCGCAACACCTTAGACAATAAACTCAACAGAATAGAAGAAACAAACACCTCAGTTACACAGTTATCTTCGGACCAAAAAGTGGAAACGAGTCTCTGAATTAGAAGACCAGATTCAGATTTTGGAAACAGAGGTGGTTGCTCTGAAATCTCTAACAAGGGACTATGAAGAAAAATTGGATGATATGAGAAAAAGATCAAGAAGGAATAATCATTTAGTTGGGATTTCTGAAGATCTTTCAGTTGCTGCCCTTTTGAACACTTTGGAATACTGTCTGCGAGTTATTACCAGAACTTTCTCCAGCCCGTTCCAATTGGAAAGAGTTCATCACCTTAACACCAAGAAAATCATTGCCCTAACACAGGGAATGTAATGATTTTGCCACCCTATTGTGAGCTTAGGAGTCTTCTAGCATTGTAGGAGAGTAATGGGGTCCCCTGGAGAATTTGAGTACAGGAGAGGGTTGGCAGAATTTTGAAAGGAGCTGGAGCTTGTGGCAACACAGAGACCTGTGTACCATTAAGCCACAGGATGCCTGAAGAGCAAAGGGAGTTTTATGATTCAGATAAAAAAAGCAAACAGAATGTTAGGAATTATTAGGAAGAGAATGGTGAATAAAATGAAAAATGTCATAATGCCTCGGTATCACGCCATGGTGAGAACGCACCTTGAGTACTGTGTTCAGTTCTGGTCATCGCATCTCAAAAAAGATATAGTTATGATGAGGAAGGTACAGAGAAGGGTAACCAAATGATAAAGGGGATGGAACAGCTTTCCTATGAGGAAAGGCTAAAGAGGAAGAGGTTAGGGCTGTTCAGTTTGGAGAAGAGTTCCCGGAGCACGTACATGGACGAGGGTATTTTATAACATGCGAGCATCAGTGCACACGTGTTATCAAATACAATTCCCATGCGCATGTTCAGGCGGGTTTCCTGTAACACATGCAATGGGGGGAATATTAAAAAGAAGTGCGGGCCGATGCAACAGGGCCTTCCCCAGTTCCTTCCCAATCCGCTTCAATTAAGGAGTGGACTGGGAAGGACCTTCCCTACCACTACCACTATCCTTCCTCCCTCTTCCCCTCTCCTCCCCGACCCCTATACTAATGCTACCTATCCCCAGTTTTTTTTATTTGTATACTTACTGCTCCTTAGGACCAGAAGTAAACCCCACGTGGCAGCTGGCTGCCGGCATGTGCTTTCCTGGGACAGTGGCTAATGGCACTGTCCCAGCCCGCCCCTGCCCCACTCCTCCTCGCCCAGACCCTGTCCGCCGGCCTGCCCCTTTCTTTAGGCCTGGCACGTCTGTGTGTATCGCTGGTTATGCGCGTGGCCGGGCCCTTTAGAAAATGCGGGCAGCGCGCAGAGGTCCCAGCCTTGCGCGTAACCGGCAGTATTTGCACATGCGAGCCTCTTAAAATTTGGCCGTGTGTGCTTCAAGTTCAGATCTCCCCTCTTCCACGCAGACTGCCTGGAGGAGAAGGGCTGGAGCAGAATAACCCTGCTACACTGCCTCTTAAGCCTGAAAACAAGTGCTGGAACTGCGTTTCACCCCGCCCAGATTCTACTTATACACTCCTCAGTTTACATGCTTGCTCACCTCCAATCAAGCACTGCAAGGCTGGTACAAAGATATTCAGCATCTTAGGTGACCTTTCAGCCTTGTTCCTCTCCCACCAATTAATTTTCATTTAATTTATAAATTTATCTATTAAAGAAATCCATACTGAAATAGCTGGCTGAGTTGAACTGTCTTTGTTGGATTTATTTTAATTTTATGATTATGCATGTTCTAACTATGTAATCCACTCAGAAGTTACAGCCTCTGTATGTAGTGGAATATACATATTTAAAAATTAAAAAACAAATAAATAAATAACTTAATATGTTACCCCTTACTACTTACCATACAAAAAAAATGTCAAATTATTTTTTCACCTCCATATCAGTGACACAAAATTGTTCCATTATCAGGCACATGATGAAGTAACACAAAACCCTGCAAAAAAGTCACTCAGAACCTACATCGCAAGCCAAAATAGCACTAACTCCCCCAACTCAAACAGCAACAACCCTACCAATGGAAAGGAAGCAATGCAAATATTACACCGAGCCCTAGAACAACATTATTATTCTGCTAAACAGCAAAACACTGTGGCCTAATGGTTAGAGTAATAGACCGAGAACCAGGAAAACCAGCGTTCAAATTCCATGTCACCCAGTGATACATCTTTTGACCTTGGCAAGTCACATTATTTCCTGTTGCTTTTAGTATCCATTGAGGCAGGGACTTAAGGTACTTGAATTCTAAAAATACTGTAAGCTTTCCTGAGTATTATTAGGAAAGGTGAGGTAAAAATCCAAATTACTAACAATAATAGGACAACCTGGACTACACATTAGCAGAACTAGTCTGAAATCAGCATTATTCCTAACCCAAGTCAAATTCTCCTAAAGTGAAATAGAAAGAAACTTTCAGGGAAAAGTGAAATGATAAGTAAGAAGCAGGGAGCTGCTGCAACGAGCAAAGACATCCAAGCGGAGGTTTGTGGAGAAATCTGTGCCAGCATGTGTCTGCATCCACCCGCAGCTCTGTGAGAAAACTTCATGTGGATCAATTGTACTAACTGCCAGGCCAATGGAATGTTGTTGCGCGGAAAATGGGCACTCGTGATTGAGTGTCCGCTCTCCTACCTCCCGCTGATGCACCTCTCCGGGACGCCCAATGTTATATTTAAATGGGCTGCCGTGGTAAAAAGGAGGCGCTAGGGGAAATTGTGCGCCCCTAGCACCTTCTCAGAAGTGGGTGCTCAGGAGAAGTGGCTGACCGTTAGGGATGTGAATCATTTTTCTAACGAATTGAAATATCGTACGATATTTCTAAATTCATTAATATATCAGGTAAAAAAAAGAAATGATCACTTTTCCCCCCGAATTTTCGTAAAAATCATTTTTCAGGTTAGTGTATGCTAACTCCTGTTAGTAAGCGCTAATTCATGTTAGCGCGCACTAACAAAAAAACGTTTATTTTTCTTACTTTTTGCTATTTTTGTTAGTGCGCGTTAACATGAGTTAACGCGCACTAAAATGAAAAACGATTTTTCACTTAAAAAAAAAACGGGGATCTGCGGGAAAACGAGATTTTCCTGCAGCCAGACGATCCCGAAAGCGGGAACGATCGGGCACCCGATTCACATCCCTAGTGTCCGTTTTCCTAACCGGTGCAGAGCCACGGGTTAGGAAAACGGACGCTCGTGAATTGAGCGTCCGTTTTCTTAACCTGACCACTGACGACTTTTTTTTTTCCTTACTCCTTTTTTCTGTAACTAGAACTTAATATCGCCACAATATTAAGTCAGAGAAACCGAAAAAAGGAACAGAAAGGCAGTATATTCTGCTTTTCTGTTAATGTTTAGGGGCTTCTCAAGAATTAACACCTGCTCTGGGGCAGGCGCTAATTTTCGAGAGTAAAAATGTGCGCGTCAGGTGCGCATTTTTCTTTTTTTTGCATCGGGGGTAATAGCTAATAGCCTCATCAACATGAATTTAGATGTGATGAGCGCTATTAGCTACGCCTCTGCTGAGCGCACTATATTGCATCGGCCTGTGTGATGTTGTACTGTAACCTCTTCCTGCTCTGCCTTGATAGGAGCAGACAATAGTACCTGGCTGTTTGCTGTAAATATTTTTAATTGCTACAAATTTCTTCAGTAAAGAGACTTTTTCTTTGGGAACCATAAAATGCAGTGTGCTATATGTTGTTTTCAGAGAAAGACAGCTGACATACTGGGAATGCTGTGGCTTCAGTGGTTCATTCTGTTCCCATTTACAAAGAATCCCATTATAAAAATGTGTGTGTGTGTATGGGGGGGCAGGATCAGGGTTAGTATAGTATAGATATGACCAATTTAGCTGGATGGTTACCCATTTTAGGATCTTTAGACAAGCTAAAACTATATGCAGAAAAATCTTTTTTTTCTCTTTGGGATACTGTTACACACAAACCTGAAATCCACGTTTTCCATGGAACATGACGTTTTCATTAACCATCCGGAGCAGTTTCTTAAAGGTGGGGTCTTCTGTATCAAACCGGTCGCCAAGGAGAATGGAACAAATCACATTGCAAACAGCTGCATAGATCCTGTCCGTAGGATTAAAAGGTTTTCCTGGCAAGAAGGAGAAGAAAAGCCTTCATTCACCTTCTCCCCAGAACCAGGAATAAACATGGCAGCATGGTATGAGCTTGCAACCAGGAACAGTGCCCTTCAAGAGATGCACGCAGAATCTGGCTGAATACAAACCTTCTTTCATTCTGCTGTCAAAATCCAGCAGCACATGCATCTGTCAGAGTCTGTGCTATCATACACAGGATCAGGGAGGGGAAGGGTTTAACACTGTAGCTATGAAACAGATCATCACCTTGCTCCCAAATTTTTCATGCTGACATTAGTTTCTGCAATCATTTTCAGGCAGTAAAATCCAAAGAGTCATCAATATGTCTTGTTTCCTAAAAACTGGGATTATTTAACCTTGCTCAGAACCTATTTGGAGCTCTGAGCTTCCTTTGTTTCCATCAGCACTGGCAGTGGCACACTGGTTTCCAAGTTGAAGCCAGCTTACTCAATCCTTTTAGAAGCAGTCGATGAGACATCAGCACGACATCACAGTGCAGTGGGAAGGACCACCTGACTGACACAAGAGGGGAGAGAGGAGGCAGGGAAAGATGTATTTCCAAGCCAAGGTCAGTTATCTAAAGTAAACCCTGAAAAATGACGCCTCTCATTCCCTGATATCCACTCTGTAGCTTTTTCCTGTTTGAGCGTTGGCGCCGTTATGACATCTGCTTAATATTTTGTGAAGAGCTGGTAACCCTTGAAATAGGCAACACACATTCGATGAAACATTGGCCAGTGTTGGGAGTGAATCAGTTGCTTCGACAGTGTGGCAAGTTTATGCCTTATTGAGATAAGTGTGAAATATTTTCATTACTGTTTTCACTATTAGTGTTGTGAGTGAACTGTTTAGTGGACCCTTGGGCTGACCTGTGAGAGACTGGGGAAAGGTGTACTACAGTCTCTAGTGAGTGACAGGTCGGGAGGCGGATACCAGGCAGGAGCTGGACGTGAGCTTCACCCTGGAAGCCGGTACTCCTCCGGGAGGAGCCCTTAGGAGCCCGACCGCTGGGACTTAGGAGATCACGGAAGCTGGAGCTGGAGCAGGCAGGCAGGGATCAGGTGACAGGCAGGAACTGAAGCAGGCTGGGACCGAAGCAAGCAGGAACTGAAGCAGGACTGGCTACCGGAACCAGACAGGAACTGAAGCAGGACTGGCTACTGGAACCAAACAGGAGCTGAAGCAGGACTGGCTACTGGAACCAGACAGGAGCTGAAGCAGGACTGGCTACCGGAACCAGACAGGAACTGAAGCAGGACTGGCTACTGGAACCAGACAAGAACTGAAGCAGGACTGGCTACCGGAACCAGACAGGAACTGAAGCAGGACTGGCTACCGGAACCAGACAGGAGCTGAAGCAGGACTGGCTACTGGAGCCAGACAGGAACTGAAGCAGGACTGGCTACTGGAACCAGACAGGAACTGAAGCAGGACTGGCTACCGGAACCAGACAGGAGCTGAAGCAGGACTAGCTACTGGAGCCAGACAGGAACTGAAGCAGGACTGGCTACTGGAACCAGACACGAGCTGAAGCAGGACTGGCTACTGGAACCAGACTGGAACTGAAGCAGAACAGATTACTGCAAGCAAGCCAGACAGAAGCAAGACTTGGGCACGGAGTGAAACAAGTCTCAGGCAGGAACGGAGTTGCTAACACAATAGCACACTCCGGGGCACGGAGCAACTGAGAACCGCAAGGAACCCCGTTGCAAGGCAAAGTCCTGGGCTCCGCGGCGGCCTTACATAGGCCGCGGCGTCAGACATCATGGAGAGGGTGGAGCTTCCAGTGGCGGGAAGCGGCCTTCATAAGTGCGGATTGCGCGCGCACGCGCGCGCCTAGGGAAAAAACATCCAGGCAGGGTTTCTCGGCAGCGTCCCCCCCGCAGGGATGCCGTGAAACAGGCTGCAGACCCTCGGAGACGGGCCGGGATCAAGGAGGTAAGGGCCTAGTCGCGGCTGCCGCGACTGGGACCGCAACAATTAGACAGTTTATTACACTATAGAAATATATTAAAATATAGGTTTAATGGTGGTCCGGTACATGATGGGGCAATAGCGCTGTTGTTTGAAGACTGCTTGAGGCCTATTGCATGGTGGGAGGCAGCAGATTGTATTGTTGCACATTTCTTCTGTTACCGTACCAGTATTTGTAATTTTCACTTTCTAAAACATTTTTTGAGTTGATTGCAATAAATTCATTATAATTGTGAGTACTAACCCCTCTCTTGTTTGGCTTTTTTTCTTTGGGCATTGGCTTCTCCCTGTTGTAGCTCAAGTTTTGCATGGCCTGGTTTCATTGCTGACATCACACTGCATTATGATGTCACTGACCACACATCAGAAGTTCTGAGTCTTGTCTTGTTGAGCAGAACCTGGATTTTCTGAGTAATACTGGGCACTTAGTGTATGTCTCATAGGGACATACACTATAAGAATGTAAGCTCTTCCTATAATATCCCATAAACAGCATCATAGAGATCCTAAAAGCTTTCATAGTTTCTCCATCTTCCTGAGTTTTAAAGCTTATATTCTTATGGGAAGCTTTCTTACTGTTTTCTGCACAGCTGAAGTATGGATTTTAAATGATCAAATCTCCCTGCTTTTTGTCACCTTCCTTCCCCTATTGCTCTCAGAATATCTCCCCCTGCTTAGTTTGGAGGTTTTGCTCATACATTTCTCAGTTTACATGATTGCTCACCTCCAGTCAAGCACTGCAGGGCAAATACAAAGATACATGAACATTCAGCCTTGTGCTCCCTTCCTGCACCATAGCAGCAGAAGAATCTATGATGCCAGCAGCATGAGGCCTTGGTTAAGTCTGAGCACTGCCAATTAATCCCTGAATTTAGGAAACACTAGCCATGTTACAGTTTCTACCTTTGTAAGGGCCAGAGGATTGGCAATAAGGTTTGTTATTATTTTAAACTGAAAATATAATTTTATATTATGCAGAATGGTAGAGTAAATTCAAGTCACTTATATGAAAACGGACATCAAAGTACAATCTTCTGAAGAAAAAAAAATCACATAAGCTCTGTTATTAATGTGTGTGGGAACGGCTGGGGGAGAGGGAACAAGGCTGTAAGGATCACTTAGAGCACTACACTAGGGTAGGGTAGGCGGTTCGGGCCTTTGAAATTTGAGGGGCCCCAAATTGCAAGTTAGTGCGCATTGACCCGAAAACAAATTTTTCCCGAAATTTTGGGAAACATTTGTTCGGGTTTCGGGGTCCCCGAACCAGGACAAATTAGGCAATTTCATTGAAATTGTCTAATTCGTCTTGAATGAATGCACATCCCTACACTGCACACATATCCCTCACCATTCACCGATCTCCCACTTCCCTGGTGCACAGATGCTGGGGAAACATGGGAGATAGGTGGTAGGGTTCCTGAGATTGTGGCTGGGTTGCCAGATTCCTAGAAATATTATCACTGATACTATCTGCCACTCCTCTGGGAACGTGGATGTTTTAAGGGTTGAGGGAATTGGCCAGATGGGGATACTTTTTGCTGGTGCTGCCTTACAATTTTGTTCCATGCCTGGCCTCAGGACCTGCCTAATTGTAGAATTGTGTGGTTCACAGGAATAAGCTAGAGGACAGAAATGAAGAACAGGGTGTGTGTGTGTGGGGGGGGGGGGGGGAAATATTAACAGAAGACATGGGGATTACTACCCTCATCCAAGCCTTGATGCTTTTGACACAACTGCAACATCACTCCCTACTTTGTCGGTGGTGGGGAAGGAGAAGAATAAAACATTTATAAAAGGGGAATTGAATATAGATCACAACCAACATGGGCCCTGACTTTTACAGACTGGGGTACTGATTCGCAGACCCAAGAGAAAAAGCACAGGATGGCTTCTATGGCCAGGTCACCAAGTCCCAAAGCAAAAACCGTCAAGCAGCAATATTTCATTTATCAAGAAGGCTCCTCACCCAGCAAAAATGTTGCAAGCAGTAATTTAAGGGTTTGACAGTTGCATGGATTTGATTGTAAATATTACTACCCTTATTGTAAGGCTTGGAGATAACTGCACAGAGCGGCATTACTACCCTTAAGAGAAACATGCAGGTAACGTGCACAGAGCAGTATATACCATAAGAAGCTTGCTGGACATACTGGATGGACCACCTGGTCCTTTTCTGCAGTCATCAAAAGTATGTTACTATTTTATTTAAAGTTAAGCTTAGATTAAAGTCTTTGGTGTCAGGCTTCATGTAGAGGGCAAAAGCTAGGCATATTAGTTATCAGACTTTAATGAATGATAGAGCCTTTGGAGGTCTTAGTATGCTAGACTTTAGATTTTACAATGCAGCATGTCAAATTTGTTTTGGATGGGAATATATTGATATATATCCAAAAAATATATATATGCATTTGTTAATCCCTCATCTGTGGTGTTCCCCGCAGATGAGGGATTAACAAATGCATTTTGGATATCTACATGTTATAGTGCCGATTACAAATAATGGCTTATATATCAAGCTATAGTATTGTTGAAGGGTTATAATAGCACTACCATGTGGATGTATATATAAGCAATTTAATGCAGTGTGGTGTTTTCTGATATAGAAGACCAATAGCGATTAACATCAGCCCATTGGAAATGTACTGTATTTCAGGGAGAGATTGAGTTTAGGAGTAGAATAGTGTTGAGGGCTATTAATAGTTGGGCTGAGGTTTATATAGTTTTTGGATAGATGTTAAGGTATTCGCATGAAATGACAATTAATATATTATCATAAGGGAATATTAAATATGGTTGGTTTCATATAAAAATAATTGAAAAAATCATTGTATTAACATATTTGTAATAAATAAATTGATCTTATATAAATTGAAAAATTAGATTTATGCGGGCGGATTTTCAAAGCCCTGCTCGCGTAAATTCGCCCGGATTTACGCGAGCAGGGCCTTGCGCGCCGGCGCGCCTATTTTCCATAGGCCGCCGCTCGGCGCGCGCCAGCTGCCCAAAATTGGCAGCCTTGCGCGCGCCGATCCAGGATTTTAGAGGATACGCGCAGCTATGCGCGTATCTTATAAATCCAGTGTACTTTTGTTTGCGCCTGCTGCGCAAACAAAAGTACGCGATCGCGCAGTTTTAAAAAATCTACCCCATGGTGTTTTGCTTGAAAGCCAAAGTGCTTTTTTCCTTTTTTCTCCAACAATTTGTTTTGGGGGCATTTTTTGTGTAATACGATAAAGCACAAGTTAAATACATACACATTGCCTTTACTTTTTATATATATATATACACATTAAAAGCCCCATTATCTAGCATGCATAGGAAACAAGTGGTGCATAGACGGGCGGATTTTAAAAGCCCTGCTCGCGTAAATCCGCCCGGATTTACGCGAGCAGGGCCTTGCGTGCCGGCGCGCCTATTTTCCATAGGCTGCCGGCGCGCGCAGAGCCCCGGGACGCGCGTAGGTCCCGGGGTTTTTGGAAGGGGGCGGGACCCGATGACGTAGCGTTTCGGGGGCGGGGCGCGGCGTTTTGGTGGCGGGACCAGGGGCGTGGTTTCGGCCTGGGGCGTTTTGGGGGCGTGGCCGCACCCTCCGGAACCGCCCCCGGGTCGAGTCTCGGCGCGCCAGCAGCCCGCTGGCGTGCTTGGATTTACGTCTCCCTCCGGGAGGCGTAAATCCGTGGATAAAGGTAGGGGGGGGGGTTAGATAGGGGAAGGGAGGGGAAGGTGAGGGGAGGGCGAAAGAAAGTTCCCTCCGAGGCCGCTCCGATTTCGGAGCGGCCTTGGAGGAAACGGTGACAGGCTGCGCGGCTCGGCGCGCGCCGGCTGCCCAAAATCGGCAGCCTTGCGCGCGCCGATCCAGGATTTTAGAAGATACACGCGGCTACGCGTGTATCTTATAAAATCCAGCGTACTTTTGTTTGCGCCTGGTGCACAAACAAAAGTATGCGAACGCGCTTTTTAAAAAAATCTACCCCAATATGAATATTTCAGTTATCTGAGAGCAACCTGCTTCCTGCTCCAAGCAGCAGCTGCAAGAACAGGAGGGGAGGAGGTGATGCTGTAGTGGACAGAGCACAGAGCAGAGCAGAACAGAGAAAAGCTACTCTGCTTTCTAATCCAACCCCTCCTCTCCTGTCATTCCCCTTTCCCCTACCACATTCCTTAATGAGATGCCAGTTACCTGGGCACGCTCAATAGTTAAATGCCAGATAATGGGGCTTTTACTGTAGATTTATGACTAGCACAGTGGCAAGCAACCCAACTAAAGAATAAATTTGGAGAAGTGTTGGAGATATCAGGACAGGACTATGTTCAAGAAGTAACGAAAGCTGGGAAGGATCTAGGGTGGTTTTGCATCTATACAAACAGGGAATTCCTCTCTGTGCTCTAATAAACCAGCACTTCACTGGACTGGCAAGGCATTTCAAGATGTCAAATTTGTCAAAGCTATTTCTACAAGCTGTATCCCCAACTACCCGGATAGGAACCTACCATCTGTTTTTGTCTACTTTGACGGTGATATTAGGGCGCAGTTTATTGGACCGCTAGTGTTTGGAGGCATGAATCTGACTAAAGATGAACTGGAGTGGAAGCTTTGAGAGTCCGGTGCGATAAAGACCGAGCTGGAGGAAAACCCTAGGAAGCAAATTGAGGACCAGCTGATGAGCAAAGTGCGGTGCTCAGCTCTCGGCAAGGAAGACAGTGGCTCTGAAGATGATTAATGTGTGTGCTTTTCTTTCCCACCTTTAAATACACTTAAGATTATTCTTTTTATTGATGAACTGCAATGGTAACCTCAGCCTAATAAAATCAATAACAGTTTTATATTGAAAGAATCCTGTTACCGCATATTTTTGGCACGTCTATAATGTTTTAGCTATCCTAATTAATTTCTATTACTATATGTGCCTTGATGTGAACTGTTGTGATGGTTAATTTACTGAACGACGGTATAGAAAAGTTTTTAAATAAATAAATAAAATAAAATAGTGTGAGGGTTTGTCAAAAATAATGGAAGAAAATGGCATCACTGCGCATAGAATCACTGCCCTGAGCTTTCCCTTGCCCCAGGAATGCCCTTTCCTCAGCAGTAGAAAGACAGCATCTGACATTTTGCAGCAGGCAAAAGTATATGCACTGTTAACAGAGCACACAGGCTGTTACCCACATAGAAGCTGAACAATGTTTAGAAGGCCTTTTTGCACACATAAACATGTTTTTAGCTGTATGAAATGTGTAGAAAATTGCCATCTTGAAATGTCCCATGAGAAAATCATTTTTATTGTGTTTTGTGATCAATTAAAGTTGTTAAGGGACAGTTTATGGTGAAATGCTGAGAAGCGGCCCTAAGGTAAAAAAATCAGTCTATAAATATCCTAAAAAGTCAGTGCAAGTATGTTTTTGGAGCATAACTTACAGTGAGCAACACAAAGAAGAAGCAAATTATATACTTTTTGACACTAGAACCTTCTTGTGTGGCCTATCGAACATTCTCTGGACAGAAAAAAAAAGAGGCCACGCCACTTAGCCAGATAAGTTCTGATTTATCTTCCTAAGTGGCGTGGTTTAAGCATTTGGCCGTGGTCAGTTGCCACTATGTAGCCAGATAAATAGTTACCCAATTATATAGATAAATATGGCTAGCATGTAGGAGGAGAATGGGTGTAATGGGAAGGAGTTGTATTAGTCAGATAAGTCATCCAGCTAACTCTGAGTCTGATTGGCCCATTTGCCTGTCCTAAAATTAGCTGGATAAACTTATCTGGCTAACTTTAAGATAGCCAGATATATTCAGCGGAGCAGCTAACTAGCTGAGCCGCACAGTGGCTGAATATGGACCTATTATTTTAATTAGTGTAAACTAAACCTTTATCCCATATTCTCTCTTTTTTTCAAATGCATTTAAAAATGTTTTCTTTTATCCATTACAGTGTGGATCGCATATTTTGTTTCATATTTAAGATACAAATTAATGAAAAAATGCTTATAATGTTCCCAATATACCAAATATTCCTTTTTGGAGAGGGGCGAGAAAATTACAAATTCACTATAAAAGGCTTCCACTGTATTTATGTGCATAGAGCAATGATGGCCTTGTGAATTAATGTAGTTTTGCAGTAACTAGCTGATCAGAGACCTTGGTGATGTCACTTATGTGGCTTTTAGCCTCCTTCCTCCTAATGCACCCCAGGTTATGCTCTAATGATGAAGCAATAGTCAGGTAGAGCTTTCCCTGTCATATCTTTATCCTGTAGTCTTTTTCTTCCCCTTCCGATTGTGCTCCATCTTTAATGCACTGCCTTTATGAACCCTTGCATGGATTATGCTACACTAAAGACGTATTTTGAAGATTCCTAGTCCTGTGGTATAAAAGCTACAGCAGCACTTACCTTGTTTCTTTTGAAAGAACTCAACTAGAATCTTTGCTTCTTCTGTAACACGTTCTTCGATGCTCTTCTTTCCCATCCCGAAATCAGTTAATGTGGTGAGTGTGAATTTACGCTGCTCTTTCCAATGTAGTCCATTAGAAAACACAAGACCTAAAGGATGTCAAAGGAAAGGGGGCAGAGATACAGAGAAACACCAAAAGTGTCAAAGAACAACTTGGTCCAGTTAGTTTTCCCATCAATATATGCCTACTCTTTCTCCAGCCCCTTCCCACCTTTGCCCAGCTCTTGAGGTCCCATTGTGTCTGTCACAAGCATGCTTAAATTATTTTGCTGCTTTCACTGCTATCACCTCTGCTGGAAGCCTGTTCCAAGTATGCCCATCACCTTCTCAGTGAAGAAATTAATCACTTTCCTTCTGAGCTTCCCTCTTCTGCTTCATATGATGAACCCTTGTCCTTGAGATTCTCAATTTATGGAAATACTACCTTCTAGTATCTTATTAAAACCTATTAAATAAATGAATGTTACTATCATATCACCCCTTTCCTCCTCAGATAGTATATGAGTAGCTCCTTAAGACTCTTCATGCTAAGCTTATGCTCTAGGCCAATCATTATTTGGGTGATCTTCCTCTGAGTTATTATCGCCACCTGATTACTGATCACTAGGGATGTGAATCGTTTTTTAACGATTAAAATTATCGTCCGATAATTTTAATATCGTCTTAAATCGTTATAGAACACAATACAATAGAAATTCTAACGATTTATCGTTAAAAATCGTTAAATCGTGTTAGTGCACACTAACGGGAGTTAGTGCGCACTAACTCGAGTTAGTGCGCACTAACTGAAAATGATACAAATTGACACTTTCCAGGTCAGTAAAGGTCAGTTAGGAATGAATATGTGTTCCTATTGGCTGGCTGCCCTCTTATCTATTGATGTTAACCAGGTTCCCACTGAGGTGATGGTTGGGGGGATGGGAAATGGAAATGGAAACTCAGGAACACTAACAGAAAATGATACAAATTATTGACACTATCCAGGTCAGTTAGGAATGAATATGTATTCCTATTGGCTGGCTGCCCTCTTATCTATTGATGTTACCAAGGTTCCAACTGAGGTGTTGGTTGGGGGGATGGGAAATGAAAACTGTTGATAGTTGACAAAAAAAGTAATGTGATCAGTCAATATGACTAGAACCTGTGCCCTATTCCTGATACCAGGGGTGTTGTGATCTTCCTGCACTCAGTGCCCTATCCCTGATACCAGTCTGAGACAGCTCCCTCCCTGCATTACTAGTGAGAGGCTGGCTTCACAGACAGGGGGGAGCTGCCTGACCCTCACTCCTGACTTCCCCCATGTCCCAGCTAGTGAATGGTGTGTGGGTGAGGGGGGGGAGGATGGTGAAGTCTGAGACAGCTCCCTCCCTGCATTACTAGTGAGAGGCTGGCTTCACAGACAGGGGGGAGCTGCCTGACCCTCACTCCTGACTTCCCCCATGTCCCAGCTAGTGAATGGTGTGTGGGTGAGGGGGGGGGGGAGGATGGTGAAGTCTGAGACAGCTCCCTCCCTGCATTACTAGTGAGAGGCTGGCTTCACAGACAGGGGGGAGCTGCCTGACCCTCACTCCTGACTTCCCCCATGTCCCAGCTAGTGAATGGTGTGTGGGTGAGGGGGGGGGGGGAGGATGGTGAAGTCTGAGACAGCTCCCTCCCTGCATTACTAGTGAGAGGCTGGCTTCACAGACAGGGGGGAGCTGCCTGACCCTCACTCCTGACTTCCCCCATGTCCCAGCTAGTGAATGGTGTGTGGGTGAGGGGGGGGGGGAGGATGGTGGAGTCTGAGACAGCTCCCTCCCTGCATTACTAGTGAGAGGCTGGCTTCACAGACAGGGGGGAGCTGCCTGACCCTCACTCCTGACTTCCCCCATGTCCCAGCTAGTGAATGGTGTGTGGGTGAGGGGGGGGGGGAGGATGGTGAAGTCTGAGACAGCTCCCTCCCTGCATTACTAGTGAGAGGCTGGCTTCACAGACAGGGGGGAGCTGCCTGACCCTCACTCCTGACTTCCCCCATGTCCCAGCTAGTGAATGGTGTGTGGGTGAGGGGGGGGGGGGAGGATGGTGAAGTCTGAGACAGCCCCCTCCCTGCATTACTAGTGAGAGGCTGGCTTCACAGACAGGGGGGAGCTGCCTGACCCTCACTCCTGACTTCCCCCATGTCCCAGCTAGTGAATGGTGTGTGGGTGAGGGGGGGGGGGGAGGATGGTGAAGTCTGAGACAGCTCCCTCCCTGCATTACTAGTGAGAGGCTGGCTTCACAGACAGGGGGGAGCTGCCTGACCCTCACTCCTGCCTTCCCCCATGTCCCAGCTAGTGAATGGTGTGTGGGTGAGGGGGGGGGGGGGAGGATGGTGAAGTCTGAGACAGCTCCCTCCCTGCATTACTAGTGAGAGGCTGGCTTCACAGACAGGGGGGAGCTGCCTGACCCTCACTCCTCCGGGGTATTGTGATCTTCCTGCACACAGTGCCCTATCCCTGATACCAGGGGTGTTGTGATCTTCCTGCATGCAGTGCCCTATCACTATTAATACCAGGAGTGTTGTGATCTTCCTGCACACAGTGCCCTATCCCTGATACCAGGGGTGTTGTGATCTTCCTGCATGCAGTGCCCTATCCCTAATACCAGGGGTGTTGTGATCTTCCTGCACACAGTGCCCTATTCCTGATACCAGGAGTGTTGTGATCTTCCTGCATGCAGTGCCCTATCCCTGATACCGGGATGTGTGCAAGAAGATCCCAACACCCCCGGTATCAGGAATAGGGCACTGTGTGCAGGAAGATCACAACACCCCTGGTATTAGGGATAGGGCACTGTGTGCAGGAAGATCACAACACTCCTGGTATTAATAGGGATAGGGCACTGTGTGCAGGAAGATCACAACACCCCTGGTGCCAGGGTTAGGGCACTGTGTGCAGGAAGATCACAACACTCCTGGTATTAATAGGGATAGGGCACTGTGTGCAGGAAGATCACAACACCCCTGGTACCAGGGTTAGGGCACTGTGTGCAGGAAGATCACAACACTCCTGGTATTAATAGGGATAGGGCACTGTGTGCAGGAAGATCACAACACTCCTGGTATTAATAGGGATAGGGCACTGTGTGCAGGAAGATCACAACACTCCTGGTATTAATAGGGATAGGGCACTGTGTGCAGGAAGATCACAACACCCCTGGTGCCAGGGTTAGGGCACTGTGTGCAGGAAGATCACAACACTCCTGGTATTAATAGGGATAGGGCACTGTGTGCAGGAAGATCACAATACCCCTGGTATCAGGGTTAGGGCACAAGTTCTAGTCACATTGACTGATCACATTACTTGTTTTGTCAAGCTACCAACTGTTTCCATTTCCCATCCCCCATATACTGTCAGTGGGAAGCTTGGTAACATGAATAAATAAGAGGGCAGCCAATAGGAATACATATTCATTCCTAAACTGACCTTAACTGACCTGAAAAGTGTCAAATTGTATCATTTTCAGTTAGTGCGCACTAACTCCCAGTTAGTGCGCACTAACTCCCGTTAGTGCGCACTAACTCGAGTTAGTGCGCACTAATCGGAAAAAAACGATTTTTAACGATTTTTTAACTAAAAAATCGTGCCTAACACGATTTTCTTGCCCTGCCACACGATTTCTATCATTAAGACGATATGGAAAACGATTCACATCTCTACTGATCACTGTGCTTTTGTAAATGTGGTTTCCAGAACTGTATCATCTGTGCAGTCCTTTCTTCTTATTTCATGGGGTGGAAGAGGATCCTGGCCAGTGTCACTCGAGTGTTGCACAATCCCCTGCTCTGCCCTTGGATAACAGCTGCCAGCTATGGCCGGTGCTAGCTCTTTTGCTCCCCTATGTGAACAAATACTATGCTGCCCCCCCCCCCCCCCGACCCGTTCACCCAGTCTCTGTCCCAGGCACAACAAAAAAAAGCTCTCGCTAGCAATATCTTCACCCCCTCCACCATTGCAAGGATAATAGGTACCCTAAGTGAACCTTATAGCCTTGCACACATTGCCTCCTCCCCCATCATCTCGGCCCTCTCTGCACATAAGGTTAAGAATTATGTATTTATAAGAGATTTTACATGAAAAAGAAAAATCTGTCTTCTGAAGTAAAAATATCACTTATATTATATTATATTTGCATGCATTGCTGTGGTGCCAACTAGAAATCCCTGCAAAAAGCACACTTGGAACTCATATGTATTAGGCCTATTGTATTGAATAAACTGAATTAGAATTACAGTCTAATAAACTTCCCATGCCAAAACATTACTAACTAACAACACGCACAATATCAACCCTACCTATGAAAAGACTGCAAATAATATACCAGACCCTAAAACACCAATACATTTCCTATTAGAAGAATATCTCACTTGAGTCACACATGCAGAAAACAAAACATACAATAGAACAATCATAAAGTGTAAATAGAAACATGCAGGCAAAAACTGAACTGGAAACCTCCAGAAGCTAGATTTTGTATTCTGTGCAACAATGGAGAATCAGAAGTCTCTCTAAGTAATGCTTATTCCTCAAACATCAAACAATAAAATCAAGAAATATAATACAAATAATAAATATATAATCATAATAGTAAAAACATACTAAGGAAAAAGTATTTCAAAAACAACTGCTGAATAGAAGATCCAGTAATTAAAATTCATATACAATTTTTTTCAATTTCCCAAACACCAATAAATATTTCAAACCAGCAGAAACATCAAATAACACCCTAAAATTAAAAACTACTAAATATATAAAAAAAAAAAATTCATGCTGTCATTTGATTTCCAGTCACCCTGAGATTGTTGAGGATTAATGAGAGTGGGGGTGCACACATTTTCTCCTCTCTCTTTCTTATATACATAGACACACACACACAAACACTCCCTCTCACACACATACAATGCTAGCACACACATGCATGATCCCCTCTCTCACTCACATGCTCACACACACACATGTTCCAACTCACAGATGCACATGCTACCGCTCATACACATGCTCCCACTCACATACACATGCTCTCACAGATGCTCCAGCTTTGACACACATTGGCTCCCTCTCTCACACATACATGGGCAATGCCAGACTCCAGCTCTTCTATGATTGGAGTCTAGCATCAGCTCCAGAACCTCCTCTTCACTTCAGCTACTGCCAGGTTGGGATTTGTCAGGAACCTTGGGCCCTCCTCTTCACTAGATATTTGGGTTGGGAACCACTGGGCGGCCCGTGGCCTCCTGTTCGTTCTAGCTGTCAGTGGTGATGGGATCTGCTGGATGGCCTGCAGCCTCCTCTTCATCCTGGCTGCTGGCAGGATGACAGCTGCCAGGAGGTCCATGGCCTCCTTCTTTGTTCTGGCCACCAGTAGGATGGAGTCTGCCAGGCAGATCCACAGTCTTCTTAACATCCTGGCTTTTGGTGAGATAGGGTCCACTGGGCGGCCCATGGCCTCATTTTAACTGAGGCCACCATGTGGGTTGAAATTCCCTGGATAGCCCTGCAGCTTCCTCTGGACTTCTGCCGCCAGTGGCCCCCCCCCAGGCCACCGCCTCCTCTGAGCTCCTGTCCTGTGCAAGTGCAAAGCTTGCACGATCAGTTATGCCAACCTTGCTGCCAGCTGGAGACAGATCAAGTGGTGAAGGGAGCATCGTTTCTAGAAAGCAGCTTGTCTCTCTTCTCAGATTGTTCATCGCTCTGTCGTCTACCAACAATCTGTACCAGAGCATATGAATGGCCCTCAGGTCTACCTTATAGACTTTTAAACCTCTCACTTAGCTTCACGTAGAATGAAATATTTTAATGCATGTAAAATTAATTTTAAAAAATCACCACTAATGTAGACTTTGAAACCCAAAAGCTGGTAATTCTCCAATTATATTGTCTTTTGGGAGTTAAGAACATAAGACTTGCATACTATGTCAGACCGAGGGTCCATCAAATCTAGTATCCTGTTTTCAACAGTGACCAATCCAGGTCACAAGAATACAGTGATGTGTGGTCAGGTCTTCAAGGGATTCAGTGAATCCCCAGGCCAAACCCCTACCTGATCTGATCAATGGTGACACATTTCCCTACCCTAACGCCCCTCTCACTGACAGCAGATGTCACATTTAACCAAACTTCATCTCCTGCTGCCATGGGGGCCAATCTCCCAACTCTTTTCATGAGACCAGCCCAGCGGCAGTAGGAGATGATGTTTGGCTAAACTTGACTCCTATTGCCGTCCAATCCAGAAACCGGTGGGGCCATGAGTGGATACCATTCTATTCATGGTCAGAGAAGAAGAAAAATGCTTGGAGGTGGTGCAAGCAGAGCCCATCCACTCGAGGCCAAAGAAGAAAAAGGCCCAGTAGCATCACGAGCAGAGTCCACGCACTCACAGCCAAAAAAGAAAGAGCTCATCTCGCTCGTGGCCAAAAAGAAAATAAAAGCCTGGTGGGACCACGAGCAGAACCCATCCTGCTCATAGCCAAAGAAGAAAAGCAAGGCTCAGAGAAACCAAGCATAGAACCAGAAAGGCCGCAATCAGAACCCATCCCGCTTGTGGCCAAAAAGAAAACCAGGCCCGGAGACGCCATGAGCAGAGCCACCCACTCATGGCCGAAGAGAGGCTGCAAGCAGAATCCATCCCGCTGATAGCCAAAGAAAAAACAGGCCCACTGGGGTCGAGAGAGCTGCTTGTGTGTGTGTCTGTGAGAAAGAAAGAGAGATTGGGAGCCTACTTATGTGTGAGAGAAAAAGAGAGAGGTTGTGAACCTGCTTCTGTATGTGCCTGTGAAGAGAGAGATTGGGAGACTACTTGTATGCATACCTATGAGAGAGAGAGATTGGGAGCCTGCTCGTGTGTATGCCTGTGAGAGAGAGAGAATGGATGCCTGCTTCTGTGTGTGCTTGTGTGAGAGAGAGATTGGGAGCCTACGTGTGTGAGTGCCTGTGTGAGAGAGAGATTGATGCTTGTTTGTGTGCCTGTGAGAGAGATTGGGAGCCTGCTTGTCTGTGTGCCTGAGAAAGTGATTGAGAGCCTGCTTGGGTGTGATCCTGTGAGAGAGAGATTGGGAACCTGCTTGTTAGCGTACCTGAGAGAGTGATTGGGAGCCTGCTTGTGTGTGTGCCTATGTGAGAGCCTGTGTTTGTGTGCCCATGTGAGCATGCATGCCTGTGAAAGCAATATGTCACATATAGGCTCTCACAGGTACACAGACAAATAATGTGTCTGTGAGGGAGAGAGAGCCTGTATATGTGAGAGAGAGAGAGAGTGTGTGTGTGTGAAAGTATAGCCATGTATATGAGAGAGAGAGTGTGTGAGAGAATGAATGTGTTATTGTGTGTGTGTGTATGTGTGTATGAGAGGAGAATATAGTTTGTGCAGCCCTCCCTCTCTCCCCCAATCCACGACAATCTGAGGGTGACTGGAAATGAAAAGATCCCAGGTATGGAGAGCAAGAGTTTTTAAATCCTTTTGTAAAAGTAGTTGTTATTAACATTAACAGCAAAAAAATAGCTGGACACAAAAATGCATATAAAACATTTTCAAATTTTTCCCCCCAAGAACCCCTTTTCCCACCCTCCATACATGACAAGCAAAAAAAGAAAAATTGTCCATTAGGATACAAAAAGAACTAAACAGTAATATCTTATGTACTTGTGAAATTTGTAAAAAGCTAAACATCTTCTTCATGATTGGCTCTAAAGTCTGCAAAAAGGGTTTCCACATAGCAGCATAGAAATGTTTTTTGTTTGTTTTATCCTTTTTATTCTGATTATTGGGTGGTATATGATGTTTTTGTTGTTTTGAAAGATTTTATTGGTGTTTTGGGTTCCGGCATCTCTCCAATTCTTCAACATCTACTGTACAGACATCCTCAACATACCCCGCTCTACGGGCCACTACCGGATCTGTATTCCTGAGGTGCCTACACTCGTCAGAGGGGATCCCCGGTGTACCCCGCTCCATGGGTCACTACCAGTTCTTTTTTATCTGTGGCCTCACTCTGGGTATTCCCCATTGCTCTGGACTGTACTATTACATCTCCAACTCTGTGGACATTATTTTTTTCTTCCTTCATAATAAAGTCTCTACTTTTAACTGTGTCCCACGCCACCGAGACTACGCCCTCTGACGGTGAGGCTCACAGGGCTCCTCCCTGTGGGCAGAGATACCTCTCATCTCAGCCAAGGGTTCACATTCTTACCAACAACATATCATTTACAAATGATACAAAATTAATCTAGTTGTTAAATCACAAGCAGATTGTGAAAAATTGCAGAAGGATCTTGTGAGACTAGAAGACTGGGCAATTAAATGGCGAATAAAGTTTAATATGGACAAAGTGGATACACAAAGGGAAAAGTAACTCACACTGTAGTTACGTAATGTTAAGTTCCAAATTACGAGTTACCTGCTAGGAAAAGGACCTCGGCCTGGACAGTACTTTGAAATAGAGATGTGAATCATGTGCCAGATCGTCTTACCGATCAGGTTTGGCTGGGGGGGGGGGGGGGGAAATCTGATTGTTAAGATATGTGAATTGGAATCGTTTCCGATTCCAATTCACATCGCTAATTTTTTTTTTAGGGAGGCCCGCGCCGCTAAAAAAAAACCCACCCGACCCTTTAAATTGACCCCCCTTAGCCTCCCCCACCCTCCCAACCCCCCCACAACCTTTTAACATTACCTGGTGGTCCAGGGGGGCCTCGGGGGATGATTTCCCGTTCCCAGGCATCAGCTGCGCTAAAATAAAATGGCGCCGATGCCCCTTTGCCCTTACCATGTGACAGGGTATCCGTGCCATTGGCCGGCCCCTGTCACATGGTAGGAGCACTGGATGGCTGGCACCATCTTTAAAGATGGCGCCGGCCATCTTTACTCATCAGCCCCTATTATACTATACTCTATAATAGGGGCTGATGAGTAATGATGGCCGGCTCTCAGGGGTCAGATACTCGCTCCTCAAGGATCTGCTCGTCACGCTACATCATCTGCAATAGGGGCTGATGAGTAATGATGGCCGGCTCTCAGGGGTCAGATACTCGCTCCTCGAGGATCTGCTCGTCACGCTACATCATCTGCAAGCCTCCCAGCTCTCAGGGGTCAGATACTCGCTCCTCGAGGATCTGCTCTCCCTACCCTGGGGATCTCGTTTGGGTGGACCCTTGGACACTGTGGCAGCTGACCACGCCCATGGGGGAAGTCCCGTGAGGGGCCACAGGTCAAGCTTAGCTCAGGACACACAAACACAGAGTTTGATCTTTTATTAGACTGTGTAATGAAGCTACCAGAGGTGGCAGTAGTGAGCAGTTGGAGTAGCCCGGCAGGGCTGGTATCCCTCAGGCACTGGAACAGCGACTCCTCTGGTAGCAGTGCTGTAGTGGAAAGAACTGAGAGAACGAGTACAGTAGAATAAATACAAGACCCCAGTATGGAGATCCCCAGGGTAGGGAGAGCAGATCCTCGAGGAGCGAGTATCTGACCCCTGAGAGCTGGGAGGCTTGCAGATGATGTACTCACACAGCGGTTCCACAGAGACGTCGGGGGACATATGACAGGGCAAAGGTAGCGCCGGTGCCATTTCCATCAACGCACCTGTGGCCCGAGAGTGGAAGATCACACGGGACCCCCCCACACACTGGACCCCAGGTAATTTAAGACATTTTGGGGGGGTTCGGGAGGGTGGGGGATTTATTTTAAAGGGTCGGGGTGGGTTTTAGGGATGTTTTAGTGTGCCGGTTTTCCCGCCCTCCCCCTTCCCCTCCCCCTTCCCCCGATTTACGATTTTTTACGATAAATCGGGGGAATTCCTATTAAATATCGCCTCTAACGATTTTTGACGATTTAAAATATATCGGACGATATTTTAAATCATCAAAAAATGATTCACATCCCTAGTAATTGCCACTATCTCCCATCCCGACTCCTCAGGTACGTTTCTTGTACAAGAGTCTTTAAAGAGTAGCCTTCTTTTATATGGTAAGTTCAGCCCCTTGACATTAGTGGAAACTAATCTAAGGGTGGCCATGATTAATAATGAGTAACCATCAGCTTACCAGCATTGAAATAAAAGTTAATATATCCCCCCTATATCGAACTTTGTACAACCCTGCAACATTTTGTCCCACCCTCTCATCGTATTCTGCTGCTCTCCTTCCCCTAAAAGTGTGATTACTGGTTCTAACGATTTGGATGGTCAAATATCCCTGCATAATTTGAATCCCCCCCCCCCCCCTCCCCTTCCTCCATAGTCAGCTACAACCTTGCTGGTTTAAGTGAGTGGTAGAATCGACGATGCCACTCGCCAGTTCCCACTTCACCACCGCTTCTTATTAACTTAGCTAATTTTTTAAATGTTATATAGCTTAGGACCCCTAAACAAATTAATCATCTACTATATCATCCAATGAGATATCATTATTGCTAAACATAAACCATATGAAACCTAGTTCAAACATTTATTTATTTATTTATTTATTTATGGTTTTTATATACCGATCTTCTTACATTATATGTAAATCAAATCGGTTTACAGAGAACAGTTGAATAAGCTTGCTTGTGGGCAATTAACAAAAAGATTTTAACCAAGTGCATGTCCAGCTCTTTGAGTTCAGAGGTGAAGTTTCCCACTTTTAATCTAAAATGGGTAATTATTTTAATATGTGCCTTGGTGCATGTCAGTTCACTACTGTTATCATTCAGAGCACCTCCCTTCCTCAGGTTTCGGATAATTTGGAAGACGATGAATCTCCAGAGTGTTTACACAGGCTTCTTCTTCCTCCCATTACCCTCTGCCAGTGAGGAGTTTCCTTAGGTAGAACTTGCATCACTGTTTGGGAATCTGATGGCGTAGATAGATGTTGTGATTGACCAATCCGGAAGTGGATCCTAGGGCCGACCGCCGGAGGGAGACGGACGGGAGGCAGACTAGAGGAAACGATGAATCTTCACCTGGAAACCCGTGACCCCTCCAGAGGAGCTGTAGAGGCCCGGGTCGCTAGGGCTTAGGAGTCTTCGCCCTGGAAGCCCGAGATCCCCCCAGGAGGAGCCTGTAGGGACCCGGACCGCTGGGTCTTAGGTGATAACAGAAGAATCCAAGGAAGCGATACGAACCGGGGTACAAGCAGGCAGAGAGCGGAGTCAGGCAGGCTGAAGTCGGGAACCAGGCAGGCAGATAAACGATACCAGAGTCAGGCAGGCTGAAGTCAGGAACCAGGCAAGCAGATAAACGATACCAGAGTCAGGCAGGCTGAAGTCAGGAACCAGGCAGGCAGATAAACGATGGCAACTAGCACTCCGAAGAGAAACCTCGTTGCAAGGCGAATTGCAACTTCAAAAGTCCCGGCTTAAATCCCCTGCTCAATCAGCTGACGTCAAAAGAGGCGTGTCTGCACATCCGGGTGCAGACGCCTCAAAACACGGCTCCTCGCGCGCGCGCGTACCAGGGCTGGGGGGAGGAGTTCCTGACGGCGTCTCCACGAGGAGACGCCGCTGCCATGCGGCCCTGGAGGCCAGAAACCCGGCGGTTCGCGGCGCCGCGGAGGAAGGTAAGAGCCCGGTCACTAGGCTAGTGACCGGGATCGTAACAGATAGATATTATTATCTCAGCTGCTTTAAGAATATGTGCCACTTCATTGTAGGTCTTAACTTTTGAGGTGACTCCACTGATTGTGAAAGCCAGGCCAAATGGGAAATGCCACTTGTTCTTTATATTCTTCCTCCGTAGGTTCTCTGTGATCAAATGGAAACTTTTCTTTTTTGGCGTGTCACCTGGGAGAGGTCTGCAAACACTGCAATTTTATTATTTTGCCACTGTATCAGGTTTTCTTTTCTTGCTGCCTGGTAGATTTGTGCTTTTATGGGAAAACAGGTCACAATATCCCATGGCAAGTTGTTGCGTTTCAGGCCCAAAGTTCTATGGGCTCTCTCTATTTGTGTGTCTTCCAAATTGATGTTTTCATTAGTTTTCAGTAATAAAAATTTACTGAGCTGCTGGATCACTTGTACTGCATCACAGTATTCCTCTTGTTCAGGGATCTCTCGGAAGGGCAACTTACAACTCCATGATCTGTTTTCCAAGTCTTCTATTTTATCCTGGAGGGCTGATTGTTCTTGCTCTAAATCTGAAAGCTGTTTTGTGAATTTGTCACTGGAGACAAGCTGTTCTTCGAGCTGATTTTCCGGTTCATCTACTCGGTGGCCTATTTCTCCAACATCTCTCCTCAAATCAACTACAATTTGAGATATCTCGGCTTTAATTCCACCGATGTTTGTATTTTTAAGTCCTCAAACCGTTTAATGAAATCTGCTTTTGTACTCGAGTCGTATTCGCTTGTGTTCGGCTCTCCAGTTTGCTTGCTACATGCTGCCGCTTTCTCTTCCGTCGTGGGTTGGGCGGCCATTTTATCCCCATCTTCGCTACCAGTCTCCGATGCTGCTGTAGTGTATGAACAGTGGCTTAAATCAACACTTTTCTTCTTGGATAACATCGGGGGTGGTATTTGCAGTTCAGACGTGCCCAGGTTATGGAATCGGGCAAGATTCCTAATGCATCAGAATGAGCAGCGGGGGAGCAGGAGCACTGCAGTTATGCTGCCATCGAGGTCGGTGACGTCACTCTATCTGCACCCATTTCTTATTATCGATTGTTAGGGGGTGATGGGAGGCATGGATTTTCTCCTCTGTCTTTCTCTCATACACATTCATTCTCTCTCTCCATCTCTCTGTCACACACACACACTCACACACACACACTCACACATGTTTCCTTTCACATATGATCTCAGAAGGTCAGAAGCCTGCTGGGCAGAGAGGGGGAAAGAGAGGAGAACCAGGGCTGGTAGGTGGAGAAGGCAACTTCCCAGAGGGCTGGGCATCAGTGCTGCATGCCATCACTGTAGTGGAATAAGTGCTTCTTAGCCCTTATGTGGCTGCTGGCTCAGCATGTCATGTCCTTTAAGGAGGCCCTCCACCCTTCTCCCATGGCCAGCCATATTATCCGCACTGGCCAGAGTACTGGGCAGCCCAACAACAGACCTGAGGGGAGCAGGGTGGGGGAAGACTGGGTTCAGGGCAGGGGATGCTTGGTAGGGAAAGGGCCAGGAAGGGGGTGGATGCATTGGCAGAGAAGCGGGGAGGGGGGGGGGGGGTACTGTACAGTATATGTTTTTGTTTAACACAAGGTAAATTTCAAGTTATGGGGCAAGATATGGGTCCAGAGTGAGACCTGAGAGAGGAAGGTACAGCCTACAGAGCAACTTCCCAGACAGCTGCAGCTGTTGGCTGGACTTTGAGAGACCCTGTGACCCATTCCCTTCGGGTAACCCCTCTATTTCAACCCTCCCATGCTCCTCATGTGTCAATCTCCCCATTCCTTTTGTTGCTGTCCCTTGGGTCTCTTTCCTCTCCCTACCCTGCACCTCCATCTGTTGCTTCACCTTCATCTTTGTGCCTGTATCTGTCCGTGCAGGGTCACTGCAGTTCCTCTCTCGGTTCTTGGCCCAGCATGCTGTGAGGAAGGGGGTAGGTCCAAGAGGGCCATAGCCACAGACATCTGTGGAGCCACTGGAAATTGAGGGCTGTGCTGTGCCCCACCTCCTCTCCCTATGCTGGCCAATCACAACATAGGAAAAGAGGCAAGGGGCAGGCATACAGCACAGCTTGCCTCTGAGGGACTCTCGCCCTTTAACTGAGAGACTGTGGGAAAGAGAAGCAGCCACCTTGCAAAACCAGACTTTTAGCATCCGGCTGGAGGTTCTGACCGGACGCTGCACAAAATGCCTGAAAACCTGGCTGTCCGGTCCAAAACCAGGCAGTTGGCAAGCCTAAGTGCACACAACACCTCCTCATCTTCCTCCTCTCCCGCCCCCAACTTCATGCTTTGAGTCTTTCCAGCCCCTCTGTCTTACCTCCAGACTAAGTAATAGGTCGATTCAGTAAAGTCCACGGGAGAGCGCGCACAGGCCACTCGCCTGTGCGCACAATACAGTATTTAAATGAGGCCCGGCAGTAGAAACGGGCAAAAGGAGGCACTAGGGACACTAGCGCGTCCCTTGCGCCTCCTTTTTGACAGGAGCGGCGGCTGTCAGCGGGTTTGACAGCCGACGTTCAATTTTGCCGGCATCGGTTCTCGAGCCCGCTGACAGCCACGGGCTCGGAAACTGGACGCCGGCAAAATTGAACGTCCGGTTTTCGACCCGACAGCCGACTTCCAATTTTTTTTTCTTTTTTTTTAACTTTTTTTTACTCTTCGGGACCTCCGACTTAATATCGCCATGATATTAAGTCGGAGGGTGCAAAGAAAAGCAATTTTTACTGATTTTCTGTGCACTTTCCCGGTGCCGGAAGAAATTAGCGCCTACCTTTGGGTAGACGCTAATTTCTGAAAGTAAAATGAGCGGCTTGGCTGCACAATTTACTTTCTGAATCGTGCACGAATACCTAATAGGGCCATCAACATGCATTTGCATGTTGAAGGCGCTATTAGGTTCGGCGGGTTGGACGCGCGTTTTCCGCCCCTTACTGAATAAGGGGTAAGGTAAAACGTGCGTCCAATGGCAGGTTAACAGTGCGCTCCATCGGAGCGCACTGTACTGTATCGGCCTGTTTGATAGGGAGAGAATATGCCCTGAGCACTGGCTGTGACTCATTCTGTTTGTTGGGAGCAACAACAATGACAAAATTCTGGCAGCCACATGTGGCAGCCAAGGTAACTATCCAAGTTGGCTGCCCGCATCACATGGACTTCTCCCTTCTCTAGCAATTGTATATAAAGAGAACTAGTCCATTGTGACAAGTTCATGTGTGTCTCCACGCCCCCTCTCCCTTTGTTTTAAAATGTTGAATAGAGATTGGTAGGGGCTTTCCCAGCTCTTCTTGTGACCACATAATTCCTCTCCATTTTCTCATTGCCTGCCCTGTTGGTGTGACACATAGCATTTTTGTTAATGTAGGTGTGCCTTGGGCTTGAAAAGTTTGGGAAACATTGTATTACTGATACAATTCAGTTAGTATATACACAGCACTGAGCAAGATGGGAGCATCTGTAGTAGCACAGTCTCGATTCCATGCAATTACAAATACAATTATTATCCCAGTTGATTCTCCTTGTATGCAATTTGGACAGATGCACATTTTAGTTTGATGGTCAGACTTTTTCCCCGTATCACTCAGTGCGTTATATATGGAACCCCAGATAAAACACCCTGATGAGGAATTTGGGTTTTTCAGTTTTAACTGGAAAAAATGAAAATAGGCCTACCTTAGGTGCCCCAATGACATCATCTGGCTGGTGCTTGCAGCAGCCAGATGACATCATTGGAGTGCACCAGTGGGGAATCTATGTACACCGATGCAAGAAACAGATGTGCCCTGAGAGCAGTGAGCTGGCAGGGAGCTCAAGCCCTGCTAACCCAAGGAGGAGCACGGGAGTAGCAAGGAAGAAAAATGGAATAGGGAAGTGCAATGTGGAGGGAGAGAGTGAAAAGGGTGGGAGAGTGCAATGTGTTGGGGAGGAGAAAGTGAAATGGGTGGGAGAGGAGAGAGGCAGGAAGGGGATGGGAGGGAGGAGTGAAAAAAATAGAAGAGTACAATGGGGAGAGATTCGTTCAGCCACCCACACTCTACCACCCCCTCAGCCACACATGCACATACATTCTGCCATCCCCACACTAGGCACACCCACACCGCAGAATATAGCAAGTTAAAACGTAAAGATAAATTGATTCACACTTTTTAAAATTGAATCCACTTAAAAATATGCTTTTTTATTTGAGCAGCAAAAGCACCGATAAACACCTATTTTTGGTACTCACCAAAAACACCTAATTGTCTGGAAATCAACCCCTAAATTTTCATTTTATAAAACACTTGATTCAGAAGCCCTAATTACATTTCATTGGAATGCTGGCAACTGGTCTTTGAGGTTTAATGAATATCAAAATTGAGCAGCTACACAAGAAGTAATTGTCTGCTGAGAATCTGCTGAGAATCATGGGGAAATGAGATTTGTACCCAAGTGTGGTGCTCATCCACAAAATTTCACGTCAAGGTTCGTTTTTATCAGCAAAATACAGTACACCCAGTATACTCTGCATTTGGGCACATTTCCTAAAATATGTCAGGGAAAGAGTCAGGGGAGCACACAAGAGGACTCCATTGCATGTTAATATAGATATGTGAGACCCTCTTATTTTAATGAGGCCATCCATGGAGGAGCTTCAGACAGAAAGAGAGAAGAAGGGTTACCTTGCCTATGCGTGATCCTTTCAAAGACTGGTAAAATGGCTCGTCCACTGAAGTCTTCTGCCTGGCCGATCAGAGCATCTTTCAGGGAGTCATATCCATACAAGACTACAGCAGGTTGTGGACCAAAATAAATGGTGAAGACCTCTCCATACTTCTCACCTAACTGAGAGGCAGAGAAAGGAATTCATCAAATTACATTACAAGTCATGTGACGCAGTAGGAGTCATTACAAGAGCCCAAAAGAATAAAAATTGAAAATTAAATAAGATGGGGTATCCCTTAAAAAGGGAAGAAAGTAACTCTGCTAAATATTTCATTTGGGAGATGGGCAGCCTCACCTCATTTTGGAACCCAAGATCCAGCCCCAGAGTAATTGTAACTTTAGAACAGCAACACTTTCTACCATGATTTCTCCAAAACAACAATTTGACAAATGTATTTGAGTTCTGTTTTATATTTATATTTTAATCATAAGTTTTTTTTCCCTATCTTGCCTGAGCATGTTTTATTTCTTACATTGAATGCACCTTTTTATTATGGCCACACCCCTCTGATTTAAAAATGTTTCCCAACATACCTATAGCTATTTCTTTTTCCATGTGCGAAGTGTGGAGTTTCTTCTCATTTCCACAGGTCTCAAACAAACCAAGAGACATTTCTATTTCCATCCTTTCATTATCCTCTTTTATTTCTTTCCTTCACAGAGTCAGTAATTCTGAAGAATCTTCTGGCTCTTTTTCCCTCATATTTTACTCCCATTTTTCTCTCTAAGTAGTCTCCCTTGCTTCCTCTGCCTCCTTCCCTCCTCCCTACAACTGATGCCAGGACAGCTCAGGAGACCATCGCCAGCCTGAGGGGTGTAGGGCTGCCTTTTTCCAAGGTGCACACTCAGTGTCACTCATTGGCCAAAGGGCCTCCTACAGTAGCAGCACCAGTCTTCCCTCCCTCCACTAAGCATGCCACCTCCATGGCAAGCCCAGCTCTGCCTGGCCTAGAAGGATGGGAGATTTGAACCGGACTCCTGTGCAGCACAGCACTAAGGCCTGAACTGCTGGGCCAGCTCCAATCAAGAGAATTCTATTGGGGGGGAGGGGGTAGGTTTACACCTAATTGCAACCCCCAGGGGTATATAAAATTATGAGATGGAATTCCCTGTTGATTTAAGGTCCTCCATCCCGAATATTTTGGTGGGTTCAATATACGGTCATGCAGATGGTGAAGTGGACCTGTGTGGAGACAGCATGAATATTCCCCTAAACTCTAACCATTAAATGGGAAGGGGGCTTAGAGGAGAGGGTACTGTTGTGACAGATGGCTGCGGAGGGCCATGGTCAGCCTTACTCACCCTCATGAGCCAGCTGCGTCCCTGCTCTGATTGCAGCACTGGGGAACCACTACCACCGCTCCCTTACGGCACAGCAGGGAGCCATTGCTACCACGCAGCCTGCCACCACTGCCTTTAGGTGCACGCATGTGGCTTCCTCCTGGATTTAAAGGGGCCATGGCAGGAAAACTTCCTGCGGCCCCGAATTATGACATCTGCCTTGAGGGCTATTTAAGGGCAGCCTTGCTGCCAAACCCTTGCCTCAGCAACAGGTCGACTCTTTTGAGTAGAGAGTTGCTTCGTGTTCCTGCTCCATGTTTCTGCTCTGTGTTCCTGGCTCCTGCTCCATGTTCCTGGCTCAGTGTCCTTGCTCCTGGTCCCAAGTTCCCACTCCTGACTCTGCGCTCCTGTCCTTGGATTGAATCTCTGGCTTGACCTTGGCAATTCTTCTGACTTCTGTTGCGCCCATCGGTCGCAGACGGCTGCGACCTTTGCTGCTCACTTCTCTTTTCCCTGCTACAGCAATTCTCAAGGCTGTGGCAGCATCAGCCTGCAAACGCCGCCTTCCTCCAGAGAGTTACCATCAGGAGAAGACTTCTCTGGCGTACCCCGCTCTGTGGGCCACTACCGGGGATATCTGCATTGAGCTGTTGTAGTACTTTGGACAGTGTCTTCTCTCCATGCTGTGGGTATTTCCCATGATTCCAGTACAATAAAGTCTATCTCATCTGTGTCCATCTCTACTGAGGCCACGCCTACTGCAGTGAGTCCCCACAGGGCTCCTCCCTATGGGTGGAACCAACTCTCACTACGGTCCAGGGTCCGCAACCACACCAAATTATAACAACTTCGGTTTGTCTGTTGCCTGCCCTGATCATTTGCCTGCTTCTTGGACTTCGTTCTCTCCGCCGCCCTCCCTGATCTCTGGCCTCCTCTTGGACTCGTCTGTTTGCTGCCTACCCTGACCTTTGGCTCATCTTCTGAGTACCGCTTTGCCTGTTGTCATCCTTGGATTCATTGCCAGGAGACCTGCGCCTAAGTCCAGCCAGCCCCGGAATCCAAGGGCTCAACCTGCAGGGAATGAGGGCTGGTATTGGTGAAGGTCCAGTTGGGTCTCTGCACCACCTAGTACCACCTGCCGAGAACAAGGACCTGCAGGTGGCGTCACCCTCGTCTCAGCCCAAGGTCCACCCCCATCAGGAGGTTTACACCTAATTGCAACCCCCAGGAGTATATAAAATTATGAAATGGAATTCCCTTTTGATTTAGGGTCCTCCATCCCAAATATTTTGGTGGGTTCAATATACGGTCATGCAGATGGTGAAGTGGACCTGTGTGGAGACAGCATGAATATTCCCCTTCACTCTCACCACTGCTAACACCATTACCATAAAACTGACAGGGCTTTGCCTGTCACTAATATTTCCCCAAGTTTCCATCAGTGGGTAGTAGGAGGGGTTTTGGTCTTTTTTAATCCTCCCCTAGCTAAGGACTCTCCTTTTTATGGAAGTCTTCATTGGGGTATAAAACCCTTTGGAGCATGCTCATTTGTCCAGAGGGAAGGAGACAGAGAGAAGAGGAGAGGAGTTTTGGATCATTGCCTCATCCCTGGGGGTTTTGATCTGTGGTGGGAATTTTGGAGATTTTTAGAGAAGATTGGTTCAGTCTGAATGGAAGGGCTTTCTCCAGTATCCTGAAGGGCAGCATCAAAGATCGTTTTGCCTGAGTTGAGGAGTAGCAAGGGTGAAGAGAAGTACTGGGGCTTTTGGAGATAACCTGTAGAAGATTTTTGAGAGTTGGATTACAATTTGGAGTGTTGAAGAATTGAACCTAGTTAGTATTTTTGAGCCTGGGGATTTTTCCATCTTTGACCCAGTGTATGTTGGAATTGCAACCCCCACTACACTACACTACACTACATGGGGAAGGAATTTTTTATATGGAGGGTCTCTGCCATGGACCTGCCTCCTGCATGGGTTTCTTTAATGAAGAAGAAGCCCATGCATAAAGTAGGGGTGGGACCCCTGAGGGACCTATGAGCCTATGCTGACCTCCCACTCTTTCTGCCTTCTCTCTTCTAGTTCATTGTCCAGTCTTCCATTTCACCACCCTCTTTGTCTCTGGATCATCCCCTCCCCCCTTCTGCTCAGCCCTCCACAAATTCATTACCCTAATCCATTCTTCCCTTCCCTCTCAGCCCATCTTCCAACAGCTGATACAGAAACTGACTCATTCTCCAAGCCAGCTCTTCCACTGGTACACAGGTCCTGTTGATCTGTTCCTCTGTCTACTCACCTTCTCCCTCCCTATTTACCCCCTCCGCTTGCCTTGTTACCCATTGCTAAATTCCTCCTCTCCCTACAATTTTCCCTTTTCTCTTTTTTTACTGGGCTTCTTCCTCCTTTCCTAAATTCCTCTTCTCTGCTCATCACCCTCCTTATTCTTTCCTCTTCTCTACTGCACTCCCCTCATCACCCTCTCTTCTCTTCCTCTGTGCCCCTTCCCTCTTCTCTCATCATGTCTCTTCCCAGCTTTCCTCTAAACACCTTTTCTTATCTTCTTCTCCTCCCTTTCCTCTTCTTTGCTTCTTTATTGTGCTCCTTCTTCTCTTCTCTCCCTCTTTCCTCCTACTACTCTTTCCCTCCTCTGGCCTCTTCTCTTCCTCTCCTCCCCTTTGCTCTCATTATTCCTCCTTTGCTGTACTTCTCTCCTCTCCTCTCCTTCGCTTCCCCTTTTTCTCCTTTCTCTGTACTCACTTCTCTTCGTCTTCTTTTCTCCATCTCCCTCCCCTTTTTTCATCTTTCATCTTTTTTCCATCTCCCTCCCCTCTTCTTATCTCTTTTTCCCTACTTTCATCTGCACTTCCTCCCCTCTACTTGCTTCTTTTCTTTTTCTTAAATTACTATTCTCTACCCACTCACGGACTTCCCCCATTTCCTCCTAATGGCTGATCTCTATGTTCTTTCCCTCTCCTCCTCTTTCAGCCAGTCTCTCCCTCCCCTCCTGATGTCAGAAGCTGTCGTTTCAACACCTTGCTGGTTTTCACTGCCTCCCACATCTGATTGGTTCTCTGAAGCACAGCAAGGCAATCAGTAGCAAGAGGTGGGAGGCAAGCAGCAGCCTGAAGCTGCTCTGCTTCTGTTCCAGGTAAAACAGAGAGAGAGCATTACTGTAAAGTGGCCCTGTGGCAGGCCAGGTGCTGCACCCCAGATGATGATGCCCTGTGCAAATGCATGGGTTTTGGAGGCTGTAAAGGTTATAAGCTAAAGCAGAAAGGAGAGACTTAACAGGAGTAGCAGTACAGTTTATTAAACACATCTCCAATGACTGTGACTGGCAAGGGTAAGAAAACAGAAACCAATCTACAAAGAAGCATTATTGTAACAACATGGGGTAGATTTTAAAACAGATGCACCGATTTTGTAACATGTGCACGCTGGCACGCGCATGTTATAAAATCCGTTGGCCACGTGCACATGCGCCCCAGATTTTATAATCTGCACGGGCATGTGCGGGCAGCACGAGCAGGGGGGTGAATTTTTGCAAAGTCCATGCTGCAACGCAATGGACACTTCCCCGGTTTCCTCCCAGTCCACTCCAATTAGGGGGCGGTCTGGGAGGGAACTTCCCTAACCCCCTGTGTAACCTTCCTTCCCCTTCCCCTTCCCCTCTCCTCCACACCCCCTAAACCTAACCTACCTTGCCTCAATTTTTTTATTTTATTACTTACTGCTCCTTGGGAGCAGAAGTAATAAATGCATACCGGCCAGCTGCTGGCATGCGCCTCCCCAGGACAACGGCTAATGGCTGCTGTCCCTGCCAGCCTCCATTCCACCCTGCCCCGCTCCTCTCTGCACAGAACATGCCCCCCAGCCTGCCCCTTTCTCAAGGCACAGCGCTTGTGCATGTATCACCACTTACGTGCTTGGCCGGGTCCTTTTGATTATGCGCATGGCTCGCACAGGGCCCGGCCACACGCGTAAGTGGCAATTTTACCTGCGTCACCAATTTAAAATTCGGCTGTAAATGTATTTGAAGAAGAATTAGTAATAGCAGAGAGGCAGATTTGAAAAGGAACGAGGAAGTGAGGGAGTGGAGGAAGACAGAGAGTCATAGTCTTGGCAGCATGGCAGAAAGATCAGCAGTTATACAATTCAAGACGGTTTACAAGTTTAAATAAAGTTATATTTTTGATACTACAGTGACTCCATAAATTTCTAAATAACATCGCTTGTCGAAACATAACTTTTTTGCATCCTCCCTTTGCCTCACTCCCCTACATCGTGGGATCAGTGCAGAACTGAAACTTGATAGCGCAGAGCTCCTGTCAGAGATTTAGACACCATGCAAGTGAAACAACTAAAAAAAACGATAAAACCATGGTGTAAAGCAGTACTTGGTATAGCTACTGTACTCTAGGAGCTGGACTGAGAAACCCCAAAAAAAGAAAAACCCAGAGACAGACAAAAGAATAATAGAAATGGAGCCCAAATCCACGGTAAATATCCTGTCTTGGCAAAATCATGCAACAGGCACAGTCAGTGCCTGTTGCATGATGCAGTGCCGTCTGCATAGATCAGCACAGCCATGCCCTCATTTACTGGCATTCATTCTGGTGAGCATGGTGAAGTAGGAGATGTTTTCAAAACGAAAATGTTGGATAAAATAAAAGGCAAAATAGAAGAGAGGAATCTTAAAGCTTTTATTAGACTGCATTTTTAGTTCTTGAAGGTTGGTGGTGTTGGAGTGTGTTCAGTGGAAGAAGGTCATTCCTTTCCTTTCATTTAATTTTTGTTCTGGTGTTTGTTTCATTTCTAATAAACCAAACCAAAATCAACATCAAATCAAATCAAAATTCTTTCCATGCATAACCCTAGTGTTTGACCTGGAAAAGGGAGCGATGAGTGAAGTGATCAAATTTGCAGATGATACAAAATTATTCAGTTAAATCACAAGCAAATGGAGGGAACTGGGAGAGGACCTTCCAAGACTGGGGGACTGGGCATCTAAATGGTAGATGATATTTAATGTGGACAAGAGGAAATTGATGCATACAAGAAAGAATAATCCAAACTATAGGTACATACTGCTGGATGGCATCACCACCCAGGAAAAGATCTTGGAGTCGCTGTAGATACTTTGAAATCCTTGGCTCAGTGTGCATCAGTGGTCAAAAAAAAGCAAATGGAATTTTAGGCATTATTAGGAAAAGAATGGAAATTAAAATGGAAAATATCATCATGCTTCTATATTGATCCATGATGCAACCACACCTTGAATATTGTGTAGTTTTGGTCACTCCATTTCCAAAAATGATATAGCTACAATACAAAGGGTTAACATTAATCCATAAGATACTCTCTAAGAAAGATACCATCTAGCTTGGAGTGACTTTTCATTTGTACATACCACAAAGAACACTGAGATCAGGTAATAAGGGGCTCCTAGATATTCCATCTATACACAGTGCTCACGTCACTGAGATTCGTGAAAGAGCAATTTCATTAGTAGGTCCATAGCTTTGGAATACAATGCCAGAGCAGTTAACAGTCCATGCAGACTTTAAATTGGTTTTAAAAAGACCTAAAAACATGTCTCTTAAAGATAGCATTAACAGATTAATTATCTTTTGAACTGCTATATTTTGTATTAACCTTATTGTCATACTGTTTTGTTTACATAACTCTACAGTCATTTAAACTTACATACTATGTATGTTTTAACTTGTAAACTGCTCTGTTCTCTCATGAAAGAGATGTATATAAATAAATAAATAAATAAAGTATGGCAAAACTAGAAAAGGTACAGAAAAGGACAACCAAAATGATAAAGGGGACGGAGTGGTTGCCTTATCCGGAAAGGCTAAACAGGTTAGAGCTCTTCAGTCTTCAGAAGAGATGGCTGAGAGGAGATATAATAGAAATCTATAAAATCATAAATGGGATGGACTAGGTAAAAAGGGAACAGTTATTTACCCTTTCCAATAGATCTAGAAGGAGGTGGCATAGCACTTTTTAAAAAATTTGAAGTGTGTACAACTTAACTGAATAATTTGTTGCCAGAGGATGTGATGAAAGCAGTTAGCATCTCTGAGTTTAAAAACATTTTAGACAAGTTGCTGGAGGAAAAGTCCATAAACCACTTCTAATCATGTAGACTTGGGAAAGCGACTGCTTATCCATGATTATGAGCATGAAGGATTGGACTTTCTTTGGGACTCCACCTGGATTGGCCACTGTAAGAAACAAGATGTTGGGCTTGATGGATCTATGTTGTGACCCAGTATGGCATTTCTTAATATTCTCCAAATAACCCTCACAAATATTGCTGCATAGAGGGACCTATGTGACAGAGAAACTATGAAAAAGAGAGCATACTTTAGCCCAATACGATGGTAAATAGGAAGCCTCCTCCATATAATGTACCTACCTCCATTAAGGTTTTGTAAGGTGCTGATTTATCCAGCTGGTGCAAATTGCCAATCAGAGGCCAGGGAACTGGTCCCGGAGGCAAGTTTTTCCTCTTCCATGAAGACAGGAATAGAAGAAGCACCAATGCAGTGAAAATTCCCACAAGAAGTAGAGAAAGCATTCTTTCTTCTCTTTGTGCAGCCTTGGTTTGAGGATTATTAACCAAAACAGGAAAATGGCAGCTTTCCCCCACCCAGCACTAAACATGGACCTGGCTTCATGTTGCACTATTTACAAGGCTGCGGCTAATCATTGAACCAGAATGGGAGGGCCCTCTGCTGATATAAAAGATCAAAATTTGAAGTGTTGTGTCTGCTGCTGATAGACAGATTGCTGCTTTATTAGAGAGAGAATGAGACATGTAAAAATGCAAGGTCATAATTATACAGTAAAACTACACTTAAGAGGTTTTTATAATCAGTTTTCACTGATTTTTTTTTTTTCAAAAATCCTGGATTCCTTGCATGCACCACTCTAGGGTTGCCATCTCACCCAAGGTCAACCAAACAGGCTGATCCGGCCCTGGTTTTGATCTATTGTATTCATGGTTTTGTGGTTCTGGCTTTCTTAATGAAAGTAGCATGGTTGATGTGTTAGTCCACTTGAATGCACAGAAATAAAGGTTATCAAATAAAAATTAAAATATATATCAGATGATATCTTTTCATTGGACTAACAATATATTTCTTGATTAGCTTTCAAGAGCTAAAATTCTCTTCAAGTCAGAATTTGAAATGTATTAGGTTAGTCCAATAAAAAAGCATCACTTTATATATATACAAGCCGTTAAGCCCGTTAAAACGGGCTACATCCCTCTGTCTCTCACCTCCCCCTCATTCTCTCTCCCCTACCTCCCTCATTCTCTCTCCCCTACCTCCCTCCCACCCACTCACCCACTCCTCCCCAGCCTCCCTCTCCTCTCACTCAGTCCCTCCCTCCCACTCAGTCTCACTCACTCCCTCCCCCTCTCTCCCTCTCACTCACACTCAGTCCCACTCACTCTCCCTCAGTCCCACTCCCTCCCTCTCCCTCAGTCCCACTCCCTCCCTCCCTCTCAGTCCCACTCACTCCCCCTCAGTCCCACTCCCTCCCTCCCTCTCACTCCCCCTCACTCAGTCCCTCCCCCTCACTCCCTCCCCCTCACTCAATCCCTCCCTCTCACTCAGTCACTCCCTCCCACTCTCTCTCTTCGTCCCTCCCACTTAGTCCGTCCCTCCCTCCCTCTCTCTCTCTCCTCCCTCGCTACTGGCCGCTGCCGCTACCGCCGCTACCGCCCGCTGCCGCTACCGCCGCCGCCCACCACCGCCGCCCGCTACCGCCGCCACTGCCGCCCGCCACTACCGCCTCCGCTGCCGCCGCCGCCCGCTACCGCCACCACCGCCGCCCGCTACCGCCGCCGCCCCCGCTGCCGCCGCCGCCCGCTACCGCCGCTACCGCCGCCGCTACCGCCCGCTGCCGCTGCTACCACCGCTGCCGCCATGTTTTTTGGTTTTTTTTGACGCTGCCTAAGACTGACGTGCTCTCCCGCACATGCGCAGTAGAGCTGCTCTCTACTGCGCATTTGCGGCACGTCGGTCAAGCGTCGTTTATCTAGTTAGATATCTATCACTTTAGATCTAGTTCTTAGTGGAACATAGGATTTGGTGTGAGAGGTTGGAACCACTTAGCAATAGTGATGACAACATTAACACATTTTACATAATAACTGGAGGGAATGCAGTAAAGAAATCTACTGTGACAGCATTTAACTTTCAAAAAGGTGATCATAATAAAATGGGGAAAATGATTAGGAAAAAATTGGAAGGAGCAACTGCAGAGGTTAAGAGTTTAGCTCAGGCATGGATGTTGTTTAAAAATACCATCTTGGAAGCTCAGACCAGATGTATTCCATGCAATAGAAAAGGTGGAAGGAAGGCTATGGCTACTGGCATGATTAAAAGATGAGGTGAGAGAGGCTATACTATCTAAAAGAACATTTTTCAAGAAATGGAAAAGGTATCTGAATGAAGAAAACAGGAAACAGCATAAGCACTGGCAAGTCAGTTGCAAAGTATTGATACGGAAGGCAAAGAGAGAATTTGAAAAGAAGCTTTGCCTTGTAAGCAAAAACTCATAATAAAAACGCTTTCAGTTACATTAAAAATAAAAAGCCTACAAGGGAGTCAATTGGACAAGGAGATGTTCAAGAGGTAAAAGGGGCACTTAGGGATGACAAAGTCATAGCAGAGAGACTAAATGACTTCTTTTAAATGGAACTTACTCTGAAGAGAGAGCAGTATTAAGCGGAGTGCTGCAAGGATCGATGTTGGGACCAGTCCTGTTCAATATCTTTGTGAGCGACATTGCGGATGGGATAGAAGGTAAGTTTTGTCTATTTGTGGTGCTCAGCTTTGGCGCATTGGCACCACAGGGTGCCTGCTTTTATTGCATCACAGCCTCAACAGGGGACAAGGCCCCAAACTGCCCAGCACAGTGCCTGCACAAGCGTTCTCGCAGAAAGCAGGAATAGCTGATGATAGGAATCCCTGATATTCCAAGAGGGAGTCTGCTTTTATTGTGTCGCAGTCCCAACAGGGGACAAGGTTCCAAACTGCCCAAAAGAGGGACGCCCCGGGCATCCCTTTTTTGATGCGATCCTTTCTCTGTCTCTCTCCTCCACTGCAGGGGCTCGCGCGGTCGGCGCAGCCCAGTCGGGGCAAGAGCCCGCTCACCCCTCCCTTCTGTGAGCCAGCAGTGAACAGTGAACCGGGAAAATAAGAGAAAAAAAAGAGAGAAGAGGGCCCAGAAACCTGCAAAATAAAGAGAAGCAGCAGGACCACGTGGTGAGTGATACTGCTCCCACCCCCAACCCAGCCGGTCTAGCCCAGCACTGTTTTCAGGCGCTTAAATTGCAGATGGTTCCCAGGACGTCGCGCACCAGGCATCGCACGCCCAAAGGAGCGCGACCTAAGGGGCCTGCCCCTTAGTGCGCCCTTTTGTGAGCCTTTGTGAGGATTCAGACGAAAGGCCCTCCTTTTGCTACACTACCCCACCACAGCAAACTCGCAACCAACATACTTGTACTCCTCCCGCCTCGGCCTGCATTTGTCCAACTTACATCCATCTACTTCCAGCACTCATCCAGCTCTCATCCATTTAAGTCCAGCTCTCAGCCAGATCCTGATTTTATCCATCTTCCAGCACTCATCCAGATCCTGATTTCATCCATCTACTTCCAGCACTCATCCAGCTCTCATCCATTTAAGTCCAGCTCTCAGCCAGATCCTGATTTCATCCTGAAAACGCCGTCACTCCGCTCCTCAGCCCGAGCTTGAAGCTCGGCTCACCACGACCCGATCAGCCCTATCAGAAGGCGGCTTCATTGCAGCCTATCGGGGAGAAGCCGGCGGGGATTTAAATTCTGCTCTTCTCAGGCGTCGCGCGACAAAAGGGCCTGCCCCTTTGTGCGCCCCTTCGTGTGGCCCCTGAGGACAGGCCCCATCCCTAACACGACCGACTTCACCTCCTTATCATTTGCTTCCCTACGATCAAGTCTCCTCCTGGATTCAACACACACCTATTCCAACCTCACCCAGCTCTTCACGTCAGATTCTGCCTTAGGCTCACATTTCAGTGCTTCCGTTTGCCACTTCCTCACCTCAACTCCACCGAATGCAGCCACTAACCCTAACTGGCTCAGTTGGCCCATTTACCCACTAAACTCAATATACCTTCTAGGGTCTTCCCCAGACCTCCACCACTTCACCCCTCTCAATCTTACCAACAACATCTTCACCTCAGCTTGACTACAGTTACACCTTCCCCCCTCTCCAGCTCAAACATTTAGAATGCATCCAGCCTTCCCAATCCCAATTCTACAGCACTGCCTATCACAGAGAAGAATTCCAACCAGACATGCACAACACCACAACTTAAAACCCCTTACACCTATCCTGATTGCACCGATTACTTAGGTCCTAGGCCTCACCCTATTCACCTTATCTCTATTCAATGCACAATCCCTAACCAAGAAATCTCTAATCTTCAATGACTATCTCACGGATACTAAGCCGGATATTTGCGCAATAACTGAAATTTGGCTGAAACCTTCAGATACCGCAATAATAAACCAGCTACCGATGCTAACCTATGACATTTTCTCCCTTCCCAGACAGAAGAAGAGGGGAGGTGGAATTTTCCTAGCAACCAAAAAAGACCTTAGATTCTCTCAACATCCTGTCCACTCAGATACCAAACTTGAAATCGGCTTTTTCACATCACACCAACTACAAATTCTACTCGTCTATGCCCCCCCCGGGCCTCCTAGAAACTGATGCCTCCCCTATTATTGAAATAACTACATCGTTCCTCAACCTGGACGCCCCAGCAATAATCTTAGGAGACTTCAATCTGCACATGGACAACCCTTCACTCTCTACCAGCTGTCAAACCCTTCTCTTAGCTCTCTCAGCAATGGGATTTACACAAATAGTCAATAAACCTACACATAAAGCTGGTCATACTCTGGACCTGATCTTTGTCAACAAAGGCATAAAGTCGACATCCCTACTGAAGAGTAAGAAGGTACCCTGGTCAGATCACTCCCTGATCTCAACTTCCTTCTCGCTGGAACAAACCATCGCCCTTCACATACCCTCACCTTCCTTTCCTTACAGGAGATCATGCTCCTCTGAAGACCTCAACAATCACTTGGTTCCACATCTTCCCTCCATAGACCTCACCGACCCTAACACTGCTCTCCATTCTTGGAATTTCATCACAGAATCCATAGCTAACAAGCTCGGTCCGCTAGCAATAAAAAAATCCCACTCAAATGCCTCTAAAAGAAAACCCTGGTTCACTAATGACCTGAGAAGGCTTAAACAAAGTTTAAGACAGAAAGAAGCCAAGTGGCGTAAAACACCATGCGCTAGCACGCTCTCCGCCTACAAATTTACGCTTCACTTGTACAAGACCTCCACTTCCAAATCAAAAAGGGATTTTTATGCGTCTAAAATTCATAACCTGGTCTTTGACGCTAAAGCCCTATTTGCCTATGTATCTAGCCTCACTCAGGTCGCCCCCCCCCCCCCCCCAGAATTTCCCAGCAATCAAGCACAATCCAAAGCTGAAGAACTTGCATCGTTTTTCCAAAACAAAATCATCAGTCTTCTTACCCAACTACCCTCCAAGATCGCCCCCCTACCATCGGCTCTGCAGCCTCCCATCAAAAATATTCACCTCGAAGCTTTCGAACCCATTTCCTCCTCTGAGATTCAAGTTGTTCTAAGAAGAATGAAACCCTCCTCTCACCCGGTGGACCATATCCCCACCAAACTTCTTCTCACAATCCCAGACTCTATCTCCAAAACACTGGCGGACATTATTAACTGTTCTCTCTCCCATGGTTCCTTCCCAGACGACCTCAAACTGGCGTCTCTCAAACCACTCCTAAAAAAACCAAATTTGGACCCAAAAGATCCTAACAACTTCCGCCCAATAGCCAATCTCCCCTTCATTGCTAAGATTATGGAAAGGCTTGTGAACTCCCAACTATCGGACTACATTGAAGATAACAAACTTCTATCCGCCTCGCAATATGGATTCCGTAAAAATCTAGGCACTGAATCCCTCCTTACTTCCCTAACAGACTTCCTCATCCTGGGTCTCGACAAAGGTCAATCTTTTCTGCTGGTCCTTCTGGACCTTTCGGCAGCCTTCGATACCATCAACCACTCCTTCCTCATCAACCAGTTAGCTGCCATAGGAGTTTCCGGCTCTGCTCTATCTTGGTTCAAATCATTTCTCAGCAACAGAGGTTACAAGGTCAAAATCCAGAACAAAGAATCTTCACGCCATGACTCATCCGTAGGAGTCCCACAAGGCTCCTCTCTATCCCCAACACTCTTTAACATCTACCTTCTACCACTTTGCCAACTCCTCACCAACCTCAACCTAAAACACTTTCTCTACGCAGACAATATCCAGATCCTGATCCCCATCAAAGGCTCATACTCGAAAACCCTCGACTACTGGGAATCCTGCCACCAAGAAATCAAACGTCTCCTCAATAGCCTAAATCTAGTACTAAACTCCTCCAAGACCGAAATACTACTCATATCTCCAGAGAACAGCAATCTCACCACTTCTCATCCAACCAACCCACCAACCACACAAGTGAGAGATTTAGGAGTGATAATTGACAACAGGCTGAACTTCAAAGCCTCCATCAACAGAACGACCAAAGACTGCTTCCACAAACTCCAAGTTTTAAAAAGGATAAGACCTCTCTTCCACGCCCAAGATTTCAGAACGATCCTCCAAGCAATTATTTTCTCAAAGTTAGATTACTGTAACGCTATCCTACTTGGTCTCCCTTCCTCCTACACCAAACCGCTCCAAATGATACAAAACACAGCAGCCCGTTTACTAACAAACACCAGGAAAAGAGACCATATTTCCCCAATTCTAAAAGACCTTCATTGGTTACCAATTCACTTCAGAATCATCTACAAATCCATATCCTTGATATACAAAATCATCCATCAACACACCACAATTGACCTACAATTTTCTCTCCGCTTACACAACTCCACAAGACCTACCAGAGACGCATACAGAGGATCCCTCCATGTACCCCCTACTAAAACCACTAGTCACATTACCTTAAGAGATCAAGCCCTCTCCACAGCTGGCCCACTGTTATGGAACTCCATCCCTTCCGATCTCAGACAGGAGCCTTGCCTCCTAACCTTTAGAAAAAGACTCAAGACTTGGCTGTTTATGCAAGCTTTCCCGGACTTAAATTAATGCACCTCACCATCAACATATCCAACACAGCAGCTGTCCCTCTTCTCCTTGTATATAATTTAGTTTCTGCTAAACTATCTTTATTTCCTCTGATCCCAGTTCAATAGTCCTTGTTAATTGTAACTGCTTTCTTCGACATGTTATTTCTGTTTTTGATGTATTTATTGCACCCCTGTTTATTTGTAAACTAGCATGATGTGATCATTTCATGAATGCCGGTATATAAAAACCTTAAATAAATAAAGAAAGAAAGAAAGAAAGAAAGAAACATAGTGCCTGCACACAGAGTCCCAGCAAAAATCAGGAACATCTGATGGTGGTAATACCTCTAGGGCAGTGGTCCCCAATCCTGTCCTGGGGGCCCACCAGCCAGTCAGATTTTCAGGATATCCACAATAAATATGCATGAGAGAAAATTTGCATGTTATGGTGGCAGTGCATGCAAATTTTCTCTCATGCATATTCATTGTGGGTATCCTGAAAACCCGACTGGCTGGTGGGCCCCCAAGATAGGGTTGGGGACCACTGCTCTAGGATATGATTTTTGTAGATGTGTGAACACACTTATCTTAGTCCCTGGGTCTTGGTCCAGTCTCAGTCCATCATGTTGCAAGCTCCGATGCAATGTTGTCTGGCACAGAAACTGTCTCTTCTGGAGATGGGCACTGAGCTCACTGGTGTCTGGCCTTCTATCAGTGTCTGTCTCCAGGGGAATACCTGCTACCTGACTATACCAAATCAACAACAAAAGTTGCCTCCCTGGATCTGCACTTCTTCCACCTACTAAGAATCTTTCTAATATGGGAGACTGGTGGCTTGATAAAATGGTTTATCTGGTTAAAAAAAAATAAATGATAAACAATAATTCCCTGTCTATTTTTTTTTTGGATGAACAGCTTTCAATTTTCACAATCTTCTCACTCCCCTCTAATTAGAACAGGCAAAATTACCACATCCCTGTTCAGTATCTTTACTCTTAAATACACTGTTCCTTTTTTTTAACCTTCCATGGGAAAAGGAATCACCTTGGAATCAAACTTCCTTTTTTTCTTCTTCCTTTTTCGAATCTCCTCAGGGACACAGTAACAGAAGTGTTACTGGTTCCTGTGGTTGTTCCTCTTGAGTGCAGGCTGGCTGCACCTTAGGGATGTGCATCTGTTTTTAACGAATGCGCAATCTGCAACTAATAGGTCCCTATTCGTTGCATTCATGGGTCCGCGAAACGCATGGCAAACCCCCACGAATGCAACATATCATTAGTTTCATTCTTTTGGTTCGCAGTGTTTTAATGAAATAGAAGACCATGTGAGAGTATCCACCAGGGGTGGATTGACCTATCAGGGGATAGGGCTTCCCCCGATGGGCTGGACTAGCTGATCACGTGGACTCCTCTGCTCCTGCTCACAAAGAATACCGGCGCAGCCAGCCGCTGCCGGAGAAATGAAGACTGCAGCCAGCCGCCGCCAGAAAGCAGGCCGGTGGGGCCAAAGAAAAGAAGATCGGTGCAGCCAGCCGCCACCCGAGACCAGACCGGCGGGGCTGAAGAAAAGAAGATGGGCGCAGTTAGCCACGGCCGTACAGCAGGCCGGCGGGGTCAAAGAAAAGAAGATGGGCACTGCCAGCTGCCGCAGAGAAATGAAGACCTGCGCAGCCAGCCTCCACCGTAGAGCAGGCCGGCGGGGCCGAACAAAAGAAGATCGGCACTGCTAGCCACTGCTGGAGACGAGCTGTTCAGCTGGGGGCCTTTGTGTATGTGTATGTGAGAAAGCAATGGTGCTTCTGTGTGTATGTGTATGTGGTGTGTATATGAGAAAGGAATGGTGCTTCTGTGTGTGAGACAGGGAAGGTGCTTCATGAATGTGAGATAGGGAGGGTACTTCTGTATGTGTTTGGTGTATATGTGAGTCAGGGAGGGTGCTTGTGTGTGTCAATGTGTGTGTGTGTGCGAGAGAGAGAGATGGAGCATGTTTTTGGCTGGCTTGTGGCTGTGAGAAAAGGCATGTGTGTGATTGAGCCTATTTGTAAGTGAGATAGAATATGTGTGTGATTGCATGCTTGTGTGTAAGTGAAATAGAGAGATCATGTGTGTGATCGAAAGCCTGTGTGTAAGTAAGAGAGAGTGAGACCACTGTGTGATTGAGAGAGACTGGCCAGAGAGGTGACGTATGTGTGAGAAAGACTGATCAGGGAGATGACTGGTGTGTGTGTGTGTGTGAGAGAGACAGAAGAGACTGGTTGTGGTCCTTAAGGAAGAGGACAGTGAGGACAGCTTCAGCAGCTATTGCTGCTTCTGGTGTGGCCTGCAAGGGAAAGGAGTAGGAGAACTGCTGAAGAGGGTAAGTAAAGGTGGCTTTTTAAGTTCATTTTTCTTGATTGACTACCATTTTAATTATTGGGTAGTATGTGATGTGTCTGCTGTTTGAAATATTTTATTGGTGTTTGGTAAAGCTTTCAAAATTTGCATGAGTCTTTAATTATTGGATATTCTATTCATCAGCTGTTTTGAAATTATTTTATTAGTATGATTTTACTATTATGATTAATGATTTATATATCTTGATTTTATTGTTTCATGAGGAATGGTGACATTTTTGTTTTTCCATTGTTGCACTGGCATGATGCGTTTTAAAGTTCAGTTGTTGTCTGCACATTTCTATTTATACTTTATGTGGCTTTATTCTGTATTTGGTGAGGGTTTGTGTTCTGCATGCAAAGACTGAGATGAAGCATTCTTTTAATATGTGGTTTCTCTGTAGGGATCTGCAGTAGCTTGGCCTGTTCTGTTTTCCTGATAGGAGGTGTATTGATATTTTAGATTCTGGTGTAATATTTGTGGTATTCTTTTTCATAGGTAGGGTTGTTATTCTTTGAGTGTTGGCAAATAGTACTGTGTTGATAAGGGATGGACCATGCTGAAATATATCACAATAGGTATGATGCCATATGAATTCCAAGATGCAAAGTTTTCTTGTTGGCATCACAACAGTGCATGAAATTATCACAGTAATGTATATATTAATTTTACCTCAGAATGTCACTTTTCATGTAAAATATGTGTTAAATGCATAATTTAAAATTGTGTATGGGGAGGTGGGGGTAGGGCGCCAGGCTGTAAGGTTTACCTAGGGTGCCTAATACCCTTGCACCGGCCCTGTGCACAGCAGCAACGCTCTACCCACCCAGGCATAGTTCATCATGTTTCAGGTCCTAGCACGCGTGTTAGACTCCTTGGTCCGAGTTTCAAGACAGGTCGGGTAGACAGTATGCCCTGGTTGACAGTCTTGCTGTATGCTGAGCCTAGTCTTGTCTTGCCTCCTTGTCTTTCCCCTATCAACACCACAGTGACCTGACTACCTCCACTCTGCCAGCCTGTCTTGCCCCTATCAAAACCACAGCGACCTGAATACCTCAGCTCTGCCAGCCTGTCTAGCCCCTATCAAAACCACAGGGACCAGACTACCTCCGCTCTGCCATCCTGTCTTGCACCTATCAACTTTCTGCCACTCTGCCTTGCTGCCATACACCAGATGACTCACTCAACTCCTTGTGGTGTTCTTGCCACTATCATGATTCCTCAGTGTGTTGGTGCTAGTCTTTCTGCTTGCTATGGTCCCCCTTCATTGTGCTGTAGGATGTTGATGCCACTTGTCTTGCCACTTTGCCTCTCGTGCTGCCTTCGAGGGTTCATGCAACTGTTATTGGTGCTCTCTTTTGAAGCTGTGGTGTGTTTTTGACACTCTCGCTGCTGCTTTGCACCTCTGTTAAAGCACTCTTGCCACTCCTGGTACTCCTTTGCCCCTTTACGGTGCCTTAGGCTATTCATGCCACTTTGGTGCCACTTTGCCACAGTCTAAGTAACTTGGAGCTCTTTTCCCATTCTGATGATTTCTCCCCAGAGGTTTCATCCAAGTTGATAAGAAAACCCCAATTCTGCAGCCAAAAATAGGCTGCAAATACTTCCATTGACTTTAATGGCAAACAAAAAATGAATGAAACTAATAAACGAATAGCTTTTTTTGCTATGAAACTAATGAAACAAATTGGGGTCCCAATGAAACAAAAAAACGAACCAAAACAATTTTTTTTCTTCTGTACATCCCTACTAATTAGACACATTCCTACTCCCATTGCAACCTAAAACTTAACTAGGAGCTGAACAAATTTGAAATGAAGGCAGCAGTCCAACAGCAAGAGGGGGGCCTCCCAATCTTTTGCATCAAGTGTCACATGTATCATTTTTTACCTGCCAGTGAGAAGTTGTATGTGTGCATCCAATACAAAGAACTCCTGTCTCTCAGAGAATAAGTCCAAGCTCTGGAGGCTAGAGTAGCAGACTTGGAGGAGCTGAGGCAGACAGAGAGGTATATAGATAAGATCTTCAGGGACATAGTAGCCAAGTCTCAACTTCAGACTGGCAACCCTGGTGATCACTTGGAAGAAAAAGGTCTCATGATTGGTGTTAGATTCGTGGACCCTTGGGCCAGCTGAGACGGATGGTGATGCACTGTGGGGAGCCCACAGTAGACATCGTAACCGGGAGGCGGTGCTGAAGAGGTGGTCCCAGGAAGGCTTCACACTGGAAGCCTGAGGTCCCCCCAGGAGAAGCCCGTAGGGTTCCGGGCCTCTTGGATTTAGGTGAGATCCTCTTCGACTGAGGACCTGAAGAGAGATCCTGAAGAGGTAGTCCAGTGAAGTGGCTGAGCCAGAAGGTCAGAAGAGTTTTCACCCTTGGAAGCCCGCGGTCCCCCCGGGAGGAGCCCATGAGGACCCGAGCCGCTGGGACTTAGGCGAGACCTTCTTGCAGGTTAGGAACCAGATACCTGTGGAAGGCAAGAGGTCAGGAGCCAGAGTTCAGCCAGGGACAGAAGCTGAAGCCGGAGTCAGTGGACGAGCCAAGGTCGGAAGCCAGAAATCAGAAGCAAGAGGAGTCAGAAGAACAGCAACTCGTAACTCAAGAGAGTGAACCTCGTTGCAAGGCAGGGCATTGAGGCAGCTGCAGGGTTTAAATATCCCTGCAGTGTCTGACATCATCTCTAGGGCTGTCCTTCGTTTTCCCGCGCTGGCCCCTTTAAATCCAGAGCCCTTGCACGCGCGCGCACCTAGGGGGCAAGGCCAGGCACGGAGGATTGATGTCATCTCCTTTGCAGAGTAAACGCCACGGCAGGAGCCAGGTCAGGCCTAGACGGCCGAAGAAGCCTTCCAGTGGCCTGGGCTGGCCCCGAGGTAGGTGGAGGGACCAGGGCACGGCCCGGGACTGTAACAATTGGATAGCATCACCTGGTGCAGCAGGAAAGGATCCTGTAGCAAGGACCTACTCTCCAGGTGGTGCACTCTCCTCTCGCAATGTGGATATGTCTCCCAGGGCTACTGCCCAGGAGGGAAGAGTTAGGTCAGCCGTCATAGTTGGTGATTTGGTTATTAGGAACTTAGTCAGCTGTAGCCGGCTATTGTGGTACATGTGGGCAGCAACAACATAGGAAAATGTGGGAGGGGGTTCTGGAAGCCAAATTTAGGCTCTTAGCTAGAAAGCTGAAATCCAGGGTAGCATTCTCTGAATAGCTCCCTGTTCCACGCACAGGCAGGGAGAGCTCCAGATCCTCAATGATGAGACGATGGTACAAGTAAGAGGGATTGTTATGAGGGGCAAGACCTTTGATTCCTTTAAAAACTAGTGTCAGTATCTTGAATTCTATTCTTGAGGAAATAGGTAACCAGTGATGTTTAGCCAAATAGAATGTGATTTGGTGGAAAGCTGGAATTCGCTCAATTATTCTCATCGCTGAGTTCTGAATATATTGCAGAGCTCTCATGGTGTTTTGCGGTAAGCCTAAGTAGAGCGAATTACAATAGTCCATTGCTGACATTACAAAAGAATGAATAACTATTTTCAAGTCTGAATTATTAAGATAAGGTCATATTCTTCTTAACATTTGTAATTTGAAGTATGAATTTCGGACTGCTTTTTAAATTTGTGGGTGAAGGGTTAATCTCATATCCATAATTATACCTAAATTTCTTACCTCTTCAGAAATATTAATTGGTATTCCTTCCGCATCCAAGGTCCTTGGGGATATCATTTGAAGGGTATCTAGCTAGATAGACAAATTTAAAACTAGACTGTTTTTATTTAGCATAGGAAAAGCCATTTGAGACAATTTGCAACCTTCGACATGGTATCTTGGGCTGACCCTTTAATATGGATAAAAAGTTGGATGTAATCAGAAAAAATTCCATGTTCTACATCAAATTCTGCAAAAATAAAACTAATCAGAGTAATACAGATGTTAAATAACACCACTGACGGGGCAGAGCCCTGCGGCACATCAGTTTTTAATTCAAAAGGGGCAGATAATGCTCCTGGTAATGTCACTTTAAAGTTACATCCCTCAAGGAAAGAAGAAAGCCCTTGCAAAACTAAGTTGCCAATTACCACTTCTCTAAGGCAGCACAGCATGATCGCATGATCAATAGTGTCAAAGGCTGCAGATAAATCCATCATCACTAGGAAGTATTCTGGCCAGAATTAAATCCCTGTCTGAAAATATCAAAAAGGGATAAAAGGAGAATTTCGGTATTATAGCTCTAAAACCATATTGCTGAGAATCAAGAATAGCATATTCATTTAAGAAGTCTTGTAATTGTTTAAGAACGATCTTCTCAAGAACTTTAGAAATGAAAGGAAGATTCAAAATGGGCCTAAGATTACTAAGAGTATCACAAGGCTAATTTGATTTCTTGGGCATAGGTTTAACATAGGCCATTTTTAGTAAGTCAGTAATTAATCCCTCTTTAAAAGATTGATTAATCAGTTGACAGATAAATGTACTAATGTCATCTTTGAGACATTTAAGAGAAACATTGGAACATTTGAGGAGCAGACAGAAATTTGGTTTTAAATTCTTTATGACCTCACATATCTCTGAAGTGTGAACCTCATTAAAAGAGTTTCATAAGATAGTCTGAGTTAACTTCATTCGTTTCTTGTACAGCAGAAGAGGGTAGAGATTAATGCCTCAAACTTATCTACAAAATACTGTCCTATTTTGTTAGCATTCTCTGTAATTTTTGAGCTAGTCTTATCCTTAAATGTTGATAAACTTTTAACAATATGAAAAATCTCTTGTAGACAATATCTAGCAAAGATCAATCTTTGCTAGATACTGATAGACAGATTAACCTATCCAAAGTTGAAGAGTATAGAGTAAAATTTGATGATGCCATGTGAAAATTCTTTTCAGATAGAATATCTACTACCCAAAATTGTCCACAAGAGATTTTTCATATTGTTAAAAGTTTATCAACATTTAAGGATAAGACTAGCTCAAATTAAATAGAAGTAATACCCAGGGGCTTTATGTGTTCTTTTTAATATGGTAACTTTAAAAGAGGCAATAATGTCTAGTGCTGAGTCAAGAGAATGTTTCCAGTGGTCTAAGGCATCTGAAACAGTAGTTGTAGTGAACTCCAGTAACTTAGGTAAGAAAATTTAACCTAAGGACTTGGTTTCAAACCCACTCGCTTCTTACAGAAGGAGATGTCTTGTTTGATCCATAATTTAGATATAGTAACGTGGGTTTGTAAAGAAATCAGAAAATGATCTGACCATGGTACCTTAATGTAATCAATATCATAATCCAAAAAAATAGTTGAGTTTTGTCTAATGTTCAAATTTGTGAGTGGATTGGTTAATGAGTTGCTTCCATCCCATGGCCTCCATGGCAAAGAGTGGTTGAACATCAATATGCATGTTAAAATCTCCTAAAACATAAATTTCTTTAAAATCAGCATTAAAAGATGATAAAATATCAGCTATGACAGTCAGATCCTTAGAGAGATTGGTAGGAGGGGATTAAATAAGACAAATTCCCCATTGTTCATTGGACATTGCTAAGACTTCTAAATTCAAGTAACTATTAGAATAAATATTTGTCACCTTAAAGACTTTTTTGATCAAACTAAGCAGCCCCCCTTCCACACTTCTGGCTTTGATTGTGAATAAAACCTGATATTCATCAAGTGCTAATTGATTTAACAAAATCGTATTGCTATCAGGATCATATTTCTTGATAAAATCTAAAATAATTGGTAAGTTCTTTCTTATAGCTTGTACATTAATCAAAATAAATAGTTAGAATGGTGGATGACAGAATATTAGAATTTCGTTGAATTTTGATTGTAGCTAGTCATCCTACCAGTCATTTATAAGAGAAATGTGGAAGACCAGCATATTGTCTTCTTCTGTGAATTAACAGGATAGAATCTCCTTGGATCATAATGAACTTAAAGGGTTACTACCAAAGCGCACTCAGTGGCACATGAAGGGTCACAAAAAAGGGGCAAGCTCCTTTTGTGCGTGCCTTTTGCCAGCGCAGAAGGTGTATTCTGCCTCGGTGTACGAAGCCATTGACGTCTGCACTCCAATTTCAACCTGTCACCCTGATGATGTCACAGGTGGGCAGGCTTTCAGTCGAACCTGGTGAAAGATGAGGGGATGGACCAGAGTCCCTTAGGGAGAGAGCTCCTTGATGTTAAATGGAGCTTTTCCACAGCACACAGTCATAGCAGGCGGAAGCAGATGTAATAGCTTCCCCAGCTTCTCTCAGCATCTGCACTCATAATCCTTCTGTCCTTGAAAAGCTTCAAGAGAGTCTTCACCACTAATAGAATTGGAGGATATGCATACAGAGGACCCTTGTCCCAATGATGGCTAAGGGCATCTGATGATGGTTTGCCATCTGACCTGTGCAGGGAGCAGAACCCATATACCTTCCTATTGTAAGGGAACATGAACAGATCTACGTCCAGGCTCCCCCAGAGGCAGAATATCTGATTCGCTACCCCATGGTACAGGGACCACTTGTGGGGTCTGAAGGCTTGACTCAGCCTGTTCTCTATCACTTTCTCCATTTCATCCAGGTACATGGCCCTGAGCACCATCCTATGGGATAGGGCCCACAACCAGATCTGGACCACTTCCTGACACAGGAGGTACAATCCCTTCCCTCCCTGCTTGCTAACATACTTCATGGCTACTTGGTTGTTGGTCTGGATCAGCACAACTTTGTTGGACAGCCAATCTCTGAAAGCAAATTGCATGTACCTGATCGCCCAGCATTCCTGGAAGTTGATTTGGCAAGAACGATTCTGAGCGGACCACAGTCTCTGGATGCCGAGCCCATCTACATGAGCTCCCCACCCCATGGTAGATGCATCTGTGGTTAGTACAATTTGAATAAGGAGGCTCTGAAAGGAAATCCTCTGTTCCAGATTGGAAAGTACCCACCACCAGGACAAAGAGTCTCTAACAGACGGGATGACTCAGATGCAAACCTGGAGGCTATGAGTGGCTTGGTGCCACTGTGACCTCAGGGTCAACTGGGCTCTGCGCATGTGTAAATGTGCCAAGAGAGTGACATGGATGTGAGGCCATGTGGCCCAACAGCCTCAACATATGCCAGGCTGATATCTGCTGGCTCTGTTGAACTTATGCTGCAATGGTTGCCAAAACAACGGTCCTCTGGTATGGCAGAAAGACCCTGGCCTGAGCCATGTTTAGCAGAGCTCTGATGAAGTCCAATTGAGCTGACGGAATGAGATGGGACTTTGAGTAGTTGAGAATGAACCCTAGTGACTCTAACACCTGAATGGTCAAACGCAGAGACCTGTTGGCCCCTGCCTGAGACATGCTGTTGACTAGCCAGTCATCCAGATATGGAAAAACATGCATTCCCAGTCTTCAGAGGTGTGCCACCACCACGGCCAGGCATTTTGTGAAGACCCGTGGGGTGGATGTGAGCACGAACGGCAACACCTGGTACTGGAAGCGCTGTTTTCCCATCCCAAATCAGAGATACTTCCTCTGTCCAGGGAAGATCTCAATATGGGTGTATGCGTCCTTAGTTCGAGGGAGCATAGCCAGTCCCCTTTTTGCAAAAGGGGGCTCAAGGTGCCCAGGGAAACCATCTTGAGCTTTTCTTTTTTTAGAAACTTGTTCAAGACCCTCATTTCTAGGATGGGACGAAGTCCTCCTGCTTTCTTTTATTTCTTTTATTTTTTCTTTTATTTATTTAAATGTTTTTATATACCAATAACCATTTGCACATCGTATCAGTTTACATAGAACATATAATAATGGTAGAGAAAATACATTGAACAATTTGGTTACATGGCAAACAGAGAAAGGTGCATAACATTATATGCAGAGCAAACATAACTGTTGATATAAGCATATATATATTGGATACTATATACAATGTTTGGTTAACACTTGGTCACAAGGCATGCTAAGAGAACAGTATATAACATTAAAAATAGAGAGTAGATGGCTGTTGAAATAATATATATGTGAAAGAAAATTTGGTAACAAGGCACGTTCAGAGAGCAGTATATAACATTAAAAGCAGAGAGTAGATGACTGGGGGTAAAGGTAGGTCTTAGGAGTATGCTAGCTTGAAAAGCCAAGTTTTCAATTTTTTTTTTTAATTTGTGTGTGCAGGGTTCAATGCGTAGGTCGGGAGGCATAGAGTTCCAGTTGATGGATCCTGCTTTTGAGAGTGCTCTGTCTCTAGTGGAGGATCATGTAGTTTTGGAAGAGGGGATGTGAAGGGTTCCTTTATAGGCAGATCTGGTGGCTTATTGGAGGTATTGAAGTGGAATGAGTTGTTTAGCCAGGTGATGTTCTGGTTATATAAGGTTTTGTGTATAAGGGAGAGGGTTTTGTAAAGAATTCTAGATGGGATCAGGAGCCAGTGTAGGTCTCTTAGGATGGGCGTGAAGTGCTCTTTTCTACGGGTATTGGTTAGTAATCTGGCAGTGGCATTCTGTAATAGCTGGAGGGGTTTAATGGTGGAGGCGGGGAGGCCTAGTAGGAGAGAATTACAGTAGTCTATCTTGGCGAAGATTAAGGTTTGTAGGATGGTGCGGAAGTCATGAGCGTGTAGGAGAGGCCTAATTTTCTTTAGCACATGAAGTTTGAAGTAGCATTCCTTCAAGGTGAACTTTATGAATGCTTTAAGGTTCCGTTGGTTGTCAATGATAACACCCAGGTTGCGTACTTTTTGAGTGATGGGGGTTGGGAGGGGTGATGTGCTAGTAAGTGTGGGGTAATGTGTGGTGGGACTGTGAGAAATAATGAGTTCAGTTTTGTTGGTGTTGCGTGCCAGATTGAGGTTAGAGAGGAGGTGGTTGATCGAGTTGATGCAGTTGTTCCAGATTATTAAGGAATTGTCTAGTGAATCGGTGATGGGGATAATGATTTGGACATCGTCCGCGTATATGAAGTGAACGATGCCTAAGTTGGTTAAGAGGTGGCAGAGGGGTAGCAGGTAGATGTTGAAGAGGGTGGAAGAGAGGGCAGAGCCTTTGGAATCAGAAAGTACCTGGAGTAGAATCCCTGCCCTCTGTGTCCTGGTGGTACAGGCTCAACCGATCTGGCCATTAAGAGGGAGGAGAGGTCTGCTTGTTGCACTTCCTGATGTGCTACCAGCCCCCAATGTGGACACAGAGGGAAATTTGGTGGGACACCCAATTGATTTAATTAGTACCTCTGGCAGACGATGGACAAAACCCACTGATCTGAGGTTACACTGAGCCACTGGTTTGCAAAAGAACTCAGTCTGCCTCTGACTGGAACGATCATTACCATGGGTATGGGCAACTGGCTTACGGTCCCTATGGCCCAGTCAAAACCCTGTCCCTGGAGCTGACTGAGGAGATGACTGGGTCTTGGGAGATCTCTGCTCCCTGGGATGGCTGCAGGAGCTCTGATGATGCTGATGGGATCCAGGCAAAGGAAAGATATTCTTGGCCCTGACCTCAATGACATCCTGGAAGAGGACAAGACTGGAGTAATGGTGTAGAGCTTTTGAAGGGTTTCATGGTGGTCCTGGAGTTGGGCCACATCATCCTTCACCCTATCTCCAAAGAGATTCTCTCAAGTGCACAGCACATCAGTGAGTTGATCCTGAACCTCTGGATGGAGATCTGAGTCCCACAGCCATGCCATTCTGCAGTCACCAATTTCCGCTGCAGAGACCCTCGATGCAGTCTCAAAATCATTGTAGGTCACATGGACCTCGTGTTTCCTGCACTCCATTGTGCACCAGTTAAATGAGGGTGTCTTGCTGCTGTTGAGGCAGCTGCTCAGTCCCCTCCTGCACTTGCTTCCAGATGTCCCAGCGAGTATTGGTTCATGTAGAGCTGATAGGCAGTGATGCGGGCAATAAGCATGGTGGTTTGGAACACCTTCCTCCCAAGAGCATTAATAGCTCTGTGGTCATTCCATGAGGATGAGTGGGTCCAGAAGCACTTGACCCTCTTGAGGGTGGATTTGATCACCACCTGGTGTGGTATCTGATGCTTATCGAATCCAGAAGCCTTCTAGATGAGGTAAACCCTACCTTTTTATTTTTGGGAGGCACTGTGAGGGTGTGCTCTGTCGTGGGTTCCTCCAGCTATCTTCCCGGATGGGCATAATTTCTTCTCTCAGATCTCTGCAAACCCTCCAGGCACCGTAGCACTGCTGAAACCGCTGGTCTCTGCTGCAATCTCAGACACTCTGGCAACTCTTCAAAACAGTTATTGGCAAACCTTTTGAGCTGGGTTCCAATATTGGCTCTGGCTAGTCCCCCTAGCCAGGCCCTTTTCCAAAGCTCCCACAGGTAGGGAAACTAGCAGTTCTTCCCCTCCCCCTCCGAGCAAGGATTCAAAAAAAAACAAAAAAACATAGAATAGTTTATTATAAGCTCAGTCTATTCCCCCTTTCTTAGGGTTGTGCAGAAATTCGTACTTCTAATACCTCTTCACTGAAAACACCAAATGTCTGCGGTCAGGCTTCCATCCTAGCCATGACAGCCCTGTTTGGGGATCCAGCACAACTCGCCCCTTCTCCCCTATAGTTGTGCTTTCAGCAATGGCTCACGTCTACCACCCAAAACAATCAGCCTTGTCCTTAGTTAAGGCCTGTTGGGAAACCAGGTGAGACAGACACTGCTTCCCTGCAGGTTTTTAGTCTTTTCTCAGTTCAGCTTTACAATTCTTCCCCACTTACTCTATCTCCATGCCGGACACAGATGAATCCTCTGTGGGTATCTCCCAGTCCATCTCCTCCTCCTCCTCAGAGCAACTGCTCTCTTCCTTTTCCTCCTCACTCAGGGACACACCCTCTCCTTCCCACAGCATGGACTCAGCTGAATCTAATTCCCCCAGATCACCTTCAGCAGCCACCTCAGCCTCCTTCTGGTCACGAGCCTTCCACTGCGGCTCTGGAACTCTGGGTATTGTAGTCCGTACAGGTTGTCTCAACGCCCTCTGCTGTTTTCCCTTGGGATAGTTAGACAACTGTTTAGTTTGGACCCGCTTACTGTCCTGCCGGGATAGGAGCTTGTTGCTCTTCCCCTTACAGTTCCCAAATCCTCAGTAGCAACTCCTAAAGGATCTTGTGCACCGGGACCACCACAGTCTCTTCAGGAGGCTCCACAAACTGAAGGATCTCAAACACTTTGTGCCTGGCATCCTCTTCCGTTAAAAGCTGGCATGGGATGGCCTCCGCCATCACCCATACAAAACCTGTGAAGGTTAAGTCCTCTGATGGGAGACCATCCGAATCCTTGGAGGAGGTATCTATCTGATCATCCCCCAGGGATCATAGGGACCTTCATCTTCATTGTATGCCAAAGGGGATGGGGTCCTAGGTATTCAGTTTTTGTCCAGAGGTGCAGGAACCGATGAAACTAGACAGAGGACTACAGGCCTCATCAGAGCTTCCTCCTTGGAAGAACTGGTAACAACCCCCGTATTGGTAGGGGGAGATCTTGGTGCCCTGCTGGGCACTGGTGCCACCCCAGGAACCGATGCTAGCTGGGTTGGTAATACACCAATGACCTTATTGTGCTTCTCTAGAAATGGTATGGGGATGGGCTGCACTGGCTCTGGTGCTATTGTGACACAGAACCGAAGCCCCGCAGTGCCTGCTTCACCGCCAGCTGGACTCGATGCTCCAGCTCCTCCTTGAATATTTCTAAAGCCAACACCAATTGGGAGGAAGGAGAGATGGCCAGATATTCCTCAGACCCAAAAGGGGGATCGGCAACTGGCACCAGGACTGGCACCAGGACTGGCACCAGGACCAGTGGAGACCAACAAGGACCCCGGGCATCAATGAAGGATGGGCTCTCCTCATCACGGGGTTGCTTCGAGGGCATTGGAGCAAAAGCCGGTGCTTCCCCGTACCCGGCACCATGCATCGATGGGGACCAGTGCTGATGCTTTTTAGTCTTCTCACGATGCTCATCCTGATCCTTCCCTGGTGCTAAGGTCAAGGACGATGAACCCAGTGTCTTCGGCCCAGAGAAGATTGACAATGGTTGGTCTTCAGAACCCCTATCCACTGGTGACCTCAATGGAACCAACAGTGCGGCTCTGAGGACCTTCGAAGCTGCCAATGCCAATGCTGATGGCTTGGACTTCCTTGACCCAAAGAGGGTATCCACCTTGTTGAGGTGAAGCCGACATCTCTTCTGGGTCACTGGGTGCACAGGTGGCAACCCTGGATGTCATGCGATGTCCCCAGGGAGAGGATGCAAACATCAAGAGGATTGGTGATCAACATGATCCTCGGGCACTGGGGATATCAGCAGATACTGGACATGGCTATGATGGGGCGAAACAAAAGGGGAAAAGGACAGAATGATGGTAGCAGGCATCGATCGATGATGAGCACAGAGGCACCACCACCACTGAGGAAACCAACGATGAAATAAAACTTAGCCAAATGCCAAAAACCCTGACTGGGGGCACTATGGGGAGGCACTGAGAGGGACCCGGTGACAGACTGATCATGAAAAAGCCACAAAAAAATGAAGTCTTCCATGAGTTAAAAAGCCAAGATTTCAGAGCTTAATCAGACTGCGAACATCAGAGTTCCGCGGAAAAATACGAGGCTGAAGAGGGACTCCATGTGGATGAGTGGTATAGGGCATGCTGGGAATACTCAGTGTGCCTATAGATTCTAGAAACTTTGACAGAAGTTTTCGGCATCGGGTTCATCTGATGATGTCATCCGTGCGTGAGGACTACTATTCTGCTTGTCCTCAGAGAAAATCAAAGCTAACTGGCTAAATCAGAAGCCACACCAGGACCTGCCCTGAAGCAGCCTCTTTCTAGCTAAATGTATTCACCAGTGGTGGAAAATTTTTAAAGTAGAGGTTAATGACTGATTTCTGAAGTTAGCCGATTAAACCTGTTAACCCCCCCCCCCCCCCCCACCATGTTTTCCAGTATCCATTTAGTAAAAAAGATTACTCTTGAGTGTGCAATGGTTTTCCCTATTTATTTATTTAAATATGGCAATGAAATTTTAAAAAGTTTGATCCCAGAATTTCATACGGGTTGTTGCAGGATCTATGCTTAGGCTGTCACAGAGTACTGTGGACTTTGGCCAAAATAAAAAGGCACATACTTTTAATTAAACAAAAATGGAAATAAAAAGGTGTGCATTATTATACATTAATGGCATTATATGTATCAATTAGCCGCACCCCAAAGTGAAAGCAACAGAGCCAAGGTACAGGCAGTTTGATTTTTTAAAGAATGGTCAGTGCTGTTGATTTTTCCATTTCTTCCTTGCTCCCCTCTCCCTCCTCCTCCACAACTGCAAGTCTAGAATAGAAAGCACAGCCCAGCTGGATCTGATTCATTAAAATCACACTCTTTCTACGGCACAGATATGAAACGGCTTGCTGAAGACTCCACCACTGATGAAATCAAAGCCGACGCTTTCTCCTGCCGGGATCTCCAAGGTGAACTTCTGCAGCAGGGTTATGAAGAAAATGAAGATTTCCATCCGGGCGAGGGACTCCCCGACGCAGACGCGCTTTCCTGAGAAAAGGAGACCCGATTAGTGCAGCCACGTACTGCTTTTCTCATGTCATATGGGCCATATTCAGCCAAAAACAGTGTTTTCTGCTATAAACCCTACAGCATATTCAGTTACATTAGAACAGATTCGATTAGCTGTAGCACAGTACATTTTTTTTAGTATGCATTTTTAATGAGCTTACCTTGGTTCCCAAATTTTGTTGTACTAATGTGTTTTACTTTGTTTTATCTTATTATGTGTATTTTTACTTTATGTGTGAACTTTGGAGGGTGTGGCCTAAAAGTGAATTTTAAATTAATCAATTAATGCCATATAAGCTGTTTCCTCTATCATGAACTTCACTTTTAGAATTGGTGCATCATCTGCTCAATTTGGGGTGGGGAGAAACATGGATCCTAGCCAATGGCTCTGTGGCAGTGCCGCCTGCTGCTGTGCAGAAGATCTGGGTTCAGTTCTCAAGCCCTGCTTCTGCTCCATGGAGTTGGGATGCTGCAGAGGCAGTGTTCACAACCCCAAGGAGAGAGAAAGTATTTACAGTGTGCTCAGTTCTGCTTTTGGAATGGATTTAGCCTCCCAAGCAAAGTTCCCTGTAAGGTGCATACACAGCCATACAACATACCACCAACTGCTGTAATCCACGCTACCCAGTCCAGACTGCTGTGCTACTGCCAGGCCTTATGGGGATGAGAGCTGAAAGACAGCCTGGTCCTTTCTGCTTGATCTTTCCTCCAGCCTGCAGCAGAAGTGGTGGGAGCTCACCTCTCTGTTGTCAATCACTCTGCATTACCTGCACTGGCATTACAAACGTTCAAAATCTGAAAGATGGCACTTTCTAGCCATTGATCTCAAGCATCACAACATCAGCAGCCAGGAAGTGCCGACCTGTGAATTTTGACAATGCTTGCGATGACAGCACAGACTGTGCAAAGCAGCAGGCAGCATAAGAATGGGCTTTCACCTCTTATGTTAGATGACGAAGGCTGAGATGGATGCAGGACAAGGGAGGAAGAGAGAGGTAAGTGGCAGGTGCAGGGGAAAGGGGCAAATGGGGAAGTGGGAGAGGGAAATGGAGAGTTGGTGAAGGCAAGTGGTAAAAAAAAATAAAGGGGTAAGAAAGGAGGCATAGGGATGAGATATGAGGTGGACACAGAGAAACAGGAGGAGATAAGAGAGAAATTTGAGAGGCAAAAGTAGGAGAAAAAATGGATTACAGATATTAGAGAGAGGGAGCTGAAAAATATGGGAAAAGCTACAGCAAAGAAAATGCAGCAATGAAGGGATGAGACAGAAGTTAAGAAAAGAAAGATGGAGAAAACAAGGGAATTTGGTTTCCTGATGGTGGTGCTATGATGGAAATAGATTATGACTGGGGAGATGGCATTCGGCTTCTCCTAGACTGCACATTTGCAAAGTTACACACACACACACACACACACACACACACACACGTTTCCTTTCTGGGATTGTTTTCACTTCACTGCTTGATCTGAACTGACCACATCCTTCATGGGGTGCTAGCGATCTTAGGTGCGTCCATGAGACAGGGACAGCCATCTCAAGTATGCAAACAATTTCCCATAAAAATGACAGTTTTTCACTAGGATACATTGTTTCCTGACAAAAATTCATCCACTAAACAGCCAGTGCACCATGATGAAAATAACCTCCAGCACAGCCACTTCTGTGCGGCCAGGTCATTGGAGGAGGATCCCCTCTCCTGCAGGCTGTATCACTGGAGAGGGGGATTCCTACTCCAACTGTCTGGGGTGCTGTTTAACCCAGTGACAGCCCTGCATCATGTAAGGTGAGCAGTCCCGGGGTGCAGCATGGGTTCAGTGACAGGGAAAAGTCTTCATCCCCATGTGCCAGCACAGCCCCTGCAGTGTCCAAAGTACCTGCACCAAATGGGATGTGGGCATCGTTCTTCTTAAATTTTCCATTCTCATCCAGGAATCGATTTGGGTTAAAGTGGTCGGAATCTTTCCAGTACCGCTTGTCATAGAGAGATGAATGCAGAAATGTAATCACCTGAGTGCCCTGAAGAAGAGACAAGAAAAAAAATGGAGCATGAACATCATCGTTTAACTTATTAATGAGCCATAGGAAGATGAAAGTGAACGTTTTATTTGCAATGATATTTTTCTCTTCAAATTCCCCAGCACTCCCAGACTAATGATCACAGCAAGTTAATTCCATCAAAAGCTCAAGGGCTGGGGGCTGGAAGAAGTCTGGAAGCTTCAGCAAGTCACTCCTCTACTAGCCCTCTCCTTCCCTGCCTCCCAGTGCTTCAATGCACATTATGTTACAAATCCGGAGGTGGACCCCTGTTCTGAGGTAAAGTTAATGCTACCAAAGAGAGAGTCAACCCTCTCTGGTCCCTACCGTCAGAGAGCAAGGCTTGAAGATTCAGTAGTTGAACGAAGACTTTGCCCTGGAAGCTCGTGGTTCCCCCAGGAGGAGCCAGTAGAAACCTGGCCGCTGGGACTTAGGAGTCTCACTGAAGACTGAAGATTGATCTGGATGCAGGCGCCTCCTGTAGGTCATGGATTCCAGATGGCTGGCGCCTCCAGCAAGTCGAATCAGCCCAGGAGTAGAAGCCAAAAAGTGGTCAGGAGCCGTTCCAAAAGCTAGGAGAAGAGTCGTAATCTGGTCCAGAAGCAAAACAGGAGAATAGTCTAAAGGCAGTCCAGGAGCAAGCCAGGAGAAGGGTCAGCAGCCGGTCCAGGGTCAAGCCAAGAGAAGAACGACAGCCAGTTCAAGGGTCAGATGCCAAGAATCAGTCCAACGAGGGAGGAGAACAGTAGCAGGATGAAGAACAGGAACGAGACCAGGAACCAGGAACAACGGCACGGAAACCAACCAACAAGAAGCCTCAATACCAAGGCAAGTCTGAGGAGCAGACCTTGCCCTAAATACAGGAACTTGAGGGAGGAGTCTCAGGAGGAGCCATGACAATTTCCTGTCGCGGCTCCTTTAATTTTCCTCTTAAGCCATGCACGCGCGGCCCTAAGCACTCTGAAGGGGGTGGAGTCAGCCCAGCCAGAAGAGGCCTTGTGCCCAGGCCTCAGCAGCGGCAATGGCCATGAGGGGAACGCTGCGTGAGGCTGTCTGTTCCTACAGGAGCCCCAGAAGAACCCCGATGCCATGGGTGAGCAGTCAGCCTGGTTACAAACCACCGCGACTGGCGGCCATGAAAGTAGGAGCCCCGGGGGTGGTCCGACACCGTGGGCAGGAGACTGGCCCTGGTCATGGACTGCTGTGACCGGCGGCCGTTACAGTACCCCCTCCTTTAGGCCGTCCCCTAGAAGGCTTGGGTTTTCCTGGATATTCAGTGTGAAAGTTCTTGAGGAGAGACTTATCCAGGATGTTCTTAGCAGGCTCCCAAGAATTCTCCTCAGGTCTGAATCCCTCCCACGCTAGGAGGTATTCCATGTGCTACCACGTTTCTGGACATCAAGTACTTCACACACTTGGTATATAGACTCCTCCTTTGCCCTGGGTTGGGAAACTTCAGGTACCTTCCGAGTAGGCCAAGTGAGGACCAAAGGCTTCAGAAGTGACGTGTGAAAGGAGTTATGGATTCTCAATGTGGCCAGCAAACGAAGTTGGTAAGTCACAGGACCCACCTGTCGCAGTACCGGAAAAGGCCCAATATAACGTGGAGCCAATCGCATGGATGGAACTCTCAACCGGATGTGCCTGGTGCTAAGCCACACCCTCTCTCCTGGACAGAAATGTGGAGCAGGTCGCCGATGTTTGTCGGCAAGCGTCTTGGCGGCGTGAGCCGCTTTATGAAGCATGTGTTGGGTATGAATCCAAAGTCTCCGCAACAGTACAGCAGTAAGCTGGACCGCCGGCGATGGTACCAGCAAGGGCAAAGGTAAGGGCGGCCTGGGTTGTCGTCCAAATACAATCTGGAACGGGGAGGCCCCCCTTGCGGTACAGGCATGTGAGTTGTGAGAGAACTCAGCCCAAGCGAGAAGTGTTGCCCAATCGTCCTGACGGGAGTTAATGTACATCCAAAGGAATTGTTTTAAAGTACGATTTGTACGTTCCGCCTGACCGTTTGCTTGTGGATGAAATGCAGTAGTGTAGTCCAGAGAAATGCTAAACTTCTTACAGAAATTGAGCCAGTAACAGGCCGTGAACTGTGGGCCACGATCAGATGTGATGTGCTGTGGAAGACCATGGAGACAGAAGATATGAAGCATAAACAGTTGGGCCAAGCGAGGAGCAGATGGGAGGGAGGGTAGTGGGATGAAGTGGGCCATTTTAGGAAATCGATCCATTACTACCTATATTACCGTGTTGCCCTCAGATGGTGGAAGATCCACAATAAAATCTGTGGAAATATGTGTCCAGGGCTTCCTTGGAATAGGTAATGGCTGTAAAAGTCCCCAAGTCTTCCCAGTAGGAATCTTGTGTTGCGCACAAGTTGGGCTAGAATCCACATATGCCCGAATATCTTTGTGCATCTCAGGCCACCAATAATATTGTTGTAGAAGCATTTGAGTCCGAGCTCGTCCCGAGTGCCCGGCTAACTGAGAATCGTGACCCCAGGCCAGTACTTTATTATGCAGCTTTTTAGGTACCACCGTTTTACCAGGTGGAATGGTAAATGTCGCCAAAAGGGTGATGCAAGCCGGGTCTATAATATATTGAACCGGCTCATCAATCTCCTCCGCAGAGAAGGATTGGGATAGAGCATCGGCCTTAATATTCTTGTTAGCAGGTCGATATCGTAGTTCAAAGTTGATGCGTGTGAAAAAGAGCGCCCACCGGGCTTGACGCGGGTTCAAAAGTTGAGTCTGTTGGAGATACACCAAGTTCTTATGGTCCGTGTAGACTGTTATACGATGCTGGGCTCCCTCCAGCCACTGCCGCCACTCTTCAAATGCCAGTTTAATGGCAAGAAGCCCTTTGTCGCCAATAGAGTAATTACGTTCGGCCGGCAAAAATTTCCTAGAAAAATATGAGCAAGGATGAGAGGTTCCTGTGGTGTCATTCTGGCTTAAGACAGCTCCTACCCCTTCAGCATATGCGTCCACCTCTACCACAAATGGACTGGGGTCAGGATGTCGAAGGCAAGGTTTTTTGAGGAAGGAGTTCTTGAGCGCCCAAAATGCTTCTTCAGTCTCTAAAGGCCAGGACTTAATGTTTGCCCCTTTGTGAGTAAGAGCCATGAGAGGTGCAGCCAATTTGGAGAAATTTTGAATAAAACTACGATAGTAGTTAGCGAAACCAAGGAAGCGTTGAAGCGCTCGTAAACCATTGGGTTGGGCCATTCTTGAATACACTTCAATTTGGAGGGATCCATCTGGAAGCCTTGTTTGCAGATGATATACCCCAGAAAAGGTAGTGACTCTTATTCAAAAAAGCATTTTTCAATCTTTGCATTGAGATGATTTTCTCCTAGGTGTTGTAACTCTAGAGTAACATGTTGTTGATGCATCTGTAAATTAGAGAAAAAAATCAAAATGTCATCTAGATAAACTACAATGCAAACATAAAGCAAGTCTCAGAATATCTCATTGATGAAATGCTGAAATACTGCCGGGGTGTTAGTCAATCCGATGGGCATGACTAGATATTCATAATGTCCATCTCTGGTGTTGAAAGCCATCTTCCACTCGTCCCCCTCCAGAATCCTAAGATTATACGCTTCTCGAAGATCCAACTTTGAGAACATCTTGGCCCCCTGTAAACGGTCAAAGAGTTCAGCTATTAGCAGCAATGGGTACCAGTCTTTGATAGTAATGGCGTTAAGCCCATGGAAATCTATACATGGGCGCAGGGTCCATCTTTTTTCCTAACAAAGAAAAATCTGGCCCCAGCTGGAGATGTAGAGCACCTAATGAATCCCTTCTGTAAGTTGTCTTGGATATATTCGGTCATAGCACGGGTCTCCAAGGTGGACAACGGATAGACCCTACCGTGAGGCGGAATAGCTCCAGGAATCAGATTGAAGCTGCAATCAAATTCTTGGTGTGGAGGCAAAGTGTCAGCAGTCTTTTTGGAAAAAACGTCCGCAAACTGATTGTACTGGGACGGCAGTCCCTCAAGACGGGAGATGCAGATGAAACTACAGGATGAGTTTGATCCTTTAATGCCGGTCTTATGGCATGCTGGTCCCCAGTGGATAATAGGGATGTGAATCGTTTTTTGACGATTTAAAATATCGTCCGATATATTTTAAATCGTCAAAAATCATTAGAGGCGATATATAATAGGAATTCCCCCGATTTATCGTCAAAAATCGTAAATCGGAGGAAGGGGGAGGGGAAGGGGGAGGGCGGGAAAACCGGCACACTAAAACAACCCTAAAACCCACCCCGACCCTTTAAAATAAATCCCCCACCCTCCCGAACCCCCCCAAAATGTCTTAAATTACCTGGGGTCCAGTGGGGGGGTCCCGGTGTGATGTTCCACTCTCGGGCCATGGGTGCATTTGATAGAAATGGCGCTGGCGCTACCTTTGTCCTGTCATATGACAGGGCAAATGTAGCGCCGGCACCATTTTGGTTCCTGTCCCCCAACGTTGCGTGCGTAGGAGATCGCTCCCGGACCCCCGCTGGACCCCCAGGGACTTTTGGCCAGCTTGGGGGGCCTCCTGACCCCCACAAGACTTGCCAAAAGTCCAGCGGGGGTCCGGGAACGACCTCCTGCACTCGAATCCTGTTGCCGTAATGCAAAATTTCCATACGGCCGGCGCCATTTTGCGGAAAATGGCGCCAGCCGTATGGCCATATTGCTATACTGCAAAATGGTGCCGGCCGTATGGCCGTTTGGCCGGCGCCATACGGCGCCATACGACAGGGCAAAGGTAGCGCCAGCGCCATTTCTATCAAATGCACCCATGGCCCGAGAGTGGAACATCACACTGGGACCCCCCCACTGGACCCCAGGTAATTTAAGACATTTTGGGGGGGGGGTTCGGGAGGGTGGGGGATTTATTTTAAAGGGTCGGGGTGGGTTTTAGTGTTGTTTTAGTGTGCCCGAGAGTGGAAGATCACACCGGGACCCCCCCCCACTGGACCCCAGGTAATTTAAGACATTTTGGGGGGGTTCGGGAGGGTGGGGGATTTATTTTAAAGGGTCGGGGTGGGTTTTAGGGTTATTTTAGTGTGCCGGTTTTCCCGCCCTCCCCCGATTTACGATTTACACGATATTTAAAAAAACAAAACTGCGACGATCCGATTCCCTCCCCCCCCAGCCGAAATCGATCGTTAAGGCGATCGATCACACGATTCACATCTCTATTGGATAAGTTTTAAAGATGTCCAGTTGAACTGTGGATTGTGCTGCTGCAACCACAGAATATCAAGAACTATAGGATGGATAGCTCTTTGGATGACATAGAAGGAAATATTTTCAGTGTGGTTAGGTGCAATGTGGCATTCCATTGGAACTGTGTGATGAATTATCGTCCCCGGCAGGGGATCTCCATGAATGGAAGATATAATTAACGGTTTAGACACAGGCAAGTAGAACTGTGCAGTTGTTCTACCACATCTTGCAGGTTGAAATTTCCTCCGGCTCCAGAATCTACTAAAGCCAGGGTGGAGAACTGATGATCTCCAAGACACAGGGTGACATGCAGAGTTAGTGGGGGAGCTGGAAAAGTGATGCCTAGGGTTACTCTCCCGATAGAGCCTAAGCTTGGGAGTTTCCCGGACGAGTAGGACAGCAACCAATGAGATGACCTGATCCTCCACAATATAGACAGAGACCTGCCTTACGGCGTCTATGCCATTCTTCAGGAGAGAGAGGACTGCGGCCCAATTGCATAGGTTCTTCGACAGTTCCTTCAGTGGTAGATGCAGATCTAGAGACAGAAGCAACAGAGCGGGAGGGAGTGAAGACTGCCATGTGCCTTCTTGTGCTTGATCCCTCACGAGCTCTTTCTTGTAGGCGACGGTTGATCCTGGTTACTAAGTCAATAATAGAGTCCAAAGAGTGAGGTAACTCCCGGGCTGCCATTTCATCCTTTATTCTGGAAGACAGGATCTCCAAAAATATAGACCGTAGACAGTTCTCCTCCCAATGGAGTTCAGATGCAAGAGTTCTAAATTCAATGGTGTAATTCACCAGTGGCTGACCTCCTTGTCGAAGTTGTAGAAGCTTGGAACCAGCGACTACTTGTTTCCCTGGATCATGGAATACAGTTTGAAACAGTTCCAAGAATTTAGGAAGGTCTTGCAGGACTGGGTCTGACCGTCACCAGAATGGAGAAGCCCAGGCCAGGGCCTTACCCTATAACAGAGACAGAATATATGTAGTTTTTGTAAGATCATCCGGAAAGAGGGAGGCTTGCAGATAGAAGTGCATGCTGCATTGGTCTAGGAATCCCTGGCACAAGCGAGGTTCGCCAGAGTAATGGAGAGGAATAGGGAAAGGAATCGTAGAACGGGTATTACCCTGCATCACGGAGGGTAGTGGTAATGGTGGAGGAGCTGTCTGAACCGCAACTATAGAATCAAGATGGGCGTTGAGTCACTCCAAGGAAGCTGCCATGGATTCTAATATCCTTTGCTGCTCCATGACTTTCTGGGCCAGTCCAGGAATGGCCTGATGAGCTGAAGCCTCTGCCGGGTCCATGGCCTTGGTATTCTGTTATGAATCCGGAGGTAGACCCCTGTTCCGAGGTAAAGTTAATGCTACCAAAGAGAGAGTCAACCCTCTCTGGTCCCTACCGTTGGAGGGCAAGGCTTGAAGATTCAGTAGTTGAATGAAGACTTCACCCTGGAAGCTCGTGGTTCCCCCAGGAGGAGCCCATAGAAACCCAGCTGCTGGGACTTAGGAGATTCACTGAAGACTGAAGATTGGTCTGGATGCAGGCGCCTCCTGCAGGTCATGGATTCCAGACAGCTGGTGCCTCCAGCAGGTCGAGTCAGTCCAGGAGTAGAAGCCGAAGATTGGTCAGGAGCCGTTCCAAGGGTCAAAGCCAGGAGAAGAATCGTAATCTGGTCCAGAAGCAAAACAGGAGAATGGTCCAAAACCAGTCCAGGAGCAAGCCAGGAGAAGGGTCAGCAGCCGGTCCAGGGTCAAGCCAAGAGAAGAACGACAGCCAGTCCAAGTGTCAGATGCCAAGAATCAGTCCAACCAGAGAGGAGAACAGTAGCGGGACGAAGAACAGGAACGAGACTAGGAACCAGGGCACTGAAACCAACCTACAAGAACTTCAATACCAAGGCAAGGTCTGAGGAACCGACCATGCCTTAAATACAGGAACTTGAGGGAGGAGTCTCAGGAGGAGCCATGACAATTTCCTGTTGTGGCTCCTTTAATTTTCCTCTTCAGCCGCGTGCACGGCCCTAAGCACTCTGGAGAGGACGGAGTCAGCCCAGCCGGAAGAGGCCATGCGTCCAGGCCTCAGCGGCAGCAGTGGTCATGAGGAGAACACTGCAGGAGGCTGTCTGCTCCCGCAGGAGCCCCAGAAGAGCCCTGATGCCACGGATGAGCAGTTGGCCCTGGTCGCAAACCGCCACAATCGACGGCCATGATAATGGGAGCCCCGGGGGTGGTCCGACACCGCGGGCAGGAGACCGGCCCCGGTCCCAGACCACCGTGACCGGCGGCTGTTACACATTACCTCCAGAATGCCCCCAATCCCTGCCTCCCAGTGCTTCAATGCATTGCACAATATCTCCAGAATGCCCCAATCCCTGCCTCCTAGTGCTTCAATGGCCATTACCTCCAGAATGCCCCCAATCCCTGCCTCCCAGTGCTTCAATGTACATTACCTCCAGAATGCTCCAATCCCTGCCTCCCAGTGCTTCAATGCACATTACCTCCAGAATGCCCCCAATCCCTGCCTCCCAGTGCTTCAATGCACATTACATCCAGAATGCCCACAATCCCTGCCTCCCAGTGCTTCACTGCACATTACCTCAGGAATGCCCCAATCCCTGCCTCCCAGTGCTTCAATGCACATTACCTCAGTATTGCCCCCAGTCCCTGCCTCCCAGTGCTTCAATGCACATTACCTCAGGAATGCCCCCAATCCCTGCCTCCCAGGGCTTCAATGCACATTACCTCAGGAATGCCCCCAATCCCTGCCTCTCAGTGCTTCAATGCACATTACCTCAGGAATGCCCCCAGTCCCTGCCTCCCAGTGCTTCAATGCACATTACCTCAGGAATGCCCCCAATCCCTGCCTCCCAGTGCTTCAATGCACATTACCTCCAGAATGCCCCCAATCCCTGCCTCTCAGTGCTTCAATGCACATTACCTCCAGAATGCCCCAATCCCTGCCTCCCAGTGCTTCACTGCACATTACCTCAGGAATGCCCCAATCCCTGCCTCCCAGTGCTTCAATGCACATTACCTCAGGAATGCCCCCAGTCCCTGCCTCCCAGTGCTTCAATGCACATTACCTCAGGAATGCCCCCAGTCCCTGCCTCCCAGTGCTTCAATGCACATTACCTCAGGAATGCCCCCAATCCCTGCCTCCCAGTGCTTCAATGCACATTACCTCAGGAATGCCCCCAATCCCTGCCTCTCAGTGCTTCAATGCACATTACCTCAGGAATGCCCCCAGTCCCTGCCTCCCAGTGCTTCAATGCACATTACCTCAGGAATGCCCCCAATCCCTGCCTCCCAGTGCTTCAATGCACATTACCTCAGGAATGCCCCCAATCCCTGCCTCTCAGTGCTTCAATGCACATTACCTCAGGAATGCCCCCAGTCCCTGCCTCCCAGTGCTTCAATGCACATTACCTCCAGAATGCCCCCAATCCCTGCCGACAGGCGAGTCAAACCAGAGTCTCTTGTGCAGCAGAAACGAGCTCTTTGAAATATTAATTAGTAAATCCTACATTGTCCCAGCATTGTCAGGATTATTCATTGCAATTCTTTGAAGGATGCTGCAAATCAGGTATGGTTTTTAGGCTAATTGAAAAAGATTTGCAAATATACTGTATCTATGAATATGCCTAGGAATATCCTGAAAACCAATCGATAATACGCAACTGATGAAGGCAGCTATTAAATCAAAAACGAAATCCTTCCCAATATGAATACCCCCCTTGTGCAACATTGTTTAGCAAAAAAAACCCAACATGTTTTTCATGAATAACAATTTTTGCATTTGATTGGTTGAGGTTTAATATCAGAGGGGGAGAAAGGTTTAAATTGGAATACTGAATGGTGCGTCTTTTGGTAATTTTTTATTTGTTGTTTCAGAATTAATAAGATTTCTACAGTGCCTGGCATCCTTTTTAAGGCTGCTTTTAAATCTTAAACTCTGTTTATCTCCCTCACAGCCTTATTGACTTTAACCATTTTCGGTTTCTTTTGCCCTGTATGTTTGTCTTGCTTCGATTGTAATCTCTGTGGAGTAGAGAGAGACTGTCTCTTATCTGCTTTTGTCCAGTGCTGCATACATTGAATAGTTCTATAGAAGTGATCAGAAGTAGTAGTAGTAGTGTTTGATCCATTACAGAGAGGTTATGAGAAGTGAATGTAACTCCATCTCGAGAGGCAGCCCACACTCCGATGGGGCCATAAAATAATTTGTTGCTTTTTGGGGCTGGTACCTCAGGCTAGCTCTTTCATGGTCTCTATTCCCCAGGGTCTGGATTCTTTTCCTATGGTGGGAAAGATCTCTTTTAAGGCCCTGAGTGCTAAGGGTGGCTTGGATACACCCCTCTCTCATTGCCCTTAAGGAGTTGTGTCTCGGATACATTTCTGTGTGTGCAGTTTAAGCCCAAAAACCATGCTGGAGGCAATGAATTAGTGTCCAAACAAAATATTAACGGAATGGCAAACCAATTTGTAGAATGACAGTAATAACAAAACTCCTCTGCACACAATGTCTCTCTTTTTCTTACAGTCTTTCCCCTCTATCTGTGCTTGAATCTCTGAACCAGGGCCAAGGAAACGTCTACCCTCCAGGGCTTGGTTAAGTGGAGTTCCCCAGTGGACAGGAGATCCTTTAGCTGGACAGTAAAACTCATCCCTGACTGGTTAAAATTGGCGACACTGCCTTTTGCACAGAGAATCCAATTCTCTCTCTCCTCAGGGGATGCAGACTCCTGATAGGTGTCCACAAAGTTGCAATTTTGCTCTTACTCGTGGTTAGGAGATTTTGTTTTCTATTAGTCTCTCTACTGTGTGGATCCAAGATGGGAGGGATCCCGGGGAGACAGGGAGCTTGCCCTGCTCCAATGCAGGAAAGAAGGGGCAGCCACAAACTCTTCCTCCTGGATCTTAAAACTAAAGTCCTTTCCCATTCAAAGGAATTTAACATTGGCGTTCCTCCTTGCAACAGGTCACCACTTCCTCCTTCCTCATTGAGGGCCTGGAGGGACAGGTCTTCCCTAACCTGGGCAGCCCCAGATACAGGGTTCCACATGTCCTAAGCCTAGGTGGTTCCCAGGGTCTCGCAAGGCTCCAAGAAAAATTGTCAAAACAAAAAAAAAGAAAACCCCAACACAGAAGGAAATCCCAACCAGCCAATGAGTGGACCGGAAGAATACCCTCCTAACAGGGCTGCTGCAAGGGTTGTGGGTGCCCTAGGCGACTTCCGCCTTGTGCCTGTCCCCCGCATTCGTGCCGTACTGCGCACACCCCTATTCACGCCATCCCCACTGGTCCCGGGACCAACTCCTGCAACCTGGTTTGCACCACCTTGTATGCACTGCTCGCGGCCCGACAAATCTCTACTCCTCTTTGCTGCTCGTGGCTCTGCTCGTGGCACCTTCTGGCTGCTCTTTGGCACCCCCAAGGGTTGGCATCCTAGGTGGCCGCCTAATGGATGCGCCAGCCCTATCTCCCAATATTGATCAGGATCCCCAGGCAGGATGTGCCTGATTCCTCTGACTGGGCCTGAAAACCAACACAGGAAAATCTCTTCACTGCCTCCTAACTGCTAGCAAACCATAAAGGTCTGTCCACAGACTCTCTGGAGAGAGCTACTTAAAAATCCTTTTAGGGGGAAAGCCATTCCAGCACCTTCAAAGGCTGTACTTGAATGGTAACTCACCCATTCACTAACCTACACTGATCTTAGCTAGCTAAGGATCCACCCCGGTCTTATTGGTAACAGAACCAGGTGTCTGCTACATGAATACAATAGATTACAGTCTCTCTGTACAAATCTTTCTCATACCAAAATAGGTCCATATTCAGCCACTATCCAGCTAAGAAAGTTAGCCAGATACACATATATGCCTTCCAACATTCAGGAAAAGACTCAAAATGTGGTTATTTAAGAAAGCCTTTCCAGACCCCAACTGAACCTTAACTCACCTTCAGACCATACCTTAACATGATAAGCAATTTCATTGCGAAACTCCATTACTTACAGGTCGATACAGTAAAGTGTGCTCCGTCGGAGCGCACTGTCAGCCTGCTCTGGACGCGTGTTTTCCCTTACCCCTTATTCAGTAAGGGGAGGAAAACATGCGGCCCACCCGCGGCACCTAATAGCGCCCTCAACATGCAAATGCATGTTGATGGCCCTATTAGGTATGCGCGCGGGATCCAGTAAGTAAAATGTGCAGCCAAGCCGCACATTTTACTCTAAGAAATTAGCGCCGACCCAAAGGTCGGCGCTAATTTCTTCCGGCGCCAGAAAAGTGCACAGAAAAGCAGTAAAAACTGCTTTTCTGTGCACCCTCCGACTTAATATCATGGCGATATTAAGTCGGAGGTCCCCAAAAGTAAAAAAAAGTTAAAAAAAAAAAATAATAAATTTGAATTCGGCCCGCGGCTGTCGGGCCGAAAACCAGACGCTCAATTTTGCCGGCGTCCGGTTTCCGAGCCCGTGGCTGTCAGCGGGCTCGAGAACCGACGCCGGCAAAATTGAGCGTCGGCTGTCAAACCCGCTGACAGCCGCCGCTCCTGACAAAAAGGAGGCGCTAGGGACGCGCTAGTGTCCCTAGCGCCTCCTTTTCCCCATTTTTCCCGCGTCACCTAATTTAAATACTGAATCGCCCGCACCGGCGAAGGGCTGGTGCGCGCGCCGGGAGAGCGGGCGTTCGTCCGCTCTCCCGCGGTCTTACAGTATCGACCTGTTAGTAAATACCATAAATTTGTAAATCTGTTCTTTCTGTTAATTTCCTATCGATTTTTCACTGCTCCCAGTTGTGTATTTCCCTGTTTTATTGTAACTGCAACGTTTTTCTACCGCACCTGTTAATGTTCTTATTGTATCTTACACCCCTTTGTTATTTGTAAACCGGCATGATGTGATACCTATTGCGAATGCCGGTACAGAAAAACACAAAATAAAATATATGGTTAACCTATCTGAAATATTCAGGTAATAAGTTTATCTGCCTAACTTTAGACATGATCAATAGCAGGTAGCCATGCTCCCATCCCATCCACCACTTAGATGGATAATTAGCTGGTTAAAATTATCTGGTTAAATGGATGCTCTGAATGCAGCCAAATGTCACAGTGCCACTTAGCCAGATAAATCCGGCCTTTTTCAGCTAAGTGGCACTGAATATCAACCTCATATTTCTTGCTTTTCATCATAGCTACACGTTCATGCATGTAATGAGGTAAAACCAGGACTGAACCAACCTGTCCTGAAAACATGACACCAATAGCTTAGCTAATGCTAACCTCAGTGCCTCCAGACCGGAGCTATCAAAGCAGTGACCAGTGTGGGACACTGAAATTTTCCATTTGTAGAATTTATTATCCATCTAGCTAATGGGAGAGAACTATTAGAGTGATAAATATCGGTTCTTATTATAACTGCCCTGCATTCGACCTCTTACCTTGGGTATTGTGTAGCCTCTGAAGCTGATATCATGGAGTGGAGCATGTGGAATACCCATGGAACCAAAACTGGCAAACCTTTGCACCTCATGAAGGACAGCGTTGGTGTAGGGCAGCCGGGCATGGTCCTCCATAGAGGGACATTTACCAGGTCCCAAAACGGAGTCAATTTCTTTTTGTACTTTCTCTAGAAAACACCAAAATGAATAATTGTTTATGTTCTTGGGAAATTGAGCTGAATTACAGTGCTGTTATCTCAGAAATCCATTTTGCATTCCTTTACACCGTTAACAATACTTTCAAGCTGACCATAGATGAGCAGGATAGGCAGGAAAACTACTGAAAGAAGAGGCTAGTGGACGGCCTGACTCGTACTTATATTTGTGGTTCCTGGAACACCCCTAGTCATAACCATCTCTCCCCAAGGCAGAGCAGCATCCTGATTGTGGCCTCCCCATCCCTATAGGGGGATGGATTGGCTCCCACCTATAGCCTTCACTGAGGCCAGAAAACAGCCCACTGAGGCCATATAGATATTATATAATACAGTATTTTGTTTGCTTTTTGTTCTATATATAATTTCATTTTAAAAGCATTATAATTTTGGGATACCTCATTGCAATGGCTATTCCCATGCAGTTTTAGAGCATTAGTCAACATCTAAGGAAACATCAGTCTGTTTACATTAATTCAATGAATTTGCACATCTTTGCTCCTCTGCCAGGGCTGTAAACAAACATCAATCATTCTGAGATAACAAACCCTGAAACTAAAGTGAATACAGCAATTTTCCCACAGTTGCCCAGTAAGGAACAGTGGTGGGATCTGAATCTGAATCTGTAGATTTCACAGTATTTTTGCTTCACCACCACTGAAATGCAATCTGCTCGTCAGTTACTGTTATCAGTATTGAGCAAGACAACTTGATATCAGGTTTATGGTCTATGTTTACTTCCTTTCTTTCTCTAATAGTTTTGTAATTTAGAGTGTACTTTACAATTGCTGGGGTCATTTTACAGGCAGTTACCTAGGTAATAATACCATGCCGCATACAGTCAATATTTTCATTGCAAGTTCCAGGGAGATTCAGTGACTAACATGATTTTACTACCCCTAACCACTTTTGGTGTTGTCACTAGGGATATGCAGGAGAAAAGAAATATCATTTTGTTTTGCAATTCATTTTGCAGGGACCCCAATCTGTTGCTTTACTTTCAGAATTGAAAAGAAGCCGCTTCACAATTTGGCCGAGCCAGGAAGGAAGGAAGGATTGGGGTGGATGGAGCCCTAGCTGTGGCTGCAGGTGGAGAATGTGAATACAAGGGGGAATGGATATGGAAACTTGTGCCAGACTGGACAAGTTGCTTTAATTGGTGGCCATTGTACTGCTGTTGCTGTTGCTGAGCCAGGAGAACCAGGACCTGCGCGGGGGGGGGGACCGCTGCGAGCCGCTTTCGCCGCCAGCTGCCCCCTCCGGAGGGCGGCAGAGAAGGGAAGGGGCTGAAAAGCAACAAAAGATAAGAAAACGACAAAAAGTAATGTTGAGTCGCTTTGGGAGGAGGGGATTTTAGGTTTTTAGAGGTTTCCTTTTGGGGGAAAGTTTGCCGTCTACCGTTACCCCTGCCTCTAACGCAGGGGTAAGGGTAGGCGGTAAGTTAGCAGGTTAAACGCGAGGCAAAATGGCAGGGTAAAATAGCGATAGTCAGGGCGCGCATTACTGTATGGGAGGGAATAGCTAATTCGATCGTTTACATATAATATACATGCCGCGGGCGGAAGGGGTTACCCGGTGATTTAAAGAGGCGGTAAGAATGGGTTAAAGGGGATATTGTATCGCGGGTTGGACTAACGCGGCAGAAAAGTGAGTAGAAAGCGAGTTAGGAGCAGGGTAACCGCGGCCCCACTTTACTGTATTGAGCTGAATGTTAGGTTCCATATTAGGAGCTACCACCCAAGAAAGAGATCTAGGTATCATAGTGGATGACACATCAAAATCATCAGTTCAGTGTGCTGCGGCAGTCAAAAAAGCAAACAGAATGTTGGGAATTATTAGGAAGGGAATGGCGAATAAAATGCCTCTGTATCGCTCCATGGTGAGACCCCACCTTGAATACTGTGTACAATTCCAGTCACTGCATCTCAAAAAAGATATAATTGCAATGGAGAAGGTACAGAGAAGAGCGACCAAAATGATAAGGGGAATGGAACAGCTCCCCTATGAGGAAAGACTAAAGAGGTTAGGACTTTTCAGCTTGGAGAAGAGACAGCTGAGGGGGGATATGATAGAGGTGTTTAAAATCATGAGAGTCTAGAACAGGTAGATGTGAATTGGTTATTTAGTCTTTCAGATAATAGAAAGACTAGGGGGCACTCCATGAAGTTATGTGGCACATTTAAAACTAATCGGAGAAAGTTCTTCTTCATTCAACGTACAATTAAACTCTGGAATTTGTTGCCAGAGGATGTGGTTAGTGCAGTTAGTATAGCTGTGTTTAAAAAATGATTGGGTAAGTTCTTGGAGGAGAAGTCCATTACCTGCTATTAATTAAGTTGACTTAGAGAATAGCCACTGCTATTATTAGCAACAGTAGCATGGGATAGACTTAGTTTTTGGGTACTTGCCAGATTCTTATGGCCTGGATTGGCCACTGTTGGAAACAGGATGCTGAGCTTGATGGTCCCTTGGTCTGACCCAGTATGGCATGTTCTTATGTTCTTATGCGGGGAATGAGGGCTGGTATAGGTGAAACTCTAGTAGGTCTTCTCCACCCGCACCGCCTACTGATGCCGAGGACCATCAGGGGGCCCCTGGTGGTAGCACCAACCTCATCTTGGCCCAAGGGTCCACATCCTTAACTAATAGGCTCCAAGACCTGAGGATAAGGAAGAGGTAGGAAGGAAGGGAGAGTCCAGGATCTGAGTAACAGAATCCAAGATCAAAGGAAAAAGGAGGAGTAGGCAGGTGTCCCTAGCATGCCACTGTCCTGCTGCCCTTTGTATCCTCTCTGCAACCTCTCTCCCAATCTGGCATATGCACACACACACACAATCCCACAACATCAGTCCTTTCTCTCTCATGCACACAAAATACTGCCCCATCCCTCCCTCTGTTTCCCTTTCTCTCACACAGAGACATATGCTCCAAAGTCTATCCCTTCTCATCCTCGATTTCTCACCTTACCCTACAGTGATCCAGACTCAGCCCTTCCTAACCTTCTCCATTTGTTCTGTCTTCTCTAGGTTCCCAACTTCCCTTCCTGTCTCTGAATGATAAGAGTGGAAGGACTGGATTAGGGAGCAGAGTAGCTTTTCTTGGTTCTTCTATGTCTGCTACAAACTCATCTCCTCTGCTCCTTACCCTGCATGCTACTTGGGAAGGGAGGGGCTGCATCAGTAATCAGAGGGCTATTCCCTGCTGAATGAGATTCAGTATAGCTGGAAGGCAGCAAATCTTCAGCTAACCTCCTGCCCCCACTAGTCATTTTCAACCCTAGGCACAGGCCTAGAGTGCCTATTGATAAATCCAGGCTAAGGAAAGTTGTTGGCCTCATGCCTTCACCAGCAAGCCAAAAATGTAGCCATTTATCAAGAACCTTTCTTTGTACTGCCTGTGCTTGTAAAAATGCCCTCAAGAATAAAAACCATATTTAGAGGTAGCAGGAACACAATCCAGACAGAATGTAGCCATGCTTGAAACAGAAACAGACAGCAGTGGGGGAGCAACAGTTAGAAGAAATGGAGGGAGTGTGGGTGGGGGAGCAGGTCTGGGTATCAATCAATCCATGCTCAATCACATGGAACTGCAGAGGGCCCAAAAAGAAAGAAGACAAAGTCAATGTGCACAGAGCAGCAGTGTGGCTGTGTCAGGCTTCTAAGTAGAGGAAGCAAAGCCCAACCAAAAGAAATAGTACAAGGCTTTGGTGTATTCTTAAACAGAACTGAGGAGAAGTGACCATTTTCCTAACATGGACTGCAACCCAATATGGCTACACTTTTTAGCTAAGAAGAAAGAGTGATATTCTCTAGGTGACTGAGCTTGTACAGCTGGGTTAATAGCTGCTCTGTGCAAGTTACTCCAAGCCTTCTGTTTAAGGTTGTGACTGCAGCTGATGTCTACTTTGTTATTTGGTTTCTCCATAAGAAATATAAACATATTTTATTCTATGTTGAAGCTACAGTAAAATCCACTGTGAGGTCAACAAGCATAATTAAAGCTGCTTTTCCATTGGTTGATGATTCATGTTCTGTGGACTTTGCATTAGAGTTTTTGTCACATGAGAACATGTATTTATTTATTTATTTATTTTACTTTTATATACTGATATTCCTAAAAAAATCATACCGTTCACATGGCAATAAAATTCATAAAACAGCAACAATAGTAAAATAATAACATCATCAATGTCACATAAAAATAAAGGGGTTGATTTTCTAAATCTAAGCGCGTGCGTACTTTTGTTCGCGCACCAGGCGCGAACAAAAGTACGCTGGATTTTATAAGATAAGTGGTCGGCGCGCGCAAGGGGGTGCACATTTGTGCAACTTGCACGCGCCGAGCCCTGCGAGCGCTGCCTGTTCCCTCCGAGGCCGCTCCGAAATCGGAGCGGCCTCGGAGGGAACTTTCCTTCTACCCCCCCACACCTTCCCCTCCCTTCCCCTACCTAACCCACCCCCTCGGCCCTATCTAACCCTTCCCCCTACCTTTGTTGGCAAAGTTACGCCGGCCGGAGGCAGGTGTAACTCTACGTGCGTCAGCGGGCTGCAGACGCGCCATCACCTGACCCGGGGGCTGGTCCAGAGGCCTCAACCATGCCCCTTGGTCTGGCGCCACGCCCCCTACATGCCCCCTGAAACACCCCAAAAATCGCGCCACCCACCCGGCATGCTCCCGACATGCCCCCCTTGCAAAGCCCCGGGACTTACGCGCATCCCGGGGCATAACTTATGCATGTAACCCTTTTAAAATCCAGCCGAAAATATATATATAACTTAATAAAAATGCAGTAAATAAAGAAATGAAATAAAACATGTAATATAAAAACAAAACAAATCATAAAACATGCATAACAATAAAAAATGCAGTAAATAAAACAAACAAATGAAATAAAACATGTAATTAAAAAAAACACATCAGCTTATAAAACAAAGTATGAAAAGGCTTAAAAAAAGAAAAACCTATTGGGACCTTAGATATCATTTATGCTCACCAAAAGCCTGCTGGAAGAGCCAAGTTTTTAGTTTCTTCCTAAATATTTGAAAGTTGCTATCGAGCCTTAAGTCAGATGGTAATGTGTTCCATAATTTGGGTCTGGCCAATGACAATGCTCTCTCCCTGACACAGTTTAAGTGAGCCAGCCTAGGAGATGGTATAGTTAACAAACCTTTGTTACAAGAGCACAGATTTCGTTGGGGTGTATGAAAGGGAACCGCAGCAGTAAACCATTCCACATTATTATTAAATAATGATTTATGAATCAGAGATAAAACCTTAAAATGTATTTGATGAGAAATTGACAACCAATGGAGATCTTTTAGAATGGGTGTAATATGATCATACTTTCTGGAGTCTGTTAAAATTCTCTCGGCTGCATTCTAGAGTAATTGAAGGGGTTTAATAGTGGCCAATGGAAGGCCCAGCAAGAGGGCATTACAATAATCTATTTTAGAAAAAAACCAAAGCTTGAAGAACTGTTCTAAAATCATTGGGGTATAGGAATGGTTTGAATTTCTTTAATATTTGAAGCTTATAAAAGCCGTCTTTAATCAGCTTGTTGATGAATCACTTCAGATTTAATTCGCTATCTAATATGACCCCTAAATCCCTGACTTCATTAACTACAGAAGCTGCTTGATCAATGTTCTCGGCTTCCATTCTTATATTGAGATCACATTTATTATGGATCAGCAAAATTTCAGTCTTTTGTTGGTTAAGGGATAGTTTCATATTAGCTAATAATTGTTTAATCAATGAAAAATATATATCCCATATTTTTAGTGCACTTTTAACAGAACCAGTGATAGGGAGTAAAATCTGGACATCATCTGCGTAAATAAAGTATTTCAATCCTAAACCTGCTAGCAGTTTGCATTACGGCAATATGTAAAAATTGAAGAGCATCGCAGAGAGTGACAACCCTTGCAGTACCCCAGACAGTAAAGGCACTAAGTCAGATTCTGAAGTCCCTAGCTTGACTTTGGAGAATCTATTGCTTAGGTAAGATTTAAACCACTCTAGGACCTTCCCAGCTAACAAATTTCAGATAACCTATGAATCAGTATACCATGATGAACAGTATCGAATGCCGCTGAGATGTCCAGCAATACGAGGAAGTATGATTGACCGCCATCAAGTCCTCAAAGGACTGTGGCCTTGATTTTCTATCGTCGCAAAGATTATTGAATCGCGCGGTAATGGGGTGCGGGGGGGTGGGCCTGCGAAAGCTGGCAGCGATTGCACACCCGATGTGCTATCGCTGATGGCTTTCGCAAACAAATAGCGCCACCTTGAAAGGTGGCGCTATTGGGCGCGCTGCTGGCGGCAATAAGGGGTCTTACCTTATCGCTGCCAGCGATGTTTCCACCGCATCCGCCCCGACGCCGCCCCGACTTCTCCTCTTCCGGTGCTGACTCTGCCCCGACTCCACCCCTATCTAGCTATCGCGTGCGAAAAGTCCCTTTTTGTGTGCGATACCAATAGAAAATGACCCCCTGTATCAGTTAAAGATAAAAGGAGGGTCTCAGTGCTCCAGAATTTTCTAAAATTGAATTGTGCCGGGTATAAAATATTATTGTTGTCAAGATATTCCGAGAGTTGTACATATACCACCTTTTCAATTAATTTAACTAAGAATGATAAGTTAGACACACGCCTAAAGTTATTTAGGTTTGCTGTATCAGCCTTTAACTTCTTTAGGCGCGGACAAACAATGGCACATTTCAACATATCGGGGAAACTACCATGTTCCAATAATAAATTGATTTACAACTGGCCTAGCTATTATATTGGATACTAGCTTTAATTATTTGATCGGAATGGCCTTGCTTGGATAAGCAGCGGGATTCATTTTCCTAATAAGAATCTCTATTTCAGTGGAAGATACGTATACAAAGGTAGACCAGATCTGACTTGGGGTCTTAGAAAGTCTAATCTTTTGTTTATTCACCACTAGGATGTTATCTACTAGATTAGAAATTTTGTCTCTCTCTCTCTTTCTTTTCAGGACCTTAATTTAGTAATGAAGCACTATTTTCAAAACTTTAACACTTTCTTCTATGGTGGACAAGTTTGTATGTATCATGACTTTTCTAAAGCTACACAAGATCGCTGTAAAGCTTTCTTAAATATGAAAAAAAGAAGTATTGGATAGTGGTGCATCATTTCTTTTACAATACCCTTGCCGGTGTGTGGTAAAAAAGAGAAATAACACTTTTATTTTCTTTAGTCCAGATCAGTTGAGTAGTTTCCTTAAGAACCAAAAGAGCCCTCAGACTTAAATAACACCGAATAAACTAGGTATTAACTAAAATTTAGGGAGTTGAATACCACTATTTCTTTTATATATTGAAATTGTGTTAAGAATCTCCATATTACAATAATTCCCTTGTTAAAGAATTGTGTGTCCAAAAGTGAGATGAGCTGGTTAGCCCTATTGTTTTGTTTTCTTTTTTTTTTCTTGTTAAAATTAGTCTTGCCTGGTAATGATCTAATATTTTTGCTGTACAAAGATATTTTTGCTTTGTATTTCATTTGAAAAACTAATAATTAAATAATAATAAAAAAAGACATTTTGTCTCTAAAGAAAATAGTGAACTGATTACACTTCTCAATTGAGGCAACGGGCAAAGAATTAGACTGGTTGGATTTAGTCAAATCTAATACATAGGAAAACAGAACATTAGGATTAAGTTTATAGTCATGAATCTTCCTAGCAAAGAAGTCCTGCTTGGTCTTAGCAATACTGATTCAATATTTGCTAAGTAAAGCCCTATACGCTCCAAGGGATGTTGTGGTAGGATTTCTCCTCCAGGTTCTCTCTTTATTTCTAAATAATCTTTTAAGATCCTTCAAATCTTGTGTATACCACAGGGTGTTCATTTTAGAACGAGGCTTTATCACTTTTCTAGTACTGGGGCATAAATTGTCTGCAAGTTCAGAAGTAATAGAATTCCATGATGTGACTATGGTATCAATATCATTATCATCAAGGTCCTTAAGAGCGTCTGGTAAGGCCTCTGTTAGTTCCTCAAACTTAAAAGGTTTACGATAGTTAAAAATAACATCTGCGACAGATGGGTTGCTATAGGGCAGATTAAGGGACAATGAGGAATGAATCGATCTATGGTCAGACCATGGCACAGGAGAACAATTGGGGGATACTATGTTATTAAAATGGGAGTTCACAAAAATAAGGTCAAGGGTATGACCAGCTTTGTGTGTCGGCTGATCAACAATCTGTTGAAAACCAATGGCCCGCATTTTGGGATAGATTTTAAAAAGGTGCGCGCGGGTGTACATGTGTGCGAGCTACCCCAGTGTAGGTCTTTGAAAATCTGCCCCAGTGGCTAAAAGGGTCTCACAAGTAGAGGACAGTGGTTTTGCACCTATGTGTAGATTAAAATTGCCTAATACTATAGCTGGTATTAGGCGAATAACAGTCCTCAATTTTTCTCAATTACTTAATAAAGACCAAAAATAAAATAAGATAGAAAATTAAAATATACCTGAATTTCCACCAGAACTACAATACTAGTAAATTGGAACAGGATACTCTGTGGCATGGACAAGCATTAATAACAAGGTCTCTATGATAATTTAAATATGAAACCCCACACTGCATTCTGAGACAAATTGCATACATACATCCATGATTCTCTCCCATTCTGGTTTTCACTATAGTGAATTTGGACGAGACACATTTGTACACAAAGGGCCTTACTGAAAAAAATACTTTTTGCCATTTGTGCCTATAGAAAATAATCTATATTGAATAAGCCCCAGTGAGCCTTATACACATTCAATAGAGAAATCTGACCAGATGGGTGGGCCTGGAGAATCAAGCTGGGCCACATGTACTGACTAAAGGGTTTCTTCCCATTTTGTGTATAAGTGAAAATGAATGCTTTGTACATAGGACCCATTATTCCACTTAGCACCATCCAATAGATAGACCAGGATTTTATATATTTTTCTCTTTCTATGCCTTCCTGTACATAATTACAGTTCAAAAGAAGCAACTAAAGCAGGAATGAAAGCAAAAACTGCTCCTATTTCAGTCTTGAAAATCAGTACAACAGGACCTATAATCCGTAAATAACTGCAGAAGCACAAGTGTGCTCCTATGCTTATGGCTTCACCAGTATTTATTTTCCATGTTATATTGTAGTTTTGGTATGCTCTGAATTTTGTCACAAATGATCCATCAAACACCTTTCAAATCTAATCTCATCCTTAAAAATCATAACTCATTTCACAGATTCTCAACCACCATACAAAAAATGATTACTTTTTTTTGTAACTATACAGAGGGTATGGAAATGAAACTGCTTGTCCTTCTTCAGTGTCTTACCTTGAATTTCTGGGTATATCAGCATGAATTTAAGAGCCCAGCGAATTGATGAAGCGGTGGTCTCCGTCCCAGCCATAAAGAGGTTATATATTTTGTAGACCAGGTTGTCCATTGTAAAGGTGCTGTTGGAGTTGTTCACATTCTGACAGAAAAAAAGACGAATGCACCTAGATTTTTTGTTCTGTCATGCCCAGGAAGAGCCAGATCATTTACAAGCCTTAATATTAATTTCACTGCACCATGAAACAAAGGGAGATTCCAGTTACTTCTTTTAGTTGTTTTCTGTATTACTAATACAGCACAGGACCATTTATCCAAAGATCCATTAATTGGATATTCTCATTATCTGGCCCTGATCCATTATTCAGAAAAAGTTCAATTAACCGACAATTGGTTGTCTTCATATGATCCATTATTTGGAAAACACCCATTTGCTGAAAAAGCTTCTATCAGAGAGTACCCATTATTTAGAACTTCCACTATCTGGAAAAATGCATTATTCAGAAGGGCCTCAGTCACTTCCATTCCAGAGTAGTTGGTTTAAGTACTGGTCTTGGCTTAAGAAATGGTTTATAAGCAGAGTTGGGAAAGGCCAACACTATAACAGATTTTGGGCATGCTTGCGATGAACATGGAGGGCAGTGGTAGTAAAAGGGTTGAGAGTTTGGGTAAAAAATATGGATGAAGGAGGAATGTTGGTATTGGGTTGTAGATGGAAATTTATATACACATTGACCCAAGTGGATGAATCTCAACTGGGCAAACTGGAAGGACCTGTTTGGTCTTTAGTGGCCCTTATATACTATGTTATGTTGTACTGTAGTTTTATTTATAATTGTTATAATTAATTCTTACACTGGGTTTTTTCTTTTGTCACCATTCCCTGTGTTGTTTCTTGATTTCCTTGTAGTTGGTTTTCACCAAAAATGAAAGAAATGTGAGGAATAGGTTCCAAAGATGGCTAGAAATTGAAAAGTTTATATTATGAAAGATCTTAGTAGTACTTATGTAGTAAACATCCACATACCTCATCTATTTTGTTCAGGAAGGAGTCAATAAAATCCCTGGGACATTTGGGGTCCCGGCTGGCAATGTGGTCCATTACCAAGCCTTTCAGAAACGCCTGCAGGACTCTGGCATTTTCAAAGATTTTGTTGTGTTCTCCTGGCAGCCACCTCATAATGTATGGGTAAGTATTATAAAACTGTGAGGAAAAAAAACAGATGGAACTTCCTATAACAACATGGCCTGTGGCTTGCACACAATACTCAGACAGTCAGGATATTCCAGGAAGGGCCTTCATTAGCTCTTCAGGAAGAATGTTTTGGTACACATAGTACAGGACTAATATCCAGAAGAGAGCAATAGCCAGGAGCAGGCAACCTCCAGTGCTTAAGGTCACAAATACACCTGAGTTTTCTGGATATCCCTATTGATTATGCAAGAGATAAATTTGTATACAAATGATACAGTGTGTATGCAAATCTTTCTCATGAATATTCATTCAGAATATCCTGAAGCTCTGAAATCAGTGATGTCCATGAGAACTGAAACTTGCCTATCCTGGTAATAGCCATTTCCCATAGCATACATTTTTCCCTTTGTTTGCTCTATAAAATTCAGTAAGGGCTAGAAATATATTTGCTGCTCTTCTCTTACATTCCACAATACAGGGCAAATGTCAGAGGGATTACTGGGACAGGTATCTACTTTCCAACCATCATAAGACCCACCCTCTTCACCTTCTAGGGCAGTCATTCTATGCCTCAATGTCCTTAGCGATTCCTAATTTGTCAGAAAGCTTCAAAATGCAGATAACCCAAGTTTCCCACATCAGGAGATTTTATTTTGCTCCCCTAGAAACAGAAAATATGATGACAGATCATAACCATAAGGCCCAAAGAGTCTGCCCAATTTAAATCCTGGAGCAAAGCACAGACCCCGTGAGATCTCTGGCTTTCCCCTCATTTTTCTGCAACTAGAAATCCTCTGTGCTTATCAAAGGCTTTCTTGAATTCCTTTACTATATTTATCTCAACTGGAACACTGTCCAAGTATCCACTACCCTTTTTGTAAAGAATTATTTTGTGATGTTCCTCCAGAGTCTACCCCCATGTCTTCTAATACTATGACTTCTTATTCTACAGCACTCTGTGAATCTGAGGTGTTTAATGTCACTATCATGCACCCCCAACTCTAATTTCCTCCAGGGTATATAGATATATGTAGCCCCCTCTTCAGCTGATATCTTGAATATAAGAGCCACTACTGTCCCATGGCCAATCTTATCATCCCAGATCTCTAATTCTTCCTATCATTTTGTATACCAAAGATGGATCTCTGGGATGCTGGGGTTCCATTGGCAGGAAGGAGAACAAGCCTCTGGGGTCCTAGTTGTATGAATAATGATGATCATTACAGTCTCTCCAGTCCCACAAGCTCCACTTGATCTTTCTCAGAAGGATACTCACGCCCATAGTTCCTAGCAGGGCTGTTGCCAATTCATAAAGAGCAGGCAGGTTGCCTGAATTGGTGTTCAAATAAAATGTTTACTGTAACTTAGATAAACTTGATTTAAAAAAATAAACACAAAAGACAAAATAAAAATCTCTTAATATAGATGAAATGAAACGGTGTACATTTTATCAGTTCAATAACATATAACACCTTCCTTTAAGGAAAACAGAAACATTTTATACTACTCAAGAAAATAACCACTATTCTGGAAGATCTTCTGTTACGCATGCCGCCTGCGGCAGCCCCGCAACACGGCCCTCTCACCTCTCTAGACAGATTCTGGCTCCAGCTCCCCGTTGCTGGCGGTGGTGGGCCGCCAGTCCCGATCTCAGGCTCCCGCCAGCGCCTTCGGCCTTACCTGCTCACCTGGGACCTCCAGCCAGGATACCTCCATTCGTTGGACCTCTCCATGTGGCCCGCGGAGAGACGCCTCCAGGCCTTGGCACCACGCCCCTCCTTAGGCACGAGCGCATCAGTATTTCATTTAAAGGGCCCGCAGCGGGAACCTGGCCGCAGACCCGGATGCTGACATCAGATCCTTCAATGTATAAAAGCTCAGGCAGCGCTACTCAGTGTTGCCTTTGCAACAGGTCTCCTCATACTACAAGTACTCGTTGCCTCCGTGCTTTGCCTTGTCTCAAGTTCCTGTTTGTTCCTGGTTCCTGCATCCTTCGTCCTTCTTGTCTGTCTGTTGAATTGACTTCCTGGCTTGACCACTGCTACGTCTGACCTTGCCTACCTTCTCCAAGCCTAACCACTGCTACGTCTGACCTTGCCTGCCTTCTCCATGCCTTGACCATTGCTTGGCCTGACCACACCTGCCTTCTCCGTGCCCTGACCATTGCTTCATCTGACCACACTTGCCATCTCCGTGCCTTGACCATTGTTTTGCCTGACAATGCCTGCCTTCTCCGTGCCCTGACCATTGCTTCGCCTGACCATGCCTGCCTTCTTCATGCCCTGACCATTGCTACGTATGACTACACTACATACTTTCCTGAGTCCAGAGTTCTTCGTTTGCTTGCTAGAACTTTCATTGCCGCCAGCCCTGATTTCTCTTTGATACTGATGCCTCTGCACCTATCCTGTGGACGTGAACTGTTAAGGCTCTGGCCTTCCCTTGCTCAGGCACCTCTAGTCTCTCCTCGTTCCTTGGTGCCTGGGTTTCTGTACCAAATCCCGTCCGGGACAGAACTACGCCACCTACCGGCTGCTATCTCTGGGCTGAATCACCTACTACCTCTTGTCACTCTCAAGGCCTTCCTAAGTCCTGCTGGCCCCGGCATCCAAAGGCTCAAACTGAGGGTAATGTGGGCGGGTATATGTGAAGCTCCGGTGGCCTCTCGCTTCATCCCACTCCACCTGCTGACGGTGGGGACCCGTAGCCCCGTGCCTGCGGGTTGTGTCAACCCCACCTCAGCCCAAGAATCCACCTCCAACGCAACAAGTTGCAGAGGCCATGGATTCGGTGGAGCCACGTGCCCTCCAGGCCATCCCAGGTCTGGCTTCCAAGGTGCAAGAACAGCAGAAGTTCCTCGAAGCACTGGCCTCCTCCATGGACTGTCTTCATGCTCGAGTCGACGCCTTTTTTAATGACTCGGCTCCTCCTCCTCCACAGCCTCCTACATCATCGCCACAAACCTTGTTGGTGCTTCCAGCGCCCCCACATTTCAACGGTGACTCCAAACTCTGCAGAGGGTTTATAAACCAGTGTTATTTGCAATTTGCTCTGCAGCCCTCTGTTTTCCAGGATGACTTAAGAAAAGTCACATTTATTTTGTCTCACCTTGAAGGGAAAGCCCTGGCCTGGGCTTCCCCCTTGTGGGAACGCTCAGACTCCTTGTTGAAGGAACTGGTTCAATTTGTGGCTGTTTTCAAGCGGACCTTTGACGATCCAGGGCAGCATGCTGTGGCAAGCACCAGCTTACTACATCTTTGTCAAGGACAACAAAGTCTTTTTGATTACACTATAGAGTATCGGACTTTGGCTTCTGAGCTCGCTTGGCAAGAGGATTGGCTTCGAGCCATTTACCTGGATGGTCTCTCTTCACAGTTAAAAGATGAGATGGCAGCTCTGGAGCTCCCTTCCTCCTTGGAGAACCTTATAGATTTGACAGGCCGAATTGATCAAAGTCTTCAAGAGCAACTCCGGGAGAGTCGGATGACTAAGAGACCCCTGCAGATTCGCTCTTACTCACCACCCTTTACTAACTCTCCATCAAGTGACAATAGAGTGGTCAAGGCTGAAGAACCCATGTAGTTGGGTCGAGGGTGACTATTGCTGGAAGAATGCCTCTGGCAAAGACAGACCGGCTTGTGTCTATATTGTGGAGCACCAGGCCACAATCTACAGAATTGCTCCATCCATCCGGGAAACTCTAGGGCCCAAGTTCAGTAGGGGTCCTGAATTTGGGTGCAACTTCTCTGGCCCCTCAACTCTCAGTTCCAGTCACATTGATTTGGGATTCCCGGTCCTTCCCGGTTCATAAGAACATAAGAACATAAGAAATTGCCATGCTGGGTCAGACCAAGGGTCCATCAAGCCCAGCATCCTGTTTCCAACAAAGGCCAAAACCAGGCCACAAGAACCTGGCAATTACCCAAACACTAAGAAGAACCCATGCTACTGATGCAGTTAATAGCAGTGGCTATTACCTAAGTATAATTGATTAATAGCCATTAATGGACTTCTCCTCCAAGAACTTATCCAAACCTTTTTTGAACCCAGCTACACTAACTGCACTAACCACATCCTCTGGCAACAAATTCCAGAGATTTATTGTGCGTTGAGTGAAAAATAATTTTCTCCTATTAGTCTTAAATGTGCTACTTGCTAACTTCATGGAATGCCCCCTAGTCCTTCTATTATTCGAAAGTGTAAATAACTGAGTCACATCTACTCATTCAAGACCACTCATGATAGAGGTTGAAAACCCTGCAGTGCCTTACTGATGGCCTCTTGGATCATCCGATCCAATTCCTCGCGGAAGCCTGGGGCATGGAACCTTGGCTCCAGAGTAGGAGGCAACACTGGCGTAGCCGGAGAGTCCCCTGGTAAAAGTGGAATCGCGGATCCCGGCACCAATGAAGGTGGGGAACACCTCGGTGACCCAGTCTCTGGATGGGATTTCTTTATCGGTGGCTCTATTGACGCTGGTGCCGAGGGCTTGCCTGGATCGGCAGACTGAGCCTTCCAATGACAGTGTCGATGCTTTTCACGATGTTCTCCTCGGTCCTTCTCCTGAGGCGATGAGGAAGAGGTCAACACCTTTGGAATAGTCGAAGCCGGGCAGACAGCACAGGAGTCCCATTGCTGGTGAGAGGTCTATGGGCTTCTTGCTCTGGTGGACTCCGGAGCAGGTGGTAATTTTATTCTCAAAGATCTTGTGCAACTCTTGGGTATAAAAACCCGCTCGCTTGACCCTTCCTTATGTATCACCTCTATCTATGGAGAGCCGCTTTCCTGCCGTATCTCATTGACCATGGAACCTGTCCAGTTACGCAGAGGGGCCTTACACCTTGAGGAACTTGAATTACTAGTATTGGATAAGCCTATCCATTCCATAGTACTTGGACTTCCTTGGCTACAGAAGTATTCTCCCCAGTTCAATTGGGCTTCACTACAATTGGTAGAGTGGGGTCCAGCCTTTCATCAGTCCTGTCTTCAGAAAGTGACTCTGTCACCAACAATTTCATTGGTTTCCACTTCCTCTGGTATACCTGCTCCATAAGCCGCCTATGAGGATGTATTTTCTAAACAGAAGGCTGACCTTCTCCTGTCTCTCCGGCGGTTCAGTTGTTCAATTGACCTCCTTTCTGGAACCATGCCTCCTCATGGACGCATCTATCCCTTATCGTTACCTGAGACAAGGGCCATGACTGAATATATTCAGGAGAATCTGGCAAAAGGGTTTATCCATCCAATTACATCACCCACTGGAACGGGATTCTTTTTTGTGACCAATAAGGATGGGTCACTCAGACCATGCATTGATTGCCGTGGTCTAAATGTTATCACAACTGCAAAATCACTCTGCTTCAATTGGGGGGGGGGGGGGGGGCAGGGGGGAAGAAGGGAAAAAGGAGATTTGGATTCAGATGACTGCCAATGCTGGGCCCTGACTTTTACGGTCCAGGGTACTCATATACAGACATTAGGGAAAAAAGCACATGACTGCTTTCTCCCTCTTCCCTCTTCCCTCTTCCCCTGTTCTTTGTACTTTCCAACTTTTAGTTACAATGTAAACCGGTATGATGTGTGTACACTATCTATCTATCTATCTATTTATTTATTTATTTTTAATTTTTATATACTGATCTTCTTGAATGGGATACAAATCAAACCGGCTTACAGTGAAACAATAACCTTGCATGAGAGCGTTACATAGAACATGAAACATTGAATAAACTTTGAATAAAACATTAGGAATATAGAACATTAGGTAACATTACATTAAATTAAATTAAACATAATATAGCATTAAACAATGGATAGCATTGAACAGTTGGGGCTAGATTGGGCCAAAGATAAGCAGATGCAGAAAAAACGAAAAACATAGGACTTGCTAAGTGAGATGCAGTAACATAGAGCAGGACTTGAGGATATGTGTGATATTGATCAAGAAAGGTTGATGAGAGCCTTGCTTACAAAACTTAAGTACTGTATATACTACTTGCTGGATGCCATAAGAATTGTACTTGCTGGATGACATAAGAAAGTTATGGTGACTTACTTTGGTTTAAACTGGCGGTTCTGGATAAGCTAATCTAAATAACCATAAATAATACACTAATGCCGGTATATAAAAATTCCAAATAAATAAATAAATACAGTCAAGTCCAAAAGCAAATTATGTTCAAGCAGCATGGTTTGAATGATCAAGAAGGTTTCTCCCCCCATAAAAATGTTACTAGCAAAAATTTTGTTATGGGTTTGACAGTTGTTTGGTTTTGATTATATATATTACTACCCTTAATATAAAACTTGGGGTAACCTGCATGGAGTGACAGTTACTATCCTTATCAGTAACATTGGAGTAACTTGCACAGAGCAGCAGTTACTACCATAAGAAACTTGCTGGGCAGACTGAATGGACCTTTTGTTCTTTTTCTGCCATCATTACTATGTTACCCATTCCAGCAAACCTCTGGGGAGGTGCTGTTTAGAATGGTCTGCTCCTCTAATGCTGGCTAAACCAATGGCTGGGAGATAGGGCCATCTCTACACACACATTGCACTTGCTCAACCCAAGGTATACAGGGAGAACCTGACCAATCCCAGCACCCAAGGTAGGGAAAAATGTTAGAGATGATACAAAAACTCTCTTCACTGAATTTAATACACAGCTAAATTATCAAACCTAAAAACTAAGTCCACATAAAAAAATATATCACCCACTGGTTAATAAAGAAGTATTTTGTCTCTTCCTTTTTAGCCTTTCAACATTTCACACGACGTCATCACTACACTGTCGGCGTCCCTGTTCAAAAAATGCACACATCTCATTCACACCCCTTATGTATCCACAACTGAGAAAAACCCTTCTCCAATCAGCTAGCTCCACCAACTCAGCCAATCAAATATATGCACTCCACTCAACATACTGATTCAGTCACATTGGTTCTATCATTCCCCAATTGAAAATATACCTCTGTTCCTTCTGCAATAATACACGCGAAACATTTTCTCCCCAGTTCAGCAGTTCCCGACACAAAATCTCAAATCTTGTATTTCATGATTCATCTGATTCCAATGCTGAACCAAGGGTGCATTTTCTCTTTTCTAGATAGAAGTTGCACAGAATTGTTTGTGGAATTTCCTTAAGGATTTGTTTCAGCAATGCTATGAATTCATCATTTATAAAAGTGACTTCACGTTTTGGATGATAACAACAGAATTACCTATCTTGTATTTGAAAGGTGGTTTCTTTCCATCTCAAACAAATGTTTTAAAAGGCATAATTGAAGGTGTTCAGTACATAATCTTGTTCTCTTTTTGACTACTTATTGTGTTTATGCAAAAATAGCTTTTTACATGCTGAGTGTGAACAAATATGTGTGATTATGAGTGTGAGTAAATGATTTAATTTTTCTTGTGACGGTTGGTAATTTTGTATAATGAAAAAGTGTTCAAATAACTTTGTGACAGTTAGTTATATTGTGCAATGAAGAAATGTTTAAATAAAGTTGATAATATAATTATGTAATATACAGTGGGGTTCAAACAATAACTAATTGTAGAATATCTAGTAGGGATGTGATTTGGCCGAACCTTTCGGTTTGGCCTTCCTCATCGGCCCGCTGCAATAAATTTTGTTTTCCCCGCGGCTCGGGACAATTTTTTTCGGCCACCCCAATTTTCCGAAATTTCAGGAAAATCCACTTCGTTTTTCAGGGTGGCCGAACCAGGATGAATTAGGCAATTTTGTTGAAATTGCCTAATAAGTCCTGGATGAATGCACATCCTTAGCATCTACTTCTATTATCCCTGAGTTGTAATATTGAGATATAGTGCTAGAATAGTACACTCTATCTATCTCTGTCTATCTATGTATCTATATTTATCTATCTATTTATCTATATAATACATATTCATCAATGTAATATAAAATGTATCAAAGACAAACCATAAATACAAACACATAAAAATAGATTACAGAGAAAACATGTAACAATCAGCGGAGGAACTGCCTGACATCTTAGTCGGAGAGGCTTGAGTGATGTCAGCCCGACACGGACCGCATTTTGGCATCAAACAGCCTTCTTCAAGGGGCCAATGACGTCTGTGAATGCAAACAGTAGTTGAGCAAAAAAAATAACAAAATATAAATGTTGAAATATAAACACATAGGTACTAACGTATCGAAATAGCAGCAGCATCTTCTGAATCGGTAATTTGTTTCCTCATTTTTAAAGATGGCGCTGGTCATCCAGTGCTCCCTCCATGTGACAGGGGCCGGCCAATGGCACGGATACCCTGTCACATGGTAAGGGCAAAGGCCATCGGCGCCATTTTGATTAGTGGCAGCCGATGGCCCGGGAGCGGGAGATCGCTCCTGGGACCCTCACTGGACCACCAGGTACCTGTAAAATGTTTTTGGGGGGTCAGGAGGGTGGGGGAAGCAAAGGGATTAGTTTTAAAGGGTCGGGGTGGATTTTAGGGTTATTTTTTGTGCCGTTTTTCCCGCCCTCCCCCAAAACGATAAGAGAACCCCCACAATCAATATCATGGGGTTTTCCTATCGTTTTGGGGGAGCCCACAATTTCTGACAATTTTGAAAATATCGACGATATTTTCAATCATCCGAAGCTCGATTCACATCCCTACAAGACACAGAAACAGGAACCAGGCTGGAACTGAAGCAAGCTACAAGCGAGAAGTTAGCGAACTCTGAGGTATACAGCAACAAGGAACCACAAGGTAACCTCGTTGCAAAGCGCCTGCTAGAGGCAGGCGCTGACCTTACATACCCACCGGCGTTTGACGTCACGGGAGCAGGTGGAGCAGCGAGTGGCGGGAAAGGGCCTATATCTTCTTTGTGTGCGTGCGCGCCTAGGAGGAGGGCAGCTGGCTTGGGTGTCCCGATGGCGTCGTCCCCACGGGGATGCCGCTGAACAGGCCCAGAACCCGGCGAAGCTCTCCAGCGAGACTGGACCCGATGACTGAAGCCAAGAGGTAAGGCCCCGGTCGCGAGTGCCGTGACCGGGACCGCAACACCTCACCTCGGTCACACGTATAGATCCAACCTTCACCAAATACAGAATAAAAGGCCACAAATTACAAATGTGGAGACAAAAACTGGGATGGAATCCTCAAAAGGCCACTCTGCATGCAGTGCAAAACTGGAGAGCTAGAAACAGAAATACATATCCTCCTATACTAAGCAAAGTACAAAGAGAGAAGAAATGCACATTCCCCAAACTGACATATTGTGGCTCTTGCACCCTATCACTCCCCATTCATGCCTCTATCATCCTTCACTTTTCCCAATTACTCCCTTTCAATCATCTGCTCACACTCACATCCCTGCCCAGCATTCCTGAGCCCTCCCCCCATATCCTCTTCCCTGTGCTCCCTCTCTCACCTGCTTGACTCTCCCTACCACTTTCATCCCATCTCCATGCCTGCCCAGCTATCCTGACCCCGTTTCCCACCCCTTCCTGCTAGGCAGCCCCCACACTCTCTCTCCATTCCACCTTCATCTTCCCAGCATTCCCAACCTTCTTTCCCCACTTTTCACAAGGTGAAGAGATCAGCAGCAGCATCACTCCCAGACTCAGCAGGGGAAGATAAAGTTTGCATCCCATCAGGCCCAGAACAGCAGGAGCTGGCACTGTCTCTCTCTGATCTGGGTGAAGGAGGAACAGCCTCCCACTGGGCCAGAAAGAAGAGATGGAAGTGAATAGTCTCCCATCAGGTCCAATGTAAGAGAAGTTAACCAACTCCGACCAGGGCTGATAAGGAGGCAGCCATCTGCTGGCCCTGCGACATACCTCCCAGGACCTCATGACACAGCAGTGTGTCCCGACACACCTGTGAAAGCCACTGCTTTAGACAACTGCTGTGCTAGTTATAATAAATATTGAAGTGATTTAGTGTATATAACCGTGTGTGGGGTTCTGACTCCATTTGAAGAGAGTGCTGCCTGTATTATTCTTAACTGTCTTATAACTGAAATTTCAGTTATATTTAACCACATTTCCTTTAATGTTATCTTGCGGGTTTTTTTCTGTTTTTCCCCTATATTTTCTAGTAAAGGTTTATTCATTGTTTTCTGTATATGGTCATTGCCTAATTGCTGGAGTGAATTCTTCAGGGGGTCCTGCACAAGGTCCAGGGGAGAGACCAGGACAGTGTATTGAGTGGGCACAGGGCTCATCTTCCATTCGCTATACAGTAACTAGCAAACTCTCCACCCCATTCGCATATACCCAATGGAATAAGTGGAGGAGTCTTTTGTGCAGCCCTCTTTTCCTTGGCATCACTATACCCTGAGTGGGGTTTTACATCATTGAGGCAGGGATTTATTGTACTTGAATTCTAAAAACACCATAAGCTTCTTTGAGCATTATTTGGAAAGGTGAGATAAAAATACAAATTTATTACTAACAAAGTGGGCTACATATTTTTATGCTCATGCTTGTGAACCCTTGGGTCAACGGGAGGATGGAATACCTTAGGAAGAGGATCCATAGGTTCTCCCGTTGGGTGGCGAGGCAGGAACAGAAGACGTGCCCAGCTGACCCTCGGCACTGGAGACAGAGGCAACTGTGGAGGCAGACGAGGAGTCATGAAGTCAAAGAAAGGAAGTGTGTCTTCACCACTGGAAGTCCGCGGTCCCCCCAGGAGGAGCCCTTAGGGACCCAGACCACTGGGACTTAGGTGGACCTTTGAAAGGTCAAGAAGTTCGGTGCAAGGGCTGACTGGAGCTTCACCCTTGGAAGCCCGCGGTCCCCCTGGGAGGAGCCCATAGGGACCCAGGCCGCTGGGACTTAGGCGGGCCCTTGGAGACGATGGTCAAGAAGGAGTCCGAAGTCAAGTGCCAGAGGGTCGTCGCTTACTAGGGGTGTGCATTCGTTTTGAACGCATATGTAAAACGCAACTTTTTTTTTTTTAACTTAAAAAAGTGATGAGGTGCAACGATCGCGATTTCCAACTTATTCAACATAGCTATGTTGAATAAGTTGGAAATCGCGATCGTTGATCCTAAATAAACACTTAAACCCCCCACCCTCCTGACCCCCCCAAGACTTACCAAAACTCCCTGGTGGTCCAACGGGGGGTCCGGGAGCGGAGGCGCGGTGGACCACGTGACGTCCGCGTCATGTTGGAGTGACGCGGACGTCACGTGGTCCACTGCGCCTCCGCTCCGGGACCCCTCGTTGGACCCAACCGGAACTTTTGGCCAGCTTGGGGGGGCCTCCTGACTCCCCCAAGCTGGCCAAAAGTTCCGGTTGTGTCCAGCGGGGGTCCCGGAGCAGAGGCGCGGTGAATCACGTGACGTCGGCGTCACGTCAGAGTGACGCGGACGTCACGTGGTCCACCGCGCCTCCGCTCCCAGACCCCCGCTGGACACAACCGGAACTTTTGGCCAGCTTGGGGGGGTCAGGAGGCACCGCCAAGCTGGCCAAAAGTTCCGGTTGGGTCCAACAAGAAGTCCTGACCCCCCCAAGCTGGCCAAAAGTTCCGGTTGTGTCCAGCGGGGGTCCAGGAGCGGAGGCGCGGTGAATCACGTGACGTCCGCGTCACTCCGACGTGACGCGGACGTCACATGCTCCTCGCAAAGGAATACAGGAATTGCTTCCTGACTCCCCGCTGGACCACCAGGGAGTTTTGGTAAGTCTTGGGGGGGGGGATTAAGGAGGGTGAGGGGTTTAAATTTTTATTTAGGGAACCGGTGCACGTATGGACATAGCCTCAACTTATGGAATTCTACATATGTCCATATTGACCGAAATTGACCCTCACCTTCGACTTATGGACTTATGAACATAAACTTTTTGTCTGCACATCCCTATCGCTTACCAGTCTGAGGTCACACACCGAGGGATCACCACTTGCCAGTCCGAAGTCACACACCAGAGAATCACCGCTTGCCATTCCGAATTCAATACCAGGAATCACCGCTAGCCGATCCGAAGTCAAAACCAGGAATCACAGCTAGCCGATCCGAAGTCAGGAACCAGGAACACCAAGATGAAACAGGAACAAAGATCCACGGCACAAGAACTCACTGAAGCAAGCAGACCTGACTAACCACGGAAGTTGCCAAGTCAAAGAATGAGCAGAGGAAGCCTCCTTTATAATTCCTCTGCTCTGGATCATTGGAAGCAGCTGAAGGTAATTAAAGGGCTTAGGTCCCTTTAATTCTAGTGAGGAGCGCGGCCTCGCGCCTGAGATGACGGCGGCCATCTTGGATCTCGGGCCGCGGAGGAAAGCTGCTAGCTGCCGCAAGGGAGGAGCAGGGACGGCGGCCAGCCTGGAGGCCTGCATGACGTGCGGGGGCACCAGACACATGCAGCAGGGCAGCCTGCCCCAACGCCGCCGCCGCAGCCGCCATGGCTCAAGTAGGGGGGCGCAACCACGGATCGCCGCAGGCGCGGAACACAACACATAGTAGCAGAACAAATTCTAAAACAGTCAAATTCTTTGAAAGCCAGATAAGAACTTTCAGAGAGAATTGAAATGATAAGTAAGAAACAGGGAGCTATTGGAACAAGCAAAGGCATCTAAGATCTACAGTGGAGGTTTGTGGAGAAATCTGTGTCGGCATACGTGTGCGTCCACCAGCAGTTCAATGAGAACAATTCATGTTTACAATTTACACTAACTGTGATGTTCCTCTGTAACTTTTTCCTACCATGTTTGCTGTAAATATTTTCAATTGCTACAAATTTCTTCAGTAAACAGACTGTTTGGCTTTGGGAACCAAAAGATTGCAGTGTGCTGCATACTGTTTGGAGAGAAAGATAGCTGAAGTACTGCGAGAGATAAACAGTACATCACCAGAGAGCTGCAGTAAATAACGATTCATTCCGTTACCTTATACAAAGAACCCCTATTATAAAACGAGGGAGGAGCAGAATTTGTGTATTCTTATCAATTTACTGTTTACGCATTTTAGCATCTAGAAAAGCAAAACTATCAGAAAAAACCTTTTTTTTAGGATATTGGTACACACAAACCTTAAATCCAGGTTTTACATGGAACATGATGTTTTCATTAACCATCTTGAGCAAGGTCTGGAAGGTGGGATTTTCCAAATCAAATCGGTCCCCAAGGAGAATGGAACAAATCACATTGGAGACGGCTGCAGCAATCTGAATCCCAGGATTAAAAGGTTTTCCTGGAGAGGAGGAGAAGAGAAGATCCTTTATTCACCTTCTCCCCAGAACCAGGGAATAAACACGGCAGCATGGTCTGAGCTTACAACCAAGAACAGTGCCCTTCAAGTTTCTGCAGTGATTTTCAGGCAGTGAAATCCAAAAAGTCATCAATATGTCTTGCTTCCTAAAAATTGGAGATTATTTGGCAATACTAGGAACCTGTTTGGAGTTCTGAGCTTTCGGCAACATCAACTTCCCTGTGCTTCTACCTGTGCTGGCAGTGGCACAACAATTTCTAAGCTGAAACCGCTGCATCATGGTATAATGCTGGGCTGACTGTGGGCTGGCCTCACTCATCCTGGGGCTCTCCCTCATTATCGCGACAGGATGTTGCCATGGACATGCCTGACGCCTGCTTCTACCACTGCAGCCGCAGGCCATCTTAAACGCAAGCGCACACACAAAATCCGCTGATAAAGGCCCCATGGCATGAACCTGGCCACAGTGCCATCTGATGACAATAGCCTGATCGGGCTCTTTAAAACTCCCCACGCTGCTAAGCTGATGCCTCAGCAACACGTGTTCCTGCCATACCTTGCTGCTTGCAGTGCGTGTCACTGCTCTGCTCTGTTCCAGTGCTGCTCCTTCCGCCTTGTTCCAGCCCTGCTTGCTTCATTCCAGTCCTGCCCCTTGCCTTGTCTTGATCCATTCCTGCTGCTTGCCTATGTTTCTCTGGCCTCCCCTGGCCTTGGTCTCTGCCTTCATTTCTTTCGCTATCTCTAACTACTTCTGGGATCTTGACCACTGCCTGGATACCGATGTTGCCTGATCTACACCTACCCTGATCTTGGCCTGGTTTCTGACTTTGCCTGACTGCTTTCTAAGGGACATTCACCTAACAATCCAAAGGCACAACCTGTAGGGGAAGAGGCTGGTAGAGGTGAAGTCTAGCCTTTGTTCTGATAAGAGCATGTCTGCCTGCTGTTGGCAGGGGCCTGGCTGATTTACAGCCCAAAAGTCTCAAACTCCATAACACATGGCAGAAAGAAGAGTCAGTGATGCCAGCAGCATGAGGCCCTGGTCAAGTTCTAAGCACTGCCAAATCATTCCTGACTTTAGGAAGCGCTAGCAATGTTACAGTTTTACCTTTTCAATGACTAGAGGATTGGCAATACAGGTTTATTAATATTTTAAACTAAAAATAGGATTTTTCATTATGTAGAGTTGTAGAGTACATACAAGTCACAGCAATATGTACCTGTGGGAAAGATCCCCAAATTGTGTCATCTCCTAGCTCATGTGGTGCATGGTATTTTGGGTAGGGGAGACCTAGCAATTCATCATGAGTCACAAGTTGTGGTATAATGGTTGAATTTTCTGAATTTGTAGTTTTAAAGAGTGACCACTGGTTGGCATTTGGGAATACAGAGTTATGGTTTTGTGGATTGACCTCTATTGTGCTGGGGTTTGGGGCAGAGAGTTTCCCCTTAAATCTATGGAATGAGCTGACTGGATGAAAAGTTTTCCTTGGCATACATAAAACTGGAAGGTGTTTTGTGGTGGTTTACCCTTTCCTAGGTTGGATTCTTAGCGAGAGAGACCTCCAGGATGTAGTGGCCTAGAGTAGCCAGCCCATCAGCTGGTGGGGCCTGGGGACCCTTTCCCTTCTGAAGAGAGCCCTACAGGGGCTTCTACTTTCAAGGGGGAAGGATTAAGGCCAAAGAAAGAAGAGTGGGACATTTCTTCCCCTGGAGGAACGGGATGAGAGGAAGATGGAAGAATGGTGATTTCTAATATAGTAACATATAATGATGGCACAAAATGACGAAAGAGTCCATCCAATCTGCCCAGCAATTTTCGTATAGTAGTAACTGCTGTTCCAGAGGTTACCTCCAAGCCTTATATTAAGGGTAGTAATATTTATAATCAAAACCAAGCAATGGTCAAACCCATAACAAAATTACTGCTAGCAACGGGGTTGATATTTACCCGCTGAGCGGCTCAGCAAGTTAGTTGGATACATTTATCTGGCTTACTTAATCGGGTTATTCAATGGACAGTAATACTGATGAATATACCCAGCTATCTTAAATTTAGTCAGATAAGTATATCTGGCTAACTATGGGATAGCCTTATGGTGTGATTAGAGATAGCTGGTTAGGTAAACTGGCTAACCCCAACTTATCCAGCCATATTCTAGCCGGATAACTTATTATCCATCTAAAATATAGCAGGATAGATTTAATATCATGACTAAGACTAAGCCATTTAGGCAGATAACTTTTCGGTTATCCGTCTAAATGGCTTTTGAATATCAGCCTGTGTATTTTTATAGGTGAACAGTCTTCCTGATAATTCAGACAATGCTGCTTGAACATGCTTTGCTTTTAGTCATGGCTGTAGAAGCAGTCCTGTGCTTTTTCCCTAATGTCTACATTATCGATACCCCGAACTGTAAAAGTCGGGGCCCAGCATTGGCTGTCTTCTGAGTCTAATTCCCTTTATGCCCCCTGCTGTCGAAACAGAGAACAATGTTCTAGTTGAGTCAAAAGCATCAAGGCTAATTGGGTAAGGGAAATAATCTCTATGAGTAGTACCTGCCACTCTGTGCAGGTTACCCCCATGCACTATTTTCTTCATTTCCCTAGCTTTTAGGCATCCGCAGTGTTTATCCCATGCCCTTTTGAATTCATTTATTGTTTTTTTTCCTCTCCACCTTACTGTATTCAAAGGCTATTGACGCCATTACTGGTTATTAGAGATGTGAATCTCTATTGGCTATTGGCACCATTTTGAATACTGGCAGCCGACGGTCTGAGTGCAGGAGGTCGCTCCCGGACCCCCACTGGACTTTTGGCAAGTCTTGTGGGGGTCAGGAGGGTCCCCCAAGACTTGCCAAAAGCCCCTGGTGGTCCAGCGGGGGTCCAGGAGCGACCTCCTGCACTCGGGCCATCGGCTGCTAGTAATCTGCTCACTGTAGGGAAGAGAAGTACACAGCTCAGAAGGAAGCATGAGCGGACCCAAGGGATATGTCACATATGTTACCAGGTTGTGATATTCGGGTGAAGAAGGAAGAATTGGAGTGGACAATTTTCCTATTTCCCAGGGTTGGGATGGTTTATGCAAGGTTAACTAGAAGGATGGGGAAATATTGGACACTGTAGTAGTAAAGGATGTACTCCTAAAGTTCTAATCAAGAGGCAAAGGGCTTCCCCTAACCAGTCGAGAAGTGAAGCTCTCCTTCACACATACACACTGTTCTTTGTTCAGGTCCACTATACTATCTGTATGACCACTATTGAACCCACTAAATAAATTTGGGAGCCGGACTTTTAATCTAATAGGGAAAACCTTTCCATCATTTTATGTGCCCTGAGGGTGTTGTTACCATTTGCAAATTAGTAGCACAGTTTTACAAGAAGGGCGGCCAAACTTTTTTCCTCTGGGGCAACGTTTGTGGCTTTTGCCTGTGAGAGATTACTAGAGTAGGCAAGAGGCCCATTCCACTCACTCCCACCCATTCCACTCACTCCCACCTACTCCCACCCTATTCCACTCACTCCCACCCATTCTTCCCTCCTACATTCTCCCACCCACTCTCCTATCCCCCACACCCCCAATGTTCTCTCTTTTCCTCCTAAGTCTGCTGCCAGTCACACAGCAGACAGTGCAGTCAGCAGACACAGAAAGGCATTAGCGCAGATAGCCATGGCTGGTGGAAGCATTAGGTGGATGAGGCAGCCGCCTAAAGCGCCACGGGTCTGGGAGCGGCAACTGTATAGCTTTTTCTTCTTCCCACCCATGCGGCCCAGAAGAGGAAGTGGCTGGAAGAAGGAAGGGCACTGCCATGGGGGCACTGCCATGGGGGCAACCATGGCCACCAGTCTGGCATGCCTCTGTGTTTCTGACTTTGAAGTGACTTTTGTTTATCCGTCAGAATGGTCTCAGTTTGTTTACCTTTGGCTACATTGCATTGATGATGTTTTTTAAAATTTGGTTAGGTACAGATTTACAGTTTTTTATGTTTTTGGACTGGTTGAACAATTGCAATACACACTTACAATTTAATTTTGACATTAACTCTAAAGAAATTTCCTTTCTGGATGTAGCCATTATGATTAATGAGAATAAATTTTGTACTACAATATTTAGAAAAGAAACTGATTGTAACACTTTGTTAAATTTTGACAGCTGTCATCCGAGGATGTTAAAAAACAATATACCCACAGGACAATTCCTCAGACTGCGTCGGCTTTGTTCTTCAAAAACAGACTTTCTGAATAAAGCTAAGCAGATGTCACAGCAGTTCAGGGAAAGAGGGTTCCCTTATAAAGTGGTAAAGAAAGCCCTTAAACGGGCTTCAAACGTAAATAGAGACTTGTTATTTTTACCTGGCATTTTACCTGAGGATAGTGTGACTAATTGTATTTTGCCTTTTTCTACTCTAAGTAGATCAGTGACAGACATTGTTTGTAGACATTGGAATGCTCTTTCTCTAAATAGGATTTTTCAGGGTCCTCTAAGGTTTACTTACCGTAGGGGGAGGAATTAGAAAGATATGCTAATTCATTCAGATTTTAATTACAAAAGCCCTGACCAATTTTTGGTTGGTCTCCATAGACCATGCGGACAATGTAAAGTTTGCTCGCACACTAACACCATATCTAATTTTCAATACCCAACACAACATAAAACCTACTATCTGAGAGGACACTCTGACTGTACTACTCAAGGCGTTGTTTATGTCATTCGATGTCCCTGTCCGAGACTGTATGTAGGGAAGACATCTTGTATGGTTAAGACTAGGATCATAGAGCATCGTTCAAACATAAAACACTCTCGTGAGAATGCTCCCCTTGTGGAACATTGGACCCAATTCACACATTCTATCACAGATGTATTCTTTTTTATTTTGGAAGTAGTGGACTGTTCAACCCGGGGTGGGGATTATTCTGAGTTTTTAATAAGGAAGGAACAGATGTGGATATACACTCTGGATACCGTCTCTCCGAAAGGTCTTAATAAAGAATTGGAATGGTATTTGTTTACCTAGCTCTGCAAGGCTTTCTTTTGATTGGTCCTTGATTCCTGTGTTCTGATTGGTGGAACAGGTTGGCGCCTTTTTCAATAACTTTAAAACCCCGGTACTCCATTTTACTATGCGCTCCCTGTAAAAAGATCACAGAGAAGCATACGGGTATGTCTGTGTCTTTAAATTTTACAAGTTTTTCTGTTGTCGGTCTGATTGCCTATTTCTTACTTAGTCCTTATTACATGTTTATTTACAGATGTGTTGTGAATTCCATGTCCCTCCCAATGCAGCTACTGCGAAACAAGGGTCCATGTCGGGGGACCCGATTTGATGTATTTATAAACAGTGGAGTTGCCGCTTAAATATCAGTGATGCAAAGATATAATAAAGCATGAATTAGAAGATACTTGGACTAAGTTATACTTTTCTGCACTTGTTGTGGTTTATATGGAAGAAGGAATGCCATGTAGTCGCAGCCTGAAGCAGGAAGAAGATCAGTGTGTGTCCCAGGTCATCACAGGAAGAGATAGCATCAGCATTTGAGCACACATGGAGCAGCAACAATGCTGCCCCCTCCTCCCCCCCTCCCACTGCAAGTGCAGGAAGCAGAGCCTCAGCAGCTCTCATGGCCTCAAAAAAATGAAGAGTCCCCATCTATCGCGGGGGCTGAAGGAAGAAGCTGATGCTGAGGTTCTGATGGGGAGCAGGGTCGGAAATAAGAGAGTGTGTTTGTGTCTATATGTGTGTGAGAGCATGTCTGTGTGTGTGTGTGTGTGTATCTGTCTGGGAGAATGTGACGGAATGTACAGACAACTCCTTCATTTTACCGTAAGGAGTCCGGTTCAAGGTTTTAAACCAGTCCTCCATAAGGCAGAATGCTGCAAGGGATTCTGGGTGAAAAAAGGTTCCCTTCACCCTACCATAAGAACCCAGGCCTAGAAAGGCTTGGTGAGGCCCCAGCAGAGCTGGTGCAAGGGGATTAGGTGCCCTAGGCATCTTCTGCCTTGCACCCGCCCTTCCTCCCCCGGTCACGCAGACCCCCCACCCCCCGGTCAAGGCCCCTAATCCTACCTCTCGGTTTTCTGGGCTGCAAGCAGTACACTGCCTGCCGAATCTCCAATCCTCTTTGCCACCGCCACTTGCAGCCCCACATGGCTCATGCCCCCTACTGGTCGGCATCTTAGGCCCAGACCTAGCTAGCATAGTGCTTCCACTGGCCCTGGGCCCCAGGAAGCTGGTAGGACTTCATGATACACCCAGACAGTGGACGTTTACCTGTTACTGAACTACTATCTTGATTCTTGTTTCTTTGAAGCACTTTAAATAAAAATTTGCACCATAACTAAGTTGTCCAGTCTTATTATATTCCTGAACTATTCCTTTGACTGCAGCAGGCCCAAATATGCTACACGTGGTGTCAGTTCAGGAATTTTAAGTGGAAAACATAAGTAAAATCCACAGCCTCCAAAAAAAAGAAAAAAAATTGCTTACATACTTTTTTCCTGGGGTCTTCTGAATTCAATTTCTACTAGAGCAGGCCAAGGGTGCTATTCCCACCTGGGTAGTCAATAGTAAGTTAGGGCTGGTCAGGCCAGCAAGTGTTTTTTGTTTTCTTTGCCTCATGTGAGTTATCCATTTGGGAGCAGGTCCCAAAGGGAGATAAAATGGAACAGGTAATACAGGTCATGGCCACAGGATAGCAGTGACTACAAGACCAAGTAACACAACAAGGTGCAGTCTTAACTCAGCTAGCTGAGGACCTACAATTGAATATCTCCAGAATATCTCAGCCACCTTCACCTTCACATATCCTATTTAAGATGAAGGGAGGAAAGGACCCAGAGATCTTTCTAAAGAACTTTGAACAGACTACCCACCTGTCAGTGGCGTTCCAGGTTCCTCCAGATGGGAGGGCTTCCTATGAGGACATCAAGGCCGCTATACTACAGAAAACAGGGTACTCCTCAAAATATTGTTCTGACAGGCAGCTCTACAGCCTGGAGAGAGCCTCAGAAACCTCTTTCATAATTTGAAGGATGTCGGGTGAAAGTGGCTCCAGCCGGAGGCAAGGTTGGGACTGGAAGTGACTTATCAAATAGTCCTGGAGCAGTTCCTAGACAGTCTGGGCCAGCCTATGAGGAATTGGGTCTGTCAACACACCGGGCTCATTCTGGAGAGAGCCCTGGAAGTGGCAGATGCCAGCAGGCATTGTCTCTCAATGCCTGCTGGCATAAGAGAGACATAGGCCTGGATTAATCATTCTTTGCAAAATGATGAATCCAGCAAAAACAGGGAGCAGGGGGGCAGGCCTGCGAAAGCCAGCAGCCTTCGCACCACGGCGGTGCAATTTCAGCGGCCACGGTATGCCGGCTGCCGGCTTTCGCATTGAATAGCGCCACCGTGAAAGGTGGTGCTATTCGGTGCGCTACTGCCAATAACGTTGGTAACATTATCGCCGGCAGCAAAGACACCGCCGACTCCTCCCCTCCCTGTCCCAACTCCTCCCCTTCCCCTAATTTGCATTATATTGCATGCGAAAAGGCCCTTTTCGCATGCGATATGTGGCCTTATAGTGTGCGTTAGGGCCCTAATGCACGCAATAAAGTTTTAGTAAATAACCCCCTTAGAGAGACAACCCATAACAATTCTCTGGCATGGTACAGAGGATAGAGGACCTCAGCAATGAACCGCTAAGATAGGGGGGCTTGGCCTCTGTACCTGGTTTCCAGATGCCAATCTCATTCACATGTTTTAACTGTGGACAGAAAGGATAAGACATGTGATTCGGCTGAACCTTTTGGTTAGATGTGCACGGGAGGCCGGGACCCTAACATGGATCCTGAGGCTCCTGCCACACATTTAAAGTAGCCGAAAAAAAAAATTACGGCCAAACGGGGAGGTTGAGCGGGGGTCAGTGCTGATCCCAGTTTCAACCCAGAATCATGGTTGAGGTTCCCCGACTCCCCAAATATGTGCACAATGCCCCCCCCCCCCACAAAGTCTCATTTTTTGGGGGGAGGCATTGGCCCTTTGAGATGATGGTTTTCCCGTGAGGTTGGGGCCGCCATCACGTTAAAGGGCCGCTTGCAGCATTCTTATGTGTTGTGGTATATGGCTGTGTCTCAAAAGAATGAGCCATACAGCCACAATATGTTTTTAGGGGAGTGGGAGCCTGCCTGCAAAAAAATAGTGCAATTTGATGAATCTAGGCCTAAATTTGTAGGGCCAGGGGCGGGTCCTAGCTCCGCGGTGCACCCTGATTGATTGCCCAATATAAGGAAGTTCCTGCCTGCACTTCCTTGCCTTGGCAATTAGGTCGACACTGTATGTGTGCTAGTTTTCCTCTGCGTTCACAGTCTGGTTCCAGTCTTGTTCCAGCCTTGTTCCAGTCTCGTTCCAGCGTCCGTCTGTCTCGTCTCCCCAGGTAGTACCCTCTTACTGTCTCTCTGGTACTGACCTCAGCCTGTTCCTTGACCATTCTGTCTGCTGCCTGGATCCTGATCTCTGCCTGCCTTGTGACCTCGTCTGACCTCCGAAACCTGACCTCTGCCTTGTTGACTGCTCCTCGGACTGCTCCTCGGATTCTGACATCGGCTGCCATTGACCACGTCTCTGATTCTGGCTCTGTCCCTTGCCTTGTCATTGCCTATGCTGTTCTGGTCTTCCTTGCTCCATCAGACCTACAGCCTCGAGCCCGACCACGCTCCCCTGTTGTCCGTGGGCACGTCTGTCTATTACTTCTCCAGGAGACCCTGCGAGGCCCACCTAAGTCCAAGCGGCCCGGGTCCCTACGGACTCCACCCGGGGGGTCAGCGGGCTTCCAGTGGTGAAGCTCATCCTAGCCTCTGTCTCCTCCAGTGCTCCGCCCCCCTCGGGCAGGTGCTTCCTGGTCCCTACCAGGGAGCTATTCTCCACTACTCCAGGACAAAGGTCCACTCCCGAGCGCAACACCTGTCTACTACAATTGGTCAAAATCAAGGAGCAATTGTTTTATGGGCCGTTCCTGCATTGTGAGTGAGCTACCAGAGCCAAAGGCAGAAACCTCAATGTTGAAGTTTAGAAAAATACGTAAACCTATTGATTTCACCTTGATTTTGATCAGGATTAGGCACCATCACTAGTTGAGTGATAGTTTATAGACTGCAGAATTTAAGCTATGCTTAGCTTCTGGTCTGTTTGTTAAGGAAATAGCACCTATTATTTTACTTCATTTCAATATCCTTTATTGATACATTATAGGATATATTGCAGGAGTTACATGGTTTTGTGGCTTTACAAAATATTATTGGCCATTTCATTTGTTATGTTTTATTTGTATTGTATTTTAAGATTGTCTGTTTTTAATGTCAAGATGTTTTTATATTTGTCTGTAATATTTTGGAGATTAGATTGTTTTGTATGTAGATTGTAACCCACCTAGCACTGTAGTTAGGTGGGATATACATTTTTAAATAAATAAATAAATAAAATGATAATGGCCATGCAGTTTTCAGTAGTTGGACAACCAGACCTTTTGGTGATGTCAGTCTTGTTGCCTTTAGCCTACTTCATCCTTGTTGTGCCGGAGGTGGACGCTTGGGCCGAGGTGGAGTTGACGTTACCCATAGGAGGGATCCTATGGATCCCCACCATTGGCAGGCAAAGAGGGATGATGAACGGAGGCCAGCTGGTGTTTCACCAATACTAGCCCTCGCTCCCCGTGGGTTGAGCTTTTGGGTGCCAGGGCCGGCTGGACTTAGGTGGCCTCCATCAGTGGTCATCGATGGGTGGATCGAGGTCAGCCCAGAGGCAGTAACTAGTGTAGGTATCAGTCTGTATTGGACGAAATGGAGTCCTGAAGACCCAGGCGCCAATAAGAACACAGTCTGACAGAGGGCGCCTGAGCAACAGCAGGCCGAAGCCTGAATGAACCATGCCCAGGATAAAGGCTGAAGAGGCGTCTTTAAGCAAGCTGGGGTCAGGGCTGGTGGCAGTCTGGAAGCGGTGGCAAGCAAGGCTGAAGTCTAGACGAGGAGAGAGTCAAAGGATGGTCAGACAAAGCAGAAGTCCAGGGCTGGAGAGAAGCTATGGCGTAGTCAAGCGATGCAGAGGTCCAGGGCTGGAGAGAGACAACGGAGTAGTTAGGCAATGCAGAGGTCAAACCAGATTAGCAATCTGAAGGGGAGACGAAGGAACAGGAACACAGGACTGAAGGCAATTAGGATCAAGAACCAGGAATTGAAGAGGCAACGAGTACTTGACTAGTGAGGGAACCTGTTGCAAAGGCAATTTGAGAGAGCGGAGCCCGGGCTTATATAGCAGAGCTCAGCCGACGTCATCATCCGGGGCCACGGCCAGGTTCCTGCCGCAGGCCCTATTAAGGACTAGCTGTGCGCGTGCCTATGGAGGAGTGCGGCGCTGGTTGGGACGGCGTCTCTCCACGGGCCATGCAGAGAGGCCCAACGCGGGGCATCAGGAGCTGTAGCAGAGCTGGAGGCCCCAGGGGCGGCCCACAGCCACCAGAGACTAGGGACCAGATGCTGGATCACTTTGAAAGAGGTGAGGGGGCCGAGCCGCGGGTCTGCCGCAGCCGGCGCGCATAACACTCCTGTTGCATCCCAGGTATGCTCAAATGACCAAGTAATAGTCATGTAGAGCATTTCTTGTCATATCTTTATCCTTTTGGCTTCTTCTTCCTTTTCCATTTGTGCTACATTTTTTATGTACTGACTTTATGAATTCTTACATGTGGGAATGAATTTCAGCATAAGCAATATAGGCACGTGCCTAGGGTACCAAATTCTGAAGATGCCCAAAATTTGGCACTTCCCCCATTCCTCCCTGATTTCTGGGGAAAGAACCCCTCACCCTCAGTCCTCTGCCTGTGGGCACCATAATCATACATCTGGGCCTGCTTACATGTGTTATGCTACACTAAAAATGTATTTCAAAAATCCTTAGCACATTTGTATAAAAGCTTCACCAGCACTTACCTTGTTTCTTTTGAAAGAACTCAACCAGAAACTTTGCTTCCTCCGCAATACGCATTTCAATGCTCTTCTTTCCCATCCCAAAATCACGTAACGCGGTGAGTGTGAATTTACGCTGCTCCTTCCAGTGTAGTACATTGGAAAGTGCAAGACCTAAAGAATATCAAAGGAAAGTGGGGAAGAAAAACAGAGCACAGAGACAATGGTGTCAGCTTGGTCCAAATAGTCTTCCCATCAATGGTTTCTGGTGTGGAGGAGTAGCCTAGTGGTTAGCGCAGCAGGCTGTGAACTAGGGAAGCCAACAACTTATTTATTATTTTTATATACCGACATTCATCTTAATTGAGATATCACACCGGTTTACATTCAGGTACTATAAGTATTTCTCTATCCCCAGAGGGCTTACAATCTAAATTTTTCTACCTGAGGCAATGGAGGGTAAAGTGACTTGCCCAAGGTCACAAGGAGCAACAGCAGGACTTGAACCTTGGTGTCCTGGTTCATAGCCCACTGCTCTAACCACTAGGCTATTCCTCCTCCCTTAAACTTGTGAATTTGGATAAATTACTGCCCCCACTTTTGCCTCAGGTACTAAGCCCATGGTATTTTTTTCTGGAGAGAAAATACTGTGGGCTTTGTTAAGCTTAGTAAACTCTGTGGAATTTCCCCTGGTGGTAAAATACCACTGGGAAAAACACCACAGTTTATCTCCCCATAGTATTAATGCACAATGTTGGTCTAGGCTGTTGGGCAACAATGCCTTAAAGGGGACAATCGGCCCCAAGTAACATCCCCTTCAGAGTGTCAAACACCCCAGAGGTCTTTGGAGACTGAATTTGAACCCGCAGTTTCCAGCGTGCTTATTGCTGCTAGTAGTTTAAGAGACTTTCAGTGCTATTTACATGGAGTTGAAAGAACAGTTTTGGATTAAGCAATGTAAAAGAGCCTTGTCTGCCCCGTGGAGGTTGGTGCGGCACATAAAATTTTTGTTAATGTAGGTGTGCCTTGCACTTGAAAAGGTTGGTAAACATTGTTTTACTGATAAACTGCAGTTAGTATATATACACAGCACTGTACAAGATGGGAGCATCTGTAGTAACACAGTCTCAGTTCCATGCAGATTACAAAAGTAATTATTATCCAAGTTTGTTCTCCTTGTGTGCAGTTTGTACAGATGCACATTTTAGTTTGTTGGTCAAACCTTTTCCTGTATCACTCAATGCATTGGGCCCTATATTGAAAGTGTGTTCAGCCCTTGAGAACCAAAGTAATTTATTCACTCTCTCTTAGCCTGCTTGATCTGGGCAGCATTACTTAGCTGAGTAACTTATCTAGCTAAGTCGTGAATTATTTATTTATTTATTTCATTTAGCTACCATCGTTCTGTTATTTTCAGTTGCAGTGGTTTACAGCAAACAGTTAAAAAAACACAATTTTCAATTAGCACATATTAAAACATTAAAATATAAAATAAATCAAATCAATTAAAGACAGAATACATGTTCAAATTGTAAAGTTTATTTTAATTGCACCCCTGTTTCTTGTGAAGCAGCATGATGGGACTACCGTCTTGAATGTTGGTATATAAAAAAACTTAAATAATAAATAATAATAAATAAATGTCAGCGAAAATAAAAAATGTCCTCCGGAGGAAGTGGTCATTGTAGATAGAGGCATTGAGCGGATGCCTGATCTACCGACCGAAACATCTCTTAGCCCTGGAGCCCCGTGTACCCCTCCTCCGCCACAAATAATTCCTGAAGAAGTATTTCAACTTTCTCCATTAATAAATAAAAGCAATGGAGAGGACCTAGCTAATAAAGGGAAAGGAGAATCAGGAACAGAATTGAAAATATTACCAATCAAACCAAATGAAATAACATTGGATTCTTTATGGTCAGCCATTGTATCTCTTGAAACTGCAATATTTATTTATTTATTTATTTATTTATTTATTTAGCACTTTTATATACCGATTTTCCAGTAACAGAATTACTAATCAAGTCGGTTTACATTCTAAACAATAACCATGACAAGAGGATGTCTTACAATAAACAGGTAAAGTGAACTTGGATAAAAATAAAGGGGTTAACAACATAAAGTAACAGATATGGGGCCTAATGTAGGCTGGAGTAGGTAATGTAGGCAATAGTAAAATTAATGATGCAAACAACGGATGCAAACCTTCAATCAAAAAATTTAGAATCTTCTATAGTAAAGATTGATAAAGAAAAAGAAGTGATGGAGAAAAGATTGAGTACACTTGAAACCTGTCATCAAAGGTTTACAAAAACCGAGATACTTCATAATAAAAGATTAGAAATGATTGAAAATCAACAAAAATACTTAAATTTAAGAGTATTGAACTTTCCTAAGCTTAATTTGGTGTCACCTTTAGACATGTTTAAGGAGTACTTAAATCATATATTGAAATGGCCTGAAAAATCTATGCCTACTATATCTAAAATATACTATGTTGATATTAAGAGTAATACCGTAGAAGGGAATAAACCCGAAGAATTATCATTAAATTTATCGGAAGTATTAGAAGTTACGCTAGATTCTAAAATTGAAACTAGAACAACATTACATGTTTGTTTTGTTTTTGCAACGGACAGAGATGCCGTGTTTAGATTATTTATGAAAAAAAGAACAGAGAATTTCCACGGTAGAAAGATCTGGGTATATCCTGATCTTTCCAGAACAACTCAGTTAAGGAGGAAAAAATTCCTAGAATTAAGAACAGAAGTGGAAAGTAAAGGTGGGAAAATGATTGTAAAATATCCATGCAAGTGTGAAATTTGGAGAAATGGTCAAAAATATGTTTATTTCGAAGTTACACAGTTAAGAAAATTCCTTGATTCTTACCCCCCTTGAAATTAGCATTAGGAACGAGGCAGTTAAAATAAATATCTAGGAGTAGTCTTTTCTTTTCAATTGTAAAAGGTTTTTCCTGTTTTCCTTAAACCGCTCAAATTTCTTTATTCCTATCCTGGAGCTTTCCACCACTTTTCTTTACTTTCTGTGTTACAGATCAGAATATATAAGTTGTGTTAAGCATATGTTTTCATATAAATATTGAGAATCTGTATTTAAACTTTCTTTTCTTCTATGTAAGATTGTAAAATCAGCATAAATAAAAAATTAAAAAAAAAATGTCCTAATTTTCTCTCTCCTTTAATGACATAATTGATTCACTCTCAAAAGCTTGATTGAAAAGCCATGTCTTTAGATATTTTTTGAAAATGGTAAATTCCTTTTGCACCCTTAATTCTATTCGCATGCGGGCGGATTTTAAAAGCCCTGCTCGCGTAAATCCGCCCGGATTTACGCGAGCAGGGCCTTGTGCACTGGCACGCCTATTTTGCATAGGCCGTGTTGACTATACCCGGGTTCAATCCCCGGGTTCAATGCCTGCATTCTCCACAAAATTGTTAAAAAGACCAACGCATAAAATGTATAAAAGAGCAACTCTGATTTCACTTGTACATTACTATTCTTTATTATAAACCATTCATATACTGTGCATAAGCAAATGGATATACAAGTAGTGAAAATATTACATACTCACATAATAGACATAGCAAATCTCTCGCGCAGGAACGTCTTTGCTTAACTAACACTGCTACATACCAGCTCTACTTATATAGGTTATAATAACAAAGTAAGCAAGACACCTGGTTTCTGATTGCATGTTTCACACTAGGGATGTGAATCGTTTTAGGACGATTAAAATTATCGTCCGATAATTTTAATATCGTCTTAAACCGTTATGGAACACAATACAATAGAGATTCTAACGATTTATCGTTATAAATCGTTAGAATCGTGAGCCGGCACACTAAAACCCCCTAAAACCCACCCCCGACCCTTTAAATTAAATCCCCCACCCTCCCGAACCCCCCCCCAAATGACTTAAATAACCTGCGGGTCCAGCGGCGGTCCGGAACGGCAGCGGTCCGAAACGGGCTCCTGCTCCTGAATCTTGTTGTCTTCAGCCGGCGCCATTTTCCAAAATGGCGCCGAAAAATGGCGGCGGCCATAGACGAACACGATTGGACGGCAGGAGGTCCTTCCGGACCCCCGCTGGACTTTTGGCAAGTCTCGTGGGGGTCAGGAGGCCCCCCACAAGCTGGCCAAAAGTTCCTGGAGGTCCAGCGGGGGTCAGGGAGCGATTTCCCGCCGCGAATCGTTTCTGTACGGAAAATGGCGCCGGCAGGAGATCGACTGCAGGAGGTCGTTCAGCGAGGGTTCCGGCGCCTCGCTGAACAACCTCCTGCAGTCGATCTCCTGCCGGCGCCATTTTCCGTACGAAAACGATTCGCGGCGGGAAATCGCTCCCTGACCCCCGCTGGACCTCCAGGAACTTTTGGCCAGCTTGTGGGGGGCCTCCTGACCCCCACGAGACTTGCCAAAAGTCCAGCGGGGGTCCGGAAGGACCTCCTGCCGTCCAATCGTGTTTGTCTATGGCCGCCGCCATTTTTCGGCGCCATTTTGGAAAATGGCGCCGGCTGAAGACAACAAGATTCAGGAGCAGGAGCCCGTTCCGGACCGCTGCCGTTCCGGACCGCCGCTGGACCCGCAGGTTATTTAAGTCATTTGGGGGGGTTTCGGGAGGGTGGGGGATTTAATTTAAAGGGTCGGGGGTGGGTTTTAGGGGGTTTTAATGTGCCGGTTTTGCGATTTTTCGATTTTTCGATTTTTCACGATTTTTCACGATATTTTACCCCCCAAACGGCAACAATACGATTCCCTCCCCCTCCCAGCCGAAATCGATCGTTAAGACGATCGAGGACACGATTCACATCCCTATTTCATACCACAAAATTTATTGCGCTGCCTGATTACGGCAGCTGTTCTTCGTCTCCCCATATCTCTCTCCCTTTGCATTCCTTCCCACAGATTTATCTGCGTCGTACCCTTAGAGCTATCTCCTCCTGTGCATCCTGTGTCTCACATTCATCTGTTATCTCTGAAGTCCTGCAAGAGTTGTTTATAACTTTTCCTTTAGAGTCTGGCATTCAAGGTCTCTGGTATTTTTCTGGTATTTTTTCCTTCAGCAGAAATACCATCAGTACGTTCAGCAATGGTGGAGATGCCGGGAATTGAACCCGGGGATTGAACCCGGGTATAGTCAACAGCCGCCGGCGCGCGCAGAGCCCCGGGACGCATGTAGGCCCCGGGGTTTTTTGAAGGGGGCGTGTCAGGGGGGCGGGACCGGATGACACGGCGTTTCGGGGGCGGGACGTGGGGTTTCGGGGGCAGGACCGTGGATATGGCGCTGGCCCGGGGGCGTGGTCCAGGCCTCTGGACCAGCCCCCGGGTTGGAAGACGGCGCACCAGCAGTCTGCTGGCGCGCGTAGATTTACGTCTGCTTCTCGCAGGCGTAAATCTAGGGACAAAGGTAAGGGGGGGTTTAGATAGGGCCGGGGGGTGGGTTAGGTAGGGGAAGGGAGGGGAAGGTGAGGGGAGGGCGAAAGAAAGTTCCCTCCGAGGCCGCTCCAATTTCGGAGCGGCCTCAGAGGGAACGGAGGCAGGCTGCGCAGCTCGGCGCGCGCAGGCTGCCCAAAATCGGCAGCCTTGCGCGCGCTGATCCAGGATTTTAGAGGATGCGCGCGGCTATGCGCATATCTTATAAAATCCAGCGTACTTTTGTTTGCGCCTGCTGCGCAAACAAAAGTACGCGATCAAGCTTTTTTAAAAAAATCTACCCCATGGTGTTTCACAGTATTGGACTTGCTATTGACAGTGCTTTCTCTCTTACCTCCCTTACAGGGTCAATCTTTATTCTGCAATGTGCAGGTATCGTGGCAGTTTTATTCTAATTAGGGGAAGGGGAGGATGGGATGGGATTTGGGCGGAGGATGGGATGGATGGGGAGGATGGGATGGGATTTGGGCGGAGTTATCTCCCGGCAGCGCTGCGGGCGATAATGTTTTTCACATTATCGCTGGCGCACAGTGGAAAATAACTACACCTTTTCCCGTGGCACCATGGGGGCGATAGTGTGCAGTGTGGCTGCAGTGTGGCAGGCAAAACTGAACTGCTGAAATGCGGCCGGCTGCCCACTCTCTCCCCTGCACCCCTTTTTTTTCATGGCTCATCATTCTGCTATAAATATGACAAATCTAAAGGTTAGATATTTAGCCTACCAACGAGCAGGTTTAATTTAGCCGGATATAAGTTTTGGTTTTGTTTAAAACCAAAACCCCCTGATAAACACTCTGATGGGAAAATTGGGTTTTTCAGTTTTTACTGAAAAAAAATGAAAATACTGCTGCTCACAGTAGGCAGTCTATATCCCACCGGTGCAAGAAAAATAAAAAAAACAGAGGTGCCCTGAGAGCACTGAGCTGGCAGGGAGCCCAAGTCCTGCCAACCCAGAAGAAGAGCACAGAGGGAGCACGCCAGCAAGGAGCTCAAGCCCTGCCAACCCAAGGAGGAAGGCTGGAGCAGCAGGGAAGGAGAAAGGAATAGGGAAGAGCACTAGGGTAGGAATGAAAAGAGTGGGAGATTGCAATGGGTTGGGGAGGAGAGGATGAAATGGGCTGAGGAGAAGACAGAAGATGAGAGGAAAGAGGAGTGAAAGAGATGGATGAGAGCAAGCCACTCACACCTTGCCACCCTCTTCCAGCCACATTCGCACACACATTCTGCCTCCTCCCCCCCCCCCCCCCCACGCTAGGTACACACACACCGTACCACACAGCAAGTTAAAATGTACAGATAAATAGATTCATTCTTTATTAAATTGAATCCAGCTAAAAATGTGCCAAAATTTTAATCTGAGCAGCAAAAACACTAATAAAGACCTATTTTTGGTACTCACAAAAAGCACCTAATTGCTGGAAAAATTAACCTCTAAATTTGAATTTTATCAACCACTTGATTCAAAAGCCCTAATTATATTTCATTGGTATGTATAAGAGTTTCCATTGTAAATACAAATATGTGTTACAAAGTAGAGTACACTCAGCATATTCTGGATTTGTGCACATTTCCTGAAATGTGTCAGGGAAAGAATCAGGGGAGCACACAAGAGGACTCCACTGCATGTTAATATAGATATGTGAGAGCCTCTTATTTTAATGAGGCCATCCATGGAGGAGCTTCAGGCAGAAAGAGAGAAGGAGTTTTACCTTCCTTGTGCGCAATCCTTTCAAGGACTGGTAAAATGGCTCGTCCACTGAAGTCTTCTGCCTGGCCGATCAGAGCATCCTTCAGGGTGTCATATCCATACAAGACTACAACGGGCAATGGACCAAAGTAAATGGTGAAGACCCCTCCATACTTCTCACCTAACTGAGAGGCAGAGAAAGGAGTTCATCAAATTACATTACAAGTCATGTGATGCAGAAGGCGTCATTACAAGAGCACAAAAGAATAAAAATGGAAAATTAAATAAGATGGAGTATCCCTTAAAAAAGGGAAGAAAGTAACTCTGCTAAATATTTCATCTGGGAGATGGGCAGCCTCACCTGAAAATAATAGTACAGGAGACTTTGAAATCCAAGATCCAGCCCCAGAGTAGTTGTAAGTTTAAAATAGCAGCACTTTTTACCATGATTTCTTCAAAACAACTATTTGACAAATGTATTTGGATTCTGTTTTATATTTTTAATTTAATCATAGCTTTTCTTTCCTATGTTGTCCAAGCATCTTTTATTTCTTACATTGAATGCACCTTTTATTATGGACACACTCCTCTGATTTAAAAATGTCTCCTAACATACAAATAACTATGTCTTCTTCCATGTGCAAAGTGTGGAGTTTCTTCTCATTTCCACAGGTCTTGAACAAACCAAGAGATATTTCTATTTCCATCTTCTCTTTAATTTCTTTCCATCACAGAGAGTCAATACTGCGCCATAGAATCATGGATCAACATCAATACTGAAGTCACCAAAATCAAATGCCCAATCATCAAGAAAGAACTCAAACCATTCACCAAACAGAAAGCTCCATGGTACACCCCCAAACTGAGGAAGACCAAACTCCTTCTAAGACGAGCTCAAAAGAAATGGAGACAAAAACCCACCCCACAGCTAAAAGACAGCTACAAGACCATACTATACATCTACCAAACTGATATAGACAAAGCCAAGCACAACTACTATGTTGTCAAAATCCACAAATACCAACACAACCCAAGAACCCTATTTGCATATGTCAACAACCTCACACAACCAATCCAAAATTCATCCACAACAGCCAATCAGACAAACACCAGTGACCACCTGGCCCAATTCTTCAATAACAAAATTCTAAATCTACTTGCAAAAAACCCAAACCCAAACATTGAGGCCTCAACAGATCCACACACAAACAACAACAAATGGACTCACTTCAACGTTGCATCAACTAAAATTGAATCAATCATATAAAACATTAATCCTGCAGCTTATCCCATTGACCCAATTCCTATAAAGTTTATCAAACAAATACCGAGCCACATCACCAAACCAATAGCAACCATAATCAACCTGTCACTCAGCCAAGGCATTTTCCCCAAAAACCTAAAATGTGCCATCATCAAACCGATACTCAAAAAACCTCATCTTGATGAAACTGATCTAGCAAATTTTAGACCAATATCAAACCTACCTTTCATAACCAAGATCCTCAAAAAAAATTGCAAACCGCCAACTCGTTGAACATCTGGATTCCCACAATATCCTCTTTCCCACGCAACATGGCTTCAGAACCTCCCTCAGCCCTGAAATACTACTACTCTCCCTCAGACACAATCCTCAAAGGACTCGACTATAACGCCTCCTATCTACTCATCTTCCTTGACATATCAGCCGGATTTGATACCGGATTTTACACAGACTACAGGAAATCAGACTACAAGACACAATGCTCAGCTGGTTTAAATCCTACCTTTCCAATAGGTCATACAAGCTCAAATTCAACGACACTGAATCCAAGCCAATCCCCCTCTCCCATGGAGTTCCACAAGGCTCTTCCCTATCCTCCACTCTGTTCAATATCTATATGACCCTACTATGCAAACTCCTCAATGAAGCAGGTCTCTTGCATTATGTATACGCCGATGATGTACAAATCTTACTCCCAATCAAAGACTCCATCGATCACACCCTAGAGCATTGGAACCCACACCTTTCATGAATAAAACACCTACTATCACAACTATCCCTTACCCTCAACTACGCAAAAACTGAAATATTACACATATCCAGCAAACCCCCCCCCCCTACCATCCCCTACCTACCCCTCCCCACAACATCTTACAAACCAAACACTCTCTACAGTCGAAAACCTTGGCATCATGTTCAACAACCAACTGAACTTCAAGAAACACATCAACAACCTACTAAAAGATGGATTTTACAAACTCCAAATCCTAAGAAATCTCAAGCCACTGCTATACCCTCAGGACTTCTGAACAGTGCTACAGGCCCTTCTCTTCTCTAAACTTGACTACTGCAATGCCCTACTACTTAAGTATTAAATTATAAAGACAGTTAATAGTAAATGGTAATCACACCCTTTCCCATTTAGAGTATATTATCGAACTATGTTACCATATAATAATGGCACCCTTTGGATAAATTAGAAACCACATATTTGTGCCTAACTGTAAACCGTTGTGATGGTGCTCCACTATACGACGGTATAGAAAAGTTTTAAATAAATAAATAAAATAAATACTAGGTCTCCCAGCCTCCACCCTCAAACCCATTCAACTACTCCAGAACGCTGTAGCCAGAACATTCACTAACTTCAAAAAATCAGACCCCATCACACCCATCCTCAAAGACCTACACTGGCTTCCAATCCCTCAGAGAATTCAGTACAAAACTCTAACCATCATCCACAAAATCCTCCACAACAACACAACCAACTGGCTGCCCACCCCCCTTCTCATCCATACTCCCACATGGAATCGTCGCTCCTCAAACTCTGGCCTCCTACAAACATGCCCCCTAAAGCCACTCAATGGATATCAACAAGGGAATGAACATTTTCTTTCACCGGCCCCATCCTATGGAACAAACTCCCTATAGAACTAAGAACAGATCCATCCACCCAATCTTTCAAGAAAAATCTTAAAACATGGTTATTCCGCAAAGCTTTTCCAACATCACACATGAACCAACCCTAAACCAGACCCTAACCCTGCACTCAAAGCAATTCCCTCAAGACAAGCCCCATATTACTGTCTTTGATACAAAATATACCTAATGATAATTATTGCTACTATGTTACTCTAATGCTAATTATGTAATCTTGGAGTTCTTGGAGTTCAGATCGACCAACAACTGAACCTAAAAAAACATATTAATGCAATCCTCAAGGAAGGTTTCTATAAGCTCAATGTCATAAAAAATTTAAAACCACTGTTCCACACCAGGGAATTTCCGCACCATGGTCCAGGCTACCCTCTCATCTAAAATGGACTATTGTAACTCTCTCTTCTTAGGCCTCCCCTACTCTACCTTAAAACTCATCCAAATGCTGCAAAACGAGATTGCTAGGACTATCTCCAACACTCGTAAAAATGAACACATCACCCCCATCCTCAAGGATTTACACTGGCTCCCAATCCCCTCTCACATCCTCTACAAAACCCTTCATATTATACACAAAGCCATATACACCCACAACTCCGACTGGCTAGATGAACCATTCCAATATACTTGCTGCAACCACCCCACTAGAACCACCAACAAAGGGACCCTCCATGTACCCTCCCTAAAGAAGGCACACCTTACATCTACCAGGGAACGAGCCCTTTCAATAGCCGGACCCAAACTCTGGAATACACTACATACGACCCTCCGACTTGAGCCTAGCGCTACTAGATTCAAAACTAATTTGAAGACCTGACTCTTCAAACAAGCCTACCTACAATAGGTTCCTGTCCTCTTTCTCCAAAATCCCAATCAGACCCTTCTATAAAGACATTTAGCATTGTATATCTTTCTGTTATATTGTTACACTATCATAATATTACTGTTACATTGTTGCTTTGACCCTTTTTGTAACTGCTATGCCTTTACCTTCAGCAGCTTTCTCTGCTTGCTTTCTCAGTTCCTTTTTGCACCTTGGTTCCTTTCATCCCATCCCCATAACCTGTTATTTGTAAACCTTCAACCTCTATTCTAATGTAAACCGATATGATGTTGCTACTAATATCGGTATAAAAAAAGCTTTAAATAAATAAATAGATAAATAAATAAATGTATGCCTTCTCTAATGCTCTAATGCTACTCTAATGTTAATCATTGCTATTATATTACTATTTATGCTATCTATTCCTTTTGTTACACTATTATTATTTATGCTATCTACTCCTCCATCGATGCCGATGGTTTCCATTACTGGCACTGCCTTTACCAATGTTGCTGCTATAACATCCTACTGCATTTCTCTAAACGTTTACTGTACCTGTCAAAAGGAAAGGACTTCCCTCCCGCACCTTTCAAATTATTTTTAAACCGATGTGATATGTAAATCGAACACCGGTATATAAAAACAAACAAACAAATAAATAAATAACTCTGAAGAATCCTTGGGCTCTTCCTCCTTCATCTTATACTCCCATTTTTCTCTCTAAGTAGTCTCCCTTGCTTCCTCTGCCTCCTTCCCTCCTCCCTACAACCTCATGCCAGGACAGCTCAGGAGACCATCACCAGCCTTAGGGGTGTAGGGCTGCCTTTTTTCTAAGGTGCACCCTCAGTGCCACTCATTGATCAAAGGGCTCCCTAGGGAATGATGAGTGAGATGATCAAATATGCGGATGACACAAAATTATACAAAGTAGTTAAATCTTAAGTGGATTGTGATAAATTGCAGGAGGACCTTGCGAGACTGGAAGATTGGGCTTCCAAATGGCAGATGAAATTTAACAGGGATGAGCAAAGTGATGCTTATAGGGAAAAATAAATCTTGCTGTAGTTAACACAATATTAGGTTCTATCTTAGGAGTTACCACCCAGGAAAGAGATCTAGGTGTCATAGTGGATTAATACATTGAAATTGTCAGCTCAGTGTGCTGTGGCGATGAAAAAGCAAACAGAATGTTAGGAATTAATAAGAAGTGAATGGAAAATAAAATGATGGATGGCATAATGCCTTTGTATTGCTCCATGGTGAGACTGCATCTTGAATACTATGTGCAGTTCTGATTGCCACATCTCAAAAAGTGGAGAAAGTTCAGAGAAAGGCGACCAAAATGATAAGTGGCATAGAATGGCTGCCTTATGAGGAAATGCTAAGGAAGTTAGGGCTGTTCAGTTTGGAGAAGAAACAACTGAGGGGGGATATGATAGAGGTCTACAAAATCATGAAAGGGCTTGAACAAGTTATTTTAAATTGCCTATTTATTCTCTCAGATAATATAAGGACCAGAGGGCACTCCATGAAGTTAGCAAGTAGTTCATTTAAAACAAATCAAAGAAAATTCTTTTTCACTCAGGGGTAGATTTTAAAAAGGAGCGCGCTGGCATATATGTGCGCGCGCTACCTGGCATGCACACAATTGTACACACTGCGCGCACCGAGCCCTCTACGAGCCATGCTGCCTTTTTCCATTCTTCCCAGGCTGCTCCAAAATCGGAGCAGCCTCAGAGAGAACTTTCCTACTCCCCCCACCCCACCTTCCCGCCCTTTCCCCTACCTCCCTCGCCCTGCCTCTTTTGTAAAGTCCCGGGACTTACATGCGTCCCAGGGCTTTACGTGCGTCACTGGGCCTTTTTGAAATAGGCCCGACATGAGTAAGGCCAGTTACGCGCGTAAATCCTCCAGATTTACATGCATAACCTTTTGAAAATCCAGCCCTCAATGCATAGTTAAGCTCTGGAATTCACTGCCAGAAGATTTGGTTACAGCAATTAGTATAACTAGGTTTAAAAAAGGTTTGGATAAGTTCCTAGAGGAAAAATCCATAAACTGCTATTAATAAGCAATAGGAGCTTGAAATTTATTTTATATTTGGTTACTTGCCAGGTACTTGTGACTTGGATTGGCCACTGTTCGAAATAGGATACTGGGCTTGATGGACCCTTGGTCTGACCCAATATGGCATGTCTTATGTTATGATAGAGTAGCAGCCCTAGTCTTTCCTCCCTCCATTAAGCACACTACCTCCATATCAAGCCCAGCTCTGTCTGGTCTAGAAAATTGTGAGATTTGAACCGGACACCCTTGCAGCACAACACTAAGGCCTGAACTGCTAGGCCAGCTCCAATCAAGGAAATTCTATGATAAGATAGTATTCCCTGTTGATTAGGGTCTTCCATCCCAAATATGTTGGTGAATTCAATATACAGTCATGCAGTTGGTGATATGGACCTATGTGGTGACAACATGAATATATTACCCATCACTCTCACAGCTGACTGGATAGGGAAGATTCTCCATAAACTCCCTTCCGCAAAAATATGTTCACATGTATTCAAACAGGGCTGGCTAAAGAAGCAAAACTGACATCATTTTTCCAATACCAAACTGAACTTTGTTATCTGGATAAGTTAGCTAGTAACTATATATATAGAAGTGAAAGAATGATACATACCATTGAATACATCAGAATTTCATGGGCCTCACAGCCGGGTAACTCACATTTATTAGTCAGATACTTCTGGGAACATAATAAGTACATCCCTTGCTAACACCATTACTTTATAACTGATAGGACTTTGCCTTTCCTTTAGCTATGGACCCTCCTTTTATGGGCATTTTCAGTGGGGTATAAAACCCTTTGGAGCATGCTCATTTGCCCAGAGGGAAGGAGACAGAGAGAGGAGGAAAAGAGTTTTGTTCTTGATCTGTGGTGGGAGTTTTCAAAATTTTTTGAGAAGATTGGTTCAGTCTGGAGGGAAGGGCTTTATCTCCAGTAGAGATGTGAATCGGAACCAGAATCGGTTTGGTTCCGGTTCCGATTCAAATTGTGCATTTTTTTTGTCCGGCCTGATCGGTTTTTTCTTTATCGGTTGCCCCCGATCTGATAAACAAAAAACCCACCCTGACCCTTTAAAACCGCTCCCTTAGCCTCCACCACCCTCCCAACCCACCAAAAAACGTTGTAAAATTAACTGGTGGTCCAGTGGGCCCCGGGAGCGATCTCCCACTCTCGGGCCATCAGCTGCCACTAATAAAAATGGCGCGATGGCCCTTTGCTCTTACCATGTGACAGGGTAACCGTGCCATTGGCCGGCCCCTGTCACATGGTAGGAGCACTGGATGGTCGGCGCCATCTTTAAAAATGGCGCGGGCCATCCAGTGGACAGCCGGCACCATCTTTAAAAATGGCGCCGGCCTTCCAGTGCTCCTACCATGTGACAGGGGCCGGCCAATGGCACGGTTACCCTGTCACATGGTAAGGGCAAAGGGCCATTGGCGCCATTTTTATTAGTGGCAGCTGACGGCCCAAGAGCGGGAGATCGCTCCCGGGGCCCACTGGACCACCAGGTAATTTTAAAATGTTTTTTTGGGGGGGGGGGTCGGGAGGGTGGTGGAGGCTAAGGGAGAGGATTTAAAGGGTCGGGGTGGGTTTTTAGGTTGTGTCCTAACTCCCGTTAGTGTGCACTAACCCAATTAACGATTTTTTCACGATAAATCGGTGGAATTTCTATTGTATCGCACTCTTTAACGATTAATGATGATTTAAAAAATATCGGACGATATTTTAAATCATCAAAAAACAATTCACATCCCTAATCTCCAGTATCCTGAAGGGCTGAATCAAAGATCATTTTGCCTGAGCTGAGGAGTAGCAAGGGTGAAGAGAAGTACTGGGGCTTTTGGAGAGAACCTGGAGTATGGAAGCTTTTTGAGAGTCGGATTACAGTTTGGAGTTTTGAAGACTTGAACCCAGTCATTATTTTTGAGCATGGGGATTATTTCATCTTTTACCCAGTTTATATTGAAATTGCACTCTAGTTATCCTACACTACATGGGGAGGGAATTTTTGATATGGAGGGTCTCTGCCACGGCTCTGCCTCCTGCATGTGTTTCTTTAATGAAGAAGCCCATTCATAAAGTAGGGGTGGGACCCCTGAGGGACCTGTGAGCCTATGCTGACCTCCCACTCTTTCTGTCTACCCTATTTATTTATTTATTTATACACTAGATTTACCATCAATCCATGTCAAGATCACAATAGTAATAACATACATAGTATTGAAAATAAAATATTTATAAAATAAAATAGCATAAACTAATAAAAATAATAAAATAATATACAAAGTAAAACATAATAATCAATACAACACAGGTTGTCACATTTAATCCTTCTTACTTCCATCCTAAATGTAGCATGGTGCAATGCAAATTTTTAAAAGGGGAGGGACTGGGGAGGAATTGGGAGTGGGATTTCAGAAAAAGTGGGCTGTCTTTGCAAAGTGCAAAGCCATAATGCACAATATCACACAGCTTAAAGCAATTGAAAAAGGTGTAGTTATTTTTGGCATTAAAACTGTGCGATATCGTGCGTTATGGCTTCGCACTTTGCGAAGACAGCCCACTTTTTCTGAAATTCCACCCCAACTCCTCCCCATTCCCTCCCCTTTTAAAAATTTGCATTGCACCATGAGTTAAGGTGCTTATCACGTGCATTAAGGCGTTTTTTGCATTCCAAAACTCCATAACATGATTTGATAAATGACTCCGTGAGTTTGAAAAAATAAGAGTCTGCAATACAGTGCAAACATTTTCAAAGGTCAATAAGGGCTTCAATCAGTAATAAATGCAGTTTAGCATAGCCTACATTAATTAGTTTATTAAATGTTTTTTACAGTGAGATTCTCATCTAATTGAATAACTGAATTATAAACTTGATCTGATATTGGAAATGCCTAAATCAAGAACAAATGGTTTAACCATTGAGATATTTCTATTTAACCAGATGATTTCAGTCTTACTAGAATTTAATGTATGTTTAAGATGTGACAAAACTTGCTGACTAGCCTTCATATAGATTGATATGAAAGAAACAGTATGTTCAAGCAATTTAGTAAATGGAATATAAAACTGTATGTCATCAGCATGGAAATAGAAAGAAATCCCTAAACCTGCCATAAATTTACGAAAAGAAAGCATATATATTAAATAGAGTGGCTGAAAGGGACAAACCCTAACGCACACCAATTTCAATTTAAAAAATATCAGAAAAATGATTACCAAATTTAAGTTGAATGGACCTGTCAGATAAAAATGAAGAAAACCACCTGACAACATTACCATTGATCCCAATCTTAATCAACTGATGACATAACAATTTATGTATCAAAGGCTGCTGTTAAATCAATTAAGATGAGGAAATAAGATTCATCAGAATCAAAACCCCTTAGAACAGAATCCATTAAGGAAAGAAGAAGAGTTTCAGTGGAATAATGTTTCCTAAATCCAAATTGGTTTGGAAAAAGAATATTTTGATCTAACTGATTCACTAGATGAGACAGCACAGCTTTTTCAAGAACTTTAGATAAAAAAGATAAATTGGATATAGGTCTATAATTATTCCAGTTGTCACTCTTTCCAGATGTACACTTCAGAATAGGCTTTATCACAGCTTGCTTTAGGAGTGATGATATGCTGTACTTCTTTTAATGAACTAACTGGAATTGGATCAAGGATCAAGGAGGTGAATTGCAGGATTAATTTTGGCAATTATATGAGCGCCATGAGCAATTATATGAGCAATTTTAAGTCAAAAGTAGTCCATTTAACCAAACCATATGAATACTCTGGTTCTCTTATGAGGGAACAAAGAGGACAATTATTCCTCAGATTATTAATTTTATCCAAAAGAATTTTGGTGTAATCGTTACAGACAATGTTGCAGACACTAAAATTATTTGATAAAGAAGAAGATTGATCCCTGATTAGATGTTTAACTATGTTGTAATTTAGGGTTAAACATTACTCCATGAACTTGTTTAGCATAGTATTCCTTTTTAGCCTTATTAATTAAAGCACAATATTTAACTAAGAGGGATCTATATTTTCCTAAGAAAGTGGAAGAAGGAAATTTCCGCCAAAATTTCTCAGATTTCCTAAGAGTCCGTTTGGTGTGTCTTAAGTTTTCATTAAACCAAGGATTCTTTTGTTTGGAAGTGTTCTTTTCATTATTAATAGTTCTAGTTAATAGTGGGCTGATGTTATCAGCCACATTATTAACAATTTGTTCCCAAGAATTAAAAGCACAGGAAACATTTTATAAATTTAAATAAGAAAGCCCATTTCCTAATATCTCTGAAAGCACCTCCTTATTCATCTTTTTTCGAAAGGAAAATATATGATTTTGATCAGAAATTTTAAAGCGAGAATTAAGAAAAGTAACTTCTGCCTTAAATAAGTGGTGATTGGACCAAAGCAAAACAGTATTTGAAATATCAATTGAACAATTATCATTACTGAAAAAAAGTAAATCTGTGCCTGCTTTATGAGTGGCTTTAGAAACACCCCAAGGCTTCCAAGAAAGTTTCACAGGCTAAAGGTTTGGGTAATTTACCCATATGATGATTAGAATCTCATACAATAAAAGCAGAATCTGATGTAAGAAAGCAACTGGTAAATATTAAGTCCAGGAGGACAGTAAACAAGACCTAGTTTAAATGAGGAGATTTCAAGATAGCTATTTTATAAGGAGGGCTAATATCTACTCTATGAGGGACTAACTTAAGTTCTTTCTTACTAATAATTAACAGACCCCCACCTTTATGCTTCATTAGCTTTAAGCCAAGTTTCAGTAATACAACAAACGGAAGGATTTAAATCCTCCAGAAGATCATTAACCAAGGGAATCTTATTTGTAAGTAATTGAGCATTCAATAAAAGTAAACTTAACATTAGACAAGAAGGCACAGTGATAATGTTACTTAATACCGGGTAAACCAAATCTTTAATTCTTCTTCAAGACTTTCTAAAAGTACCCCTTAAATCCCAATACAAATCATGACCCAAAATAGGTTCAATAAAACAGCCACAATCCATGATACAAAGAAATCAAACAAAGAAAAGTAAAACTAGTACTGGTCTTGATATGCACACTAGGGCGCACAAAGGGGCCTGCTCCTTATGTGTGCTCCTTCGCTACATGGTGCCTAATGCGACATAGCACGCCCCTTAAACCTGGAGCCCAGGAAGTGATGTCAGAGAGGGCATGTTTTCAGTCCTATCTGGTGTTACGACTGTCGCTGCCCGACATCGCCACTCCACCCACCTTACCTTTTTTGCAACTCCTTCTACGGTTGATGGACGTCTGGCTGCCACGGCGTCTGCCTGCCATCCTCTCCGGTATCCCAGGTCCGGCTTGGGCGCTGCATCCCGCCATGTTGTCCAGGTACCATAGGGCACAAGCACTGCGTGGCCCTGCTTCTTATTCTCTCTTTGGCGTGAACCTCAGGGGCGTCCCCCTGTGATGACATCATGCATCCTGGATACAAAAGCCTACTCTTTTTGCTAGCTAATCGAGTTAGCAAGGGAATCCTTACAGATGGGATTCGCTCTCCGTACCTAGCTACTCTGCCTCTCCAACTTTTGGACTTTATCCTAATGGGATACCCGCTCCTTGGGGGCCTCTCTCATTTCTTTCAGGTCGCTATCAGGAACCGGTACCCACTCCTCGAGGGCCCATGTTCCCTGACTCACTGCCTGAACCTATCTCTTCTGCTTGGAAGAAGCTGCTGCCTACATCATCAGTGAGTTACCAACTTTATTTCCTCAGAGCTGTTTCCTGGAACCAGGTACTCACTCCTCGAGGGCCTGCCTCTATTCCAGCTTCGTGTCACCTTCCGGGAGAAACCGCTGTGTGAGTAACTTTACCAACGAGGCTCTATACCAGAACTCCACTGTACTTCACTGTGCTCCACTGTACTCACTATCTCAGTTTTCTCCACTACAGCACAGCCATAGAGGGAATCGCTGTTCCAGTATCCTGAGGAACCCTAGCCCAGCTGGGCTTCATCTCTACTCACTACTGCCACCTCTGGTGGCTTATCAACTCTATCTAGTAAAAGATATAACTCTGTGTTGTGTGTCCCAAAGCTGAGCCTGACCTGTGGTCCCTCACGGGACTTCCCCCCGTAGGCGTGGTCAGCTGCCACAGAGTCCAAGGGTCCACCCAAAACTTTACAAACAATAACATCTGGTAGATGCGATGGATGGTTCGGGAGGCAGCAGCTGATGAAAGTACTGGTGAGATGGTATACCGGGAAGCCCCAGATAACACTCAGGCAGAGAAGGAACATGCTGTGATGCCTATGTGATGCCCGGAGCCCAGGAAGTTATATCAGAGTGGGCAGGTTCTCAGTCCTACTGGATATGGATGGTGGATGATCCGGGAGGCAGCAGCTGATGAGAGTACCGGTGACATGGTATACTGGGAAGCCCCAGATGGCACTCAAGCACAGAGGGAACATGCTGTGATGCCTATGGCATCATTGAACAACCCTTAAGCCTAGAGCCCAGGATATCAGAGTGGGCGGGTTCTCAATCCTACCGGGTAGGGGTGGCAGATGGTCCAGGAAGCAGCAGCTGATGAAAGTACAAGTGAGATGATATACTGGAAAGCCCCAGATGTCACTCAGGCAAGGAGGGAACAGGCTGTAATGCCTACAGCATCGTCACATGCCTCTTGATCCCAGAGCCCAGGAAGTGATGTCAGATTGGGCAGGTTCTCAGTCTAACCGAGGTGGGCAGTGGATGGTCCAGGAGGCAGCAGCTGATAAGAGTACCGGTGAGATGGTATACTGGAAAGCTTCAGATGACACTCAGGCAGAGAAGGAACATGCTGTGATGCTTACAGTGTCATCGCAAGCCCCTTAAACCAGGAGCCCAGGAATTGATGTCAGTGGGCAAGTTCTCATTCCTACTGGGTAGGGATCATGGATGGTCTGGGAGGCAGCAGCTGATGTGATTATTGGTGAGATGGCATACCGAGAAGCCCCAGATGACAATCAGGCAGAGAAGAAACATGCTGTGATGCCTATGGTATCGTTGCATGCCCTCTAAGCCCGGAGCCCAGGAAGTGATGTCAGAGTGGGTTGTTTCCCAGTCCTACTGGGTAGGGGCCATGGATGGTCCAGGAGGCAGCAGTTGATGAGAATACTGGTGAGATGGTATACCAGGAAGCCCCAGATAACACTCAGGCAGAGAAGGAACACTCTGTGATGCCTATGGCATTGTCGCACACCCCTTAAGCCCAGAGCCCAGGCAATGATGTCAGAGTGGACAGGTTCTCAGTCCTACTGGGTAGGGGTGGCACATGGTCTGGGAGGCAGCAGCTGATGAGAGTACTGGTGAGATGGAATATTGGGAAACACCAAATGACACTCAGACAGAGAGGGAAGATGCTACTAGTTCATTGCCCATTCCTCCATTTTACCACTCTCTTGTTCTCTGGATCATTCCCTCCCTCCTTTTGCTCAGCCCTCCACAAATCCATTACCCTCTCTTACATGTCATTCTCCCCTTTCCTTTCAGACCAGCTTCCAATAGCTGATACAGAGATGGACACATTCTCCAAGCCAGCTCTTCCACTTGCCTTTGCTGCTCCCTCCCTATTTAACCCCCCTCTTGCCTTTGCTGCTCCCTCCCTATTTAACCCCCCTCCTCTTGCTTTGTTCCCTATTCCTAAATTCCTCCTCTCCCTACAGTTTCCCCTTTCTCCTCTTTTATACTGCACTTCTTCTTCTTCTCCTAAATTCCTCTTCTCTGCTCATCAACCTCCTTATCCTTTCCTCTTCTCTATTGCACTCCCCCATCATCTTTTCTTCTCTTCATCTGTGCCCCTTCCCTCTTCTCTCTTCACACCTCTTTCCAGCTTTCCTCTATACACCCTCTCCTATCTTCTTCTCCATTTCCTCTTCTTTGCTACATTTCCCTTCTTTATTGTGCGCCTTCTCTTCTTCCCTCCCTCTTTCCTCCTACTACTCTTTCCCTCCTCCTCTTCCTCTCACTCTCATCTTTCCTCATCTGCTATTCTTCCCCTCTCCTCTCCTTTGCTTTCCCTTTTTCTCCTCTATGCTGCACTCATCTCTCTTCTCATTTCATCCTCTCTTCCCCATCTCCCTCCCTCTTTTCATCTTTTCTCCATTTCTCTCCCCTCTTCCTCTCTCTCCTCTTCCCCACTTTCATCTGCACTCCCTCCCCTCTTCTTGCTTCCTCTTTTCTTTTTCTTAAATGACTTCTCTCTATCCACTCGTGGACTTCCCCCATTTTCTCCTAATGGCTGATCTCTCTCTTCTTTCTTTCTCCCTCCTTCTCTCTCAGCCAGTCAATCCCTTCTCAATCTCTTCTACATGTCAGAAGCTGTCATTTGAGCACCTTGCTGGTTTTTACTGCCTCCCACATCCGATTGTTTCTCTGTAGCAGAGCAAGCCAATCACCAGCAGGAGGTGGGAGGCAAGGAACAACCTGAAGCTGCTCTGCTTCTGAGCCAGGTAAGATGGAGGCAGTACTACGGTATGGCAGTACTATGGTATAGCAGCCCTGCAGCAGGCCAGGTGCTGTACCCCAGCTAATGATGCCTTATGAAAATTCATGGGTTTTGGAGGCTGCAAAGGTTACAAGTTGAAAGGAGAGACTTAATAGGAGTAGCGCTATAGTTTGTTAGGCACATCTCCAATGATTGGCAAGGGGAAGGAAACAGAAGCCAATCAACAGAGAAGCATTATTTTAACAATCTGTGTATTTGAAGTAGAATCAGTAACAGCAAAGAGGCAGATTTGTAAAAGGAGGCAGTGGGGGAAGACAGAGAGTCGTAGTCTTGGGAGTGTTGCAGAGAGATCAGCATTTATATAATACAAGACTGTTTGCTAGTTTAAATAAAGTTACATTTTTGATACTACAGTGACTCCATACATTTCTAAACATTATTTGAAAGTTATAATTTTTCTGTTTTCACCCTTTGTGTTATGGAGTCTTAGTTTAGTGGACCCCTGGGCCGACCTGCAGGAGACTGGGAAAGATGGTCAAAGTCTCTAGTATACGGCAGGCCGGGAGGTAGATGATCAGGCAAGACGTAGAGATGCTCTTCATCCTGGAAGCTGGTACTCCCCCGGGAGGAGCCCGTAGGAGCCCGGCAGCTGGGACTTAGGCAGGTAGTGGATCAAGACTGGAAACTGGAACCAGACTAGGACAGTAGCAAGTACTGTAACGGGACTCAGTTTCTGGAACCAGACAGGAACTAAGGCAGGACTCGGGTACTGGAACCAGGCAGGAACTGTAGCAGGTAAACAGGAACCAAGCAGGTACTGTAGCAGGAAAGCAGGAACCAAGCATGTACTGTAGCAGGCAAGCAGGAACCAAGCAGGTACTGTAGCAGGCAAGCAGGAACGGAGCGAGTAGCAAGGCAGATCACTCCGGGGCACAACGCAACAGGGAACCAGGAGGTAAACCCGTTGCAAGGCAAATACTGAAGGTCCGCGGCCAGCTTATCAAGGCCGTGGCGTCTGACGTCAGGAACTGGGAGGAGACACCCTTGGCGGGAAACGGCCTAGAAAAGTGTCTGAGTGGCGCGCACGCGCACCTAGGAGCAGGACGTCCATGGGATGTTACGGCTATGGCTGCTGTGCAACCGCCTCACCACCAGGGGTCCTTCTAGAGCAGGCTCTCCTGGCTGGCCCAATCCATCTGCTCTATGTCCTGGATGTTCCTTTATAACCCTACCTACCCTAGACTCCAGTGCTTCGGCATCGAGCTCGTTTGGGCTCCCTGCTCTAGCCTTGCCTTGCTGCGTGTGGCCTTCGGGCCTTCCGCCTTGCTTTGCTGCGTGTGGCCTTCGGGTCTTCTGCCTTGCCTTGCTGCGTGTGGCCTTCGGGCCTTCCGCCTTGCCTTGCTGCGTGTGGCCTTCGGGCCTTCTGCCTTGCCTTGCCTTGCTGCGTGTGTGTGGCCTTCGGGCCTTCTGCCTTGCCTTGCCTTGCCTTGCTGCATGTGTGTGGCCTTCAGGCCTTCTACCTTGCCTTGCCTTGCTGTGTGTGTGTGGCCTTCGGGCCTTCTGCCTTGCCTTGCCTTGCCTTCCTGTGTGTGTGTGGCCTTCGAGTCTTCTGCCTTGCCTTGCTGTGTGTGTGTGTGTGGCCTTCGGGCTCTCTGTCTTGCTATAAGTTTCTTGTGACCCTGCCTAGATCTTGACTCTGTTTGCCTGCCGCCTGTCTAGACCCTGCCTGGACCTTGACTCTGTTTGCCTACCGCCTGTCTTGACCCTGCCTGGACCTTGACTCTGTTTGCCTACCGCCTGTCTTGACCCTGCCTGGACCTTCACTCTGTTTGCCTGCTGCCTGCCTTGACCCTGCCTGGACTTTGACTCTGTTTGCCTGCCGCCTGCCTTGACCCTGCCTGGAACATAAGAACACAAGAACATAAGAAATTGCCATGCTGGGTCAGACCAAGGGTCCATCAAGCCCAGCATCCTGTTTCCAACAAAGGCCAAAACCAGGCCACAAGAACCTGGCAATTACCCAAACACTAAGAAGAACCCATGCTACTGATGCAGTTAATAGCAGTGGCTATTACCTAAGTATAATTGATTAATAGCCATTAATGGACTTCTCCTCCAAGAACTTATCCAAACCTTTTTTGAACCCAGCTACACTAACTGCACTAACCACATCCTCTGGCAACAAATTCCAGAGATTTATTGTGCGTTAAGTGAAAAAGAATTTTCTCCGATTAGTCTTAAATGTGCTACTTGCTAACTTCATGGAATGCCCCCTAGTCCTTCTGTTATTCGAAAGTGTAAATAACCAAGTCACATCTACTCATTCAAGACCTCTCATGATCTTAAAGACCTCTATTACATCTCCCCTCAGCCGTCTCTTCTCCAAGCTGAAAAGCCCTAACCTCTTCAGCCTTTCTTCATAGGGGAGATGTTCCATCCCCTTTATCATTTTGGTTGCCCTTCTCTGTACCTTCTCCATTGCAACTATATCTTTTTTGAGATACGGCGACCAGAATTGTACACAGTACTCAAGGTGTGGTCTCACCATGGAGCGATATAGAGGCATTATGACATTTTCCGTTTTATTAACCATTCCCTTCCTAATAATTCCTAACATTCTATTTGCTTTTTTGACTGCTGCAGCATACTGAGCCGACAATTTCCATGTATTATCTACTATGACTCCTAGATCTCTTTCTTGGGTGGTAGCTCCTAATATGGAACCTAACATCGTGTAACTACAGCAAGGGTTATTTTTCCCTATATGCAACACCTTGCACTTGTCCACATTAAATTTCATCTGCCATTTGGATGCCCAATCCAAATGACTTTATTCCCAGCCAGTACTCTGCTCCATATATCACAGCCATCACCCAGCTCCATACACTCCTGCCGCATCACATTCCTTCCAGCCATTATCAGAGACCTTCCAGCTATCCCTGTCTCTCTCCACCTGGAGTCACTCCTGAAGGTGGTGTTCACTACACCGGATCACTGCCCAAACACAACAGTATGCCAAAGCCAGCCTCCAGAGAGAGAGAGATAGAACCCTGTGTCAACCCGGTGAGTCAACTTTTTTTTCCTCAGACCACAGCATGCCTCAATCTCAAAGGTTTTATACCTGCAATTCCTGTCAGACCTTGAATTACTCAAGATACCAGAACTGTCTAGCCTGTCAGCTTGCAGATCAGGAACATTGGGTCTGCAGTAACTGCTACAAGAGAAATGTTTCTGTCTACCAAGAGTGTTTAAACTGTTCTACTCATAAGCCAGGATGGTGGAAATGTTCATGTATCCCAAGCCTATTACCACCAGGCAAACTGTGCCCCTGTAGCTCAGCTATTGGACCAGCTGCTTCATTAGGGAAAACAGTCAGCTCATCTACCCTGCATTCAGCTTCTGGCCTAGTTAAAAACGTTATTACCTGTAACAGCTTGTGGATAAAGAATTGCAGCACTTCATTTCAGGACACTTTGAAGAAAACTTGTCACCAGGAAACAAGTAATAACTCTGAAAACCTTAGAACTCACCGGGTTAAGAAGGCTTCCATGACTTCCATGCTAGAGCCTCAGAGACAAAAGCAGAATGTACTAATTAACTCTAGCAGAGCCTTGCTTTCCACAGCTGCAGATCAGATACAATTAACAGCTGGGGTTCCTAGACGATCCAGAGCTGCCTGTGCCTTCTCTAAGCTGCTAGTCCACACTTTTAAACCAGGGAAACTTAATCGGGAGCTCCAGACTCTGTCTCAAGGTACCAAGTCCTCTGCAGTACAATCGTTATCCTCCCTTCACATCACAACAGACTTTGTTACTCTGCCTTCTGAACCTGCTGAACCGGCCCAGCTGCCGCCCCTGGAGGGGTCCAAGCCGGCCTTGCCGTCGCCCCTGGAGGGGTCCGAACTGGCCCTGCCATCGCCCTTGGAGGGGTCCGAGCCGGCCCTGCCGTTGCCCCTGGAGGGGTCCGAGCTGGCTCTGCCATCGCCGCTGGTGGGGTCCGAGCCGGCCCTGCCATCACCCCTGGCGGGGTCCAAACCGGCCCTGCCGTCACCCCTGGCTGGGTCCAAACCGGTCCTGCCATTGCCCCTGGAGGGGTCCGAACCGGTCCTGCCATCGCCCCAGGAGGGGTCCGAGCCTGCCGCTCTGCTGTCCCAGGAGGGGTCCGAGCCTGCCGCTCTGCTGCCCCAGGAGGGGTCCGAGCCTGCCGCTCTGCTGTCCCAGGAGGGGTCCGAGCCTGCTGCTTTGCCCCAGGAGGGGCTTGAGCCTGCCCTGTCTCCCCAGGAGGGGTTATGGACTGCCTTGCCACCCCAGCAGGGGTTATGGACTGCTTTGACACCCCAGGAGGGGTTTGACCCTGCTCACTCACCTCTGAAAGGGTTTAGGACTGTTTGGCCATCCCGGGAAGGGGTTGAATTTGCTCTGTCACACCAGCAGGGGCCTGAATTGGCCACATCAGTTCTAGAACAATTTGAGCTTGCCTCTTTACTCCAGGAGGGGAGTGAACCTACCATTGTACCCCAGGAGGGGTTGGACTTTATCATTCTGTACCCCCTGCAGAGTTGGGATCCAGGTGAAGGGGGAGGCCTTGAGGGGGGGTACTGTTACTGCTATGACTGCTGTGCAACCACCTCACCACCAGAGGTCCTTCTAGAGCAGGCTCTCCTGGCTGGCCCAATCCATCTGCTCTATGTACTGGATGTTCCTTTATAACCCTGCCTACCCTAGACTCCAGTGCCTTGGCATCGAGCTTGTTTGGGCTCCCTGCTCTAGCCTTGCCTTGCTGTGTGTGGCCTTTGGGCCTTCTGCCTTGCCTTGCTGTGTGTGGCCTTCGGGTCTTCCACCTTGCCTTGCTGTGTGTGTGTGTGGCCTTCAGGCCTTCTGCCTTGCCTTGCTGTGTGTGTGGCCTTCGGGCCTTCTGCCTTGCCTTGCTGTGTGTGTGTGTGTGGCCTTCGGGCCTTCTGCCTTGCCTTGCTGTGTGTGGCCTTCGGGTCTTCCACCTTGCCTTGCTGTGTGTGTGTGTGGCCTTCAGGCCTTCTGCCTTGCCTTGCTGTGTGTGTGGCCTTCGGGCCTTCTGCCTTGCCTTGCTGTGTGTGTGTGTGTGGCCTTCGGGCCTTCTGCCTTGCCTTGCCTTGCTGTGTGTGTGTGTGGCCTTCGGGCCTTCTGCCTTGCCTTGCCTTGCTGTGTTTGTGTGTGGCCTTCAGCTCTTCTGCCTTGCCTTGCTCTGTGTGTGTGTGTGTG